>NC_060976.1:3108587-3471087 GCF_910589235.1 Vespa crabro
AGAAAGAGAGAGAGAGAGATAGGGAATTATCAAGTATAATAAATGAATATCTATAAGATTGAAATTATCCTTAACGATTGTTAATTATTTAAATATTCGTTGATTATGGAATTTGATTAACTCCTATAACATATGAAATAAGCTTTAATACGTGTCAAAATAGTTTGTATTTAACAAGATAGAAAAAGATAGAAAGAGATGGATAGATAGATAGAGAAAGAGAGAGGAATAGAGAGAGAGAGAGAGAGAGAGAGAGAGAGAGAGAGAGAGAAAGTGTGTGCGTGTGCGTGTACGTGTACGTGTGTGTTCGTTGCTAGGCGGCTGGATTAAAAGCGTCTCGCCTCTAATCCTTCTACATACCCACGCACAGGCTGAACTTTAAACGATATTGCGTGAACCATTACCGGGTGGTGGCATCATTTGCCACGATTCTCAGGGAAAATTCAGTTGGATCCATCAGGAATCTTCCCACGTTTCTCTCGTGCACGTGTGACCTTTGCTATCCCCCACCTTCCTCCCATCCTCCTTCTCCCTCCCTCCCTCTCTCTCTCTCTCTCTCTCTCTCTCTATCTATCTATCTATCTATCTATCTATCTGTTTTCATCTTTCTGTTTCTCTTTATTCGTTGTAGACTAAATTAGATACTTAGGAAACGATGATATTATATACAAATTTAATTTTTATTTATTCCTTTTTTTCTCCCCTTTTATTTCTTTCTCTCTTTCTTTTTTTCTTTCTTTCTTTCTCTCTTTCTTTCTTCTTCTTTTTTTTTTTTTTTGTTCCCCCATTCGAATCGATCATTGCTCAGTCCACATCGCGGTCGTACATCGGCATCGACCACGCCGACAGATAATATTTATACTCGCTAGTCCCTAACCTACGGCAATCAGTATCAGCTTGTCGGTTGTTGTACGGACCGACTCGACGTTTACGTGACTGCTAAGTATCTCTACACGTAGCCCCGCGATAAGACAGGCAGGCAAAAGCCAGACAGGCATACATAATAGAGGGAAAAGAAAAAAAAGATTATCTCACGTGGACATTAAATTTTTATTTTACGATCGATTTCGATGATTCTTTAAATCGTTTTTTCTTGAAATTAAAAAAACAAAAAAAGAAAAAAAAAAGAACCGCACACAACGACTGATATGGATCGTCGAAAGAGAAAGGATTGAATGTGATTTTTTTTCTTTTTTTCTTTTGTGAACTATCTTCTTCTTTTTTCTTCTTTTTTTTTTTTTTTTTTTTTTTTGTATGTTTCATTCCACGTCATCGGAGATTTGTTGTGTACTTTCTGTGATCGTTAAGTTTTATTTATGATACGCGTATAATATAATTAACTTAATTATCGTTAATAAACGAATTGCCGATTTTATTTCATATTTTTTTTTTCCTCTGCTATCATTTTGATATATATTGTTGATCCTCGAAATCGAACCTCGAAAGTCATTTCGAACGTTTTACTATCTATTGCGACACGTACGATAGAGAAAGAAACAGAGAGAGAGAGAGAGAGAGAGAGAGAGAGAGAGAGAAAGAGAAGACACGCATGTTCGTCGTATAGTCTGCGAGATATAAACGCATGGGGTGGACGGCCGGTCAGTAACCCCTTGCCACGATGGCAGGAATGTGCGAGCTACGACGTTCGTCGATGGTCAAAGGTTGTTCCGACGATTTCGTCGGACTGATTCACAGTCGGAAAAACTATAGATACGGGGACCTTCGAAATTGCGCGGAATATTTATCCTATAGATAAATTCTTTGCTTATTGGTTGCATCTTATCGATGCGAAAAAAAAAGGACAAGAACGAGGAGAGAAAAAAGAAAGAGTTTTACGAAAGTAAAGAGTCGAAAGAATTGTATTTTTCTGTGAGATTTTGTTATTCTTATTTATATATATATATAAAAAAAATAATAATAATAATAATAATAATAATAATAATTCTTTTTTCTGTTTCAGGTAAGTTCGAAAGCTCTCTAAAGTTTCGTCGCACCAACAATGGCGTCTTTCTTCTCTCTGTAAGTTCTCAAAATATATATGTACATAATATTAAAATCGATAGAGTCCGTTTATTAAAAAAGCTCTCTTTAAACATTATCAAAGTTTTCCCGCCTTTCGAACGGGACGTGCGCATCGTTCTTGCGCAGATGAAACCTGTTGCAAATGTACACATTCCTCGTGCATCTTAGCTTCGTCCAGTTGACGAAAGATGTCAGCTTACGACACGACATTAGCACACTCTGTCGGCAAAGTCGTATACTTTGGAAAGTTTCACACGTGCATTGTGTCGACGAATATGCACACCGTTCGACCAGTGCTGCCGTCTATTAATCCGAGGAAAATATCGACTGCACTTTGACGTTAAAATCCTTTAATGGAACAGTTCGATACAGAAGTTCCCTACTTAATCGGAATCTTCATATGTATAAGCTTGAACGCGTATTAACGCTACTAGTACGTAATTATTTCCTTGATACGGAAGTTTTCTACTTTAAATCGAATAGAGAAATTTTTTTGATGGTCGGTAACGCTAGTTTTAGGACATTTAAAAATTAAAAGACCCATTTGCGACAAAACATTTTTACGACGACTTTTCTTCACGGATAATTATCATCATCATCATCATCATCATCATCATCATATTATTATTATTATTTTCTTTTTTTGTTTCTTCTTCCTTCTAATTTTATTAAAGAGTCAAATGACAAGCGCGAAACTCAATGCTCGTTTAAATGGATCGTTAAGTGTCGCGGTTTCAAGTGGAGAAAAGGAAAAACGAAGAACGAAGGAGCAATCGGTTGGTTTCGCTTTCCTTCGAAACGTTCGACGCTATTATATTCTTGTTACAACAGCAGCAACTGACTGACTACAGGCATCCAGTGTCGTTCATCGAACCGGTAGTAGTCCTATCTCACGCTATTTCTCCCTTTTCCCTAGACACCTCCCTCCTCCCTTTCTCCCCCGTATTATAGACGCCGTAGGCGCCGAACCGTAGACCGTGTCGAGTTTAAAATCTACGTGAAAGTTATTCGGTCGTACGTATCATGCAGTTTTCACTTTACCTAAGAACTTTCCTAATTCTCCAACGAGATACCTTGCACTTTATTTATTCGAATTCGCATTGTCGTCGAATCCATTGTAATCATTTATTCCATATAAAAATATTTATAAACTCGTACAAATATAACTTTCAACGAATACAGTCAAATAATTTGTACGTGAACGATTTTAATCCTTTCTTTTTTTTTTTTCCTTTTTTTTTTCCCCCTTTTCTTTTTTTCTAGAGATTTCTAGAGGAGTAAAAAAAAAAAAAAAAAAAAAAAAGAAAGAAAAAAAAAAAGAGAAAAAGAAAGGAAGAAAGAAAGCACATTTACTGAAAGAAAACAACGACGGCAATAACAACGGTAAAAAGTCAAGATACGATTACGTTTGCTTTCTTACGAACGAAGAGTCGCAATCAATGAACTTATTCTACATGGATTGATATTACACCAAGGAAACAACTTTCTAACTCCCTAACGATTTCTAAGATCCGACGCGGTGAAAGCGCCGGATAATAATAATTCAACTGTAGAAACAGGGGAGAGCGTTGCACTTTTCAAATGCAGCGATAGCTAACGAGCAAAGAGAAACGAGATGGAGGATCGAATACGATCAATGGGAAAGATCTTACCAATATACTGGTATTAATGTGTATGTATATACACATGATATATATATATATATATATATATATATATATATCATTTTGTAATTATTTAATAGAACGTTATCGTTTAATCATTGCTATAGTTATTACATTATTCATCATCATCTTCTTTTTATTATTATTATTATTATTACAATTTTATTAATTAAATTTTTTCACTCGTATTATTTCGTCATTAATGAACGACTAAAGTACGTCGAGCATGACAAACGCACGTAGAGTAAAACGAATTCATTCTCCGTCTTTTTTTTTCTTTCTTTCTTTTTTTTTTTTATTATCATTTTTCTTTTTTTTTTTTTTTTTTTTTTTTTCAAAGTCATCGTCGCAACGTCGTAAGTGACGCAAAAAAAGAGGGAAAGTCTTGTTGCGTGGGTGTATTCACGCGACGCGTGGCGACTCGTACGGATTGTCGCGAAACTATATACATACATACGTACATACGTGTGTATATATATATATATATATATATATATATATATATATATATATATGTACATGTGTGTATGTATGTCGATTCTGATGCATCGTCGTGCGGTTTCTCCCCGGTTTATTCGTGTCTTTGTCTCTTTGCACGCCTGTCGTGCATATATGTACATAAAGTTTATACATACGCAGATTTGTATAGATACATACATTTATGTACGTATGTATTTATATATGTATATATATATATATATGTGTATGTATGCATGTATATATGAATATAAATATGTATGTATGAATATATGTAGGTATGTATGCGCGCGCGTAACAACATCTCTACTAGTACAAGCAGAGGCAAAGTTCAGTCACTCCGTAACCTCCTTTCGATCGAAACTATTACACATTAGCCAGTGGCTCTCATTGAGGCGCCGCCGATTTTTACTTTCGTTCTCGTTATTTAACTGCTCCGTAACTCTTTCCATCTCTCTCTTTCTCCCTCTCTCTTCTCTCTCTCTTTCTCTCATACTCTTTCTATAACTACGTCTATCTCTATCTATCCATCTATATATCTATCTTTCTATCTATCTATATATATATATATATATATCTATCTGTTAGACTTTAACGAAACGACGCGTTCCAGTTCGAAGTGCCTTCCAACTGTGTACTACTTACCACTACCATTACTATTGCTATCCTACTACTACTACTACTACTACTTCTATTACTAGTATCACTAGTATTGCTACTCTTGCTATTACATATATATATATATATATATATATATATATATATATATATATATATATATATACCGATTCTCGAGTTTCGAGTTAGACGTATGTAGCTTAAGGATCGTTCTCGATGAAATAGTAAATTTCTTTTTACGAGGGAAAGTTCTTCTTCTTTCTATTTCTTCTTTTTTCGTTTCTTTTCTTTCTTTCTTTCTTTTTCGACGCTTTCAAGATTAAGAGCTTTTTAAGAAAAAATTTTTTTCCAGGACGAACCAATAGGATAGAACGTACGATCGATTCGCGATAAAATTAGATCACTCATATAAGATTTCTTTCGCATATATCTTTTCAGTCCAATATTTTCCTTTCTGACGAATCGACGATACATCTTTTCTTTTTTTTTTTTTTTTTTTTTTTTAATTGCCCCCTACGAGTCCATTATAAAATCAAACTGAACAAGAGATAAAGATAAAAAGAGAGAAAAAGAAAAAGATTCTTCAACAATATTATAACCATTCTAATGTTTCTACGCGAAACGCTTTCACTATCGTTCGCTTTCTCTCCTCGTGAAAATCCATTAAGGTAAAACGTTTAAAGCGTTCAACGTTCTATCTAAGAGTTTGAAATAAATAGTTACAATTTTTCTCAAATCTTAGATAATAATCTGTTCGTATATTTGTTATCATTATTTGATCGTATCTGAAAAGATAATTCGCAAGTTTCGTCGAAGAAAGAATTATCGTTTATTACGATCGTTAATGGAGATTGATTAGAACCGATGAACAGAGACCGATGAACGTATCGAATCGAATTTGAAAATGATCATGATCTAATGTGACATATTAGTTAGCATGTCTTCGTATGCCCATGTGAGATAGAGATAGAGATAGAGAGAAAGATATAAATATATATGTTTTTGTTATGTATGTATGTACGTATCTATGTACGTATGTATGTATGTTATATATAGAAAGAGAAAGAGTGAGAGACCGGAGGAAACTTGCTACGCGAGAAAGTAAAAGTAGGCGTGCGGAGAACCCGACGGTGAACTGCTCGAAACGCGTCCTCGAACGGTTGCTGTTGCACCGGTCGCCGCACTGAGTAGTACAGAGTACCACCGAGGAGTAGAAAAGCAGCAGCCATTCTCGCCCGACAGGCTCCTCTCGTTGAGCAACTTGACTCCGGCTAACTTCCACCGTTTCTTCGTTCGGTGGTTCTCCCTACATATGTATGTATGTATGTACTTACATAGTTGCATACGTACCTATATATATATATATCTACATACGTACGTACGTGTGTAGATAGGTAGATAGATACATAGGTGTAGATACGTATGATATATATATATATATATATATATATATATATATATATATATTTATCTATCTATCTATGTATCTCTTGACGTTCCTTTAACTTCCAGAAGTTTCTCCCTTTCTTTTCTCACTTTTTAGCCGCACCCCATTTCCTTCATATTTTTTCTTTTTCTTTTCTTTTTTTTTCTCTTCTACATATTTTCGCTTTTCATTCATGCTTCGTTTTGTTTTGTTTTGTTTGTTTGTTTGTTTTTTATTTTATCCCATGACACACGCGAGAGAACTTCTCGTACAAACTTCTCCCTTTTGTATCGGTACGAAGAATAGGAACAAGTAATAAAAAGGAAAAAAAAAACAAAACTATAGGATGAATGACAAATGGAAGAAGAAAAATAAGGAGATATCAGAATCCGTGATATCCTCTATTCCTTTTCCTATACAATCGTTATCGTCCTTTTTAAAATCTACACTTGAAAAAAAAAAAAAAAAAAAAACATTCGCGAGAATCTCTCTCAATTTTCAAATCTTATATTGTTTCCTATTCTCCTTTTTCTTTTTTCTTCTCTTTTTTCTATTACTCGAATGATTAATATATTCCAACAGAGAGAGAGAGAGAGAGAGAGAGAGAGAAAGAGAGAGACAATGATAGTAAAAAAAGTGATGCATATGCATATATATATATATATATATATATGTTGAAAAGATAAAGATGATGAGCTTTTAAAAGATATATCTCTCCGATAGTTCCCGTTCGAATTGGCATTTTTTTCTCTTTTATCTATTATTATTATTATTATTTTTTTTTTTTTTCCAACAACGACAACGACGACGACGACGACGATGATGACGATGACGATGACGATGACGACAAGTAGTAGATAGAGAGAAAGAGAGAGAAAGGATGATGGGGGAGAGGAAGAGGAAGAGGGGGAGGGGAAGAGGGGAAGAGGGGGGTATACACGCTCGCTCTCAGTGGGAGCTTAGTCGGTCGTTGAGTCGCGTTGAGCAAGTCGAGAGCCGAGACCGAGCAGCAGTCACCTCGATAGAGAGTGTTGAACCCACGGAAATCTAGGCCGGCTCACTGACACACCGCGTGTGTACGAGAGAGATGTATGAGTGCGCGAGAATTCTCTCTCTCTCTCTCTCTCTCTCTTTCTCTTTCATGCACGCAGATATACACTTATACACACACATGTATACATACATATAGATTCTCTCATGCACCACCGTGCGACGGTTGGTTCACGCGCGGTGTGTTTACGAGATTTTAGCCCTATGATTATTATCATCGTCATTATGATCGTCCTTGCCATCGTCCTAAAGAGAATATATTTTTACGATGATTATGATGATCTCTTTCTCTCTCTCTCTCTCTCTCTCTCTCTCTCTCTCTCTCTCTCTTCCACCCTTTCTTTCTGTGTGTGTGTGTGTGTGTGTGTGTATGTTTGTCTCGTTGGTTCTATCGTATTTGATAAAAGAAAAAAAAAAAAAAGAAAGGAAAGGATAGGAGAAAAAAGAAAAATGAAAGGAAAGAAAAAAATTGATTTTCTTTTTGATTCTTTGTTACTAGTCGATATGTTGATGAGAAAAAAATTAAAGAAAAAAAAAAGGAATAAAAAGGAAAAGAAAAAAACATTCCAAAAGAAAAAGAAGAAGAAAGAAGAGAATTCGGATTAAAAGAGAGACAGAAGAAAACAAAAAAAAAAGAAAAGAAAAGAAAAGAAAAGACAAAAAATTGGAGAACGATCGAGAAAAGATAGCACGTAACGACGATGACGAAGACGAGAGAGGCACTATTACTATATATTGCGACCTCGTCGATCGGAGAAAATGCGTTTATTTGGTAGTCAACGTAACGCTCCTTACATCAGAGCTCGCGAACGATCGTAACAGGTCCGCGTCCGTTCGTCCCCCATCTGATCGTACACCCATCCTCCCCTCCCCTTTTTTTCTCCCTTTTCACATTTTATGATGCAATAAGTAATTTCGAAGGAATACCGGATATTCAAGGAAAAAAAAGAAAAAAAAAAAAAAGAAAAAAAGAAAGAGAGAGAAAAGAAAAAAAAGAAGAAGAAACAAAAAGTCGTTTACATATCACATCGTACGCGTTCTTACGTGTAAGTTTAGAAACAAAGTCTTTTGGGAGGGTACGGAGGGTAAGGAGAAGTAGAAGGAGGAGATGCTGCGCGGGAGGAGGTTGTATCATATCGATTGTTGTTATTACAAAAATTGTACTCTATGCGTATATTATATAGATAGATAGATAGATAGATAGATAGATAGATGGGTATATAGAAAAAATATCTACATGGATGATCTTTCAACGTTGTTTACTTTATTTCGATGTTTCTTAAAAGATATTTGTATATATATCTTCGGATTTCTTTCATCCGAAGAAGCAAAAAAAATTATCAACACTCAAAGTACTATCATCGATTATTATACAAACTGTACTGTGCATATTTGTGCGAATGAGATAGAGAGAGAGAGAGAGAGAGAGAGAGAGAGGGGGAGATAGAAAGAGAAAAGAAAGAAAGAAACAATTATAAAAATAACAAATTCGTACGATTTTCTTTCGTTTTTTTTTTTTTTTTTTTTGGGACCGCGAGCGTGGGAGAAAAAGTAACGAATAAACAAAAGTTCGATTCGATCGTAAGAAATGATCTATAAGAGAAGAAAAAAGAAAAACAAAAAGAAGAAGAAGAAGAAGAGGAAGAAAAAAAAGAAGCTCTTGGTTATTGGTAGATGTGCCGGCTCCTCCCGAGCAATGCGAAACAGGTCGCGAGCTCGTATCGAGCCGAGCGACAACGACAGTGCGTTATTAGAGGCGTTTGATGACGCAAAGTGGGCTTGAGTGGGAGGGAGAGGGGGAGGGGGAGGGGAAGGGACAGCCCAGGTCGTTGTTCTCTGCCGTTACTGGGACACTTTCGGCGTTACTGACACTAATCGGTACACGCGTACACACACGCACGCACACATAAACTCGCTCACGTACACATGTCTACACTTATACATCTGTCTACATAAACACACACACACACACACACACATACAGAGAGACAGAGAGAGAGAGAGAGAGAGAGAGAGAGAGAGAGAGACACAGACAAATACATACAACTTCCAACATGGAGATCTAGGCACGCACGTTGAGAGACGCAAGAGCAGATACGATTCGCCTGGTATCCTGCCATCCCTCCTCTCTCCCTCTTCTAAAACTCGGTCGGCTTCCACGCCGACACGGTCGATCGATCGATCGCAATTACCGTACGTACGGTTGTATTAATTAACTAGGTCGATCGTTCCTCCGTCCCGACTTTGAAAGAAATTCATTCTTGTCTTCTTCTGTTGGGATGAAGGAAGAAAGAGAATGCTCTCTTTCTCTCTCTCTCTCTCTCTCTTTCCTCATTTTTTTAAGATATATAGAGCGAAAGCAATCAGATAAATATCTACGTTCATTATCGATCCATTTAATCATAATTTTTTCCATACAATATTACATACATATTTAATTTAATTTCATAATCGATATATATATATATATATTTATACATACATATTGTTGTGTAACTACTCGTTTAGGAATGTCTACAATAGATATAAAACGTGACGATATATATATATATATACATTTTTCTGTCACCCATTTCTAAACGGAATGTCGTTAAATCCTAAAAAAAATAAAAAAATAGAAAAAAAGGAAAAAAGAAAAAATACAAAAAAAAAATTGCTTCGAGAGATTTACCGGTCGTAAATAAATGTGAACCAAGGATATTGAAGGTGGTGATGGTGGTGGTGGTGGTCCATTGCCAGCGAGAAGGATGCTCGAATATTTTCGCATGTCGCGGTCGGTCCGTGAAAATAACAAAGAAAGACGACTGTATCTTACATAAAACTCATATTTTGGCATTACATACCGTCACACCATCCATCCCCCTCGTCTCCTTCCTTTCCCCTACCAATGTCATCATCCTCGTTTGATATCTCGCCAAATGACCTTCGCGCGTCCGCGAAGATTCAAGGATTTAGATTGGTCTCACCTTGGATAGACGAAAATTGTAGAGCAGATGTATTATATATATTATTGCGTGGGAGACAGGGTGGGGTATAGGTCGACGATAGAATATTGCATGTAATCATTGAACGGTACCTATGGTTTCTTTTTAAAAGCCGATGATGCAACTACGTGTGTATATATATATATATATATATATATATATATGTAATGAAAAAAAAATTTTCATGAAAAATATATCATGAAAATATATTAAAAAATTAGAATTAACGAGAAAGAAAGAGGAAAGTGTTTGTTTCGTAATAAATAGATACATAGAATGTTATTTATCTATTTATTACTTCGATATTTGTATATTTTTGTCGTTAATATAACAAAATAAAAGTATTACTTGCTTCTTTCTTTCTCTCGTATGATCTTTCCCTTCTCAAATATCCCTAATAGATTCTTACACAATTCATTTTAATTACCCTTTGGAAAATGTATCCCGTAATAATCTGGCAGGCGTTACGGTTAGAACGTTAGCGTTCTCTTACGTTGTACTGATTTATCGTTGAACGGTTGAATGGCATTAGCACGATTATGCGAGCCAGTGTGATAATAGCTTTTAATAATGTATTCCACGGAGGAATCGGCTAATGCACTTTCATCGAAGCAGCCATTCGATTTTCATGCATCTCAATGTTTCCTTGAACCGATCTCTCTCTCTTTCTCTCTCTTTCATTCACCCGCGTCTCCTCTTTCTATCCTCTATCCGTCGTTGGTCTTTCGAACGCACCCAAAGGGAAAAGTAGGATAAAGGGAAAAGTGGGGAAAGAAATGGAAGAATAAGATACAGTCGCCAACGGGTTCAACGACATCGTTAACTATATACGCGAAAGGTGCTGAGAGAATTTACGCAATAGAGAGACATTGATGAAAATAAAGAAAGAGAAATGGATGGATGAATGGTGATAGATATATTAGATGTATTTGTTAATGTCTCGCTGTTCGGCGGAACGAGTTATGTATAGAAAAAAAAAAAAAAAGAAAAGAAGAGAAGAGAAGAAAAGAATAGAAAAGAAAAATATTTATATACCTATATGAAATATGTTCTCGAATGGCAAAATGATGCAATTAAAATTAATGTTAATCATAATTTTAACAACTATTTAATATCAATTTAAAATACAATCTGCTATCATTTAATATTCTAATTGAGTAAAATTAAATTAGGTTATCTATCATGGCTTAGCTACGTAAAAGATCATTGAAGAAACGTAAATTGATATGAATCGATTTGTTAATTAATTACTTTAAAAGTTTCAAGAGTATTTAATATACGTCTCGAGACATTATTCACGGTCGTAAGTGCATATAAGTTTTATTATATCGTGATATTAAGATATTTACATGAGAAATAAATTGTTTTAACGTTCTGATCGTCTGATAATTTTGTAATTCTTTCACTTTCATCGTATCATTCGTATCGCCATAGGATATCGATCTATCTCTCTCTCTCTCTCTCTCTTTTTCATTTTATTTCGATCTTTTTTCTTTTTTTTTTTTTTTTTATAAGGGAACATATCTGCGCGATAAATATCGATAATTTATTAGACAAAGAGAGAGAGAGAGAGAGAGAGAGAGAGTAAAGTGAAATTTTCTGTTTTAAACGAAAAAAATTGCAACATATTAAATCGATTATCGAATGAATTGTTCTGACGTGAAATGAGTAATCACAAAAATTTCCATTACGATAGCATTTCGTCTCTCTCTTTCTCTCTCTCTCTCTCTCTCTTTCTTTATACATTAAAGTGGCAGCAATAACAAGGAGAACCGTACGATGTCGTGGAGTAGTCGACGCTCAGTCACCAATAAATTTCACGGGATTTCAAGTGTCTCTCGATGTTAAGAGTTGGCTCTAACACGTTCGTGGGCGGCCTATATCCTTGATACTTTCTAGTACATACGTACCAAATGACAGGACACACACTCTCTCTCTCTCTCTCTCTCTCTTATATAGAATCATGGGTTTTGGCTGGTGAAAATGCGTTTTAACTTTTACGATTTACTTATTAATTCTCGATAAGATACCTGTTGCTTTAACGTCCGCTTACGTTCGAATACTGAATGAAAATTTACAACGTTTATATTAGCGATGAAATTCTGTTATGTTCCCCCACCCCACCCCATCCCGTTATTGTCGCTCTACACGAGAAAAATCAATAATTTACGACGAATATTTATATACACATATCGTACGTACGTACGTATACATACATACATACAATGTTTCAAAGTCAAATCTTCAAAACAAACTAAGAATCAGTATTGAAATCGGGAGCGAGGCGTTTATACACATATTCATCTTGGCCGTCGGCAAATGTGGACGCCAACTCGAAAGTTCCTGATTTCGTAATAGCTACGAAGCGAGAGAGTTCGACGTCCGCTCCTACTTGAATTTGCCGTTTCATAATAGTCGATCGAACGCATGCCACGTGAGCGACCGTCTAGTCTCCTCCTTTTTCTTCTCCTTCTTCTTCGTCGTCGTCGTCGTCGTCGTCGTCGTCGTCGTCGTCGTCGCAGAAACGTAATCGCCGAGCTACGTTATACGTAAGATATATATATTATACATAGAAACTGAACGAGATGAAAATTAGTCACGTCGCTTTATGAGATTTTCAGATCTCACTTTCTAATCCCACTGTATGGTTGTCGCGTTTCATCCGAGATTAATATCGTATAGCGTTTCGCCAGACGGCCGTAGTTATAACGTATCGTTCGTAGAGACGGTAATTAAGATGCAATTAGTATTGCAAGTTATATCCATCGAGGTAAAGATGATGCCTTTTGATATTTTAATTCCTCCCGATAAAACGAGTCTTAAATGTAGTTATAAAGCGTATAAGATATTGACCGATCGGAATCTTATGGCCTCGAGCTTCGACATACAACTTTTTCTTTTTATTTTCTTTTCTCTCTCTCTCTTTCTCTCTCTCTCTCTCTGTCTTTCTTTTTTTAATCCTTCCTTATTTTCGCTAAATTAATAAAGGAGATATTTATGCATGTACGTCCTTTCTTGTTAGTATTATCTCAGTGAGATCTTCTAAGTTCGATTAAAGAATCGATCGGGCTATGAGTATTTAGACGATAGCAATCGCTTC
This sequence comes from Vespa crabro, assembly GCF_910589235.1. Taxonomy (NCBI): domain Eukaryota; kingdom Metazoa; phylum Arthropoda; class Insecta; order Hymenoptera; family Vespidae; genus Vespa; species Vespa crabro. The sequence continues at coordinate 3,121,929 of NC_060976.1, forward strand.
GATACTCATCGTTATATTTCGCAAGAGATTCGATTTATGTCTTACCTACGGGCAATATAACGTAATTTAGATATACGACCTAGAGAGGCGGTGCATTTAGCGGCGTTCGGGGCCTACAATTTGCATACCAAGGCACGCCAAGCAGAAAGAGCGCGCCAAACGTCGTCGACTTGTGAAACTCGCAAAGACGGTGAGAGTTTTGAAGTTTAGAAGAAGTTCAGCCAGCCATGGTTAACTACGAGCTAGCCGCTGTTAATTTTTGCCTCTGCCACGTGTTCATTCGCTCGCTTTCATTTCCAAAAAAGAATAATACTAACAATAACAATAATAATAATAATAATAACAACGAGAAAGAACAAAACTTAGGAGGTTAATAAGAAAAAAAAAAAAAAAATAAATAAATAAATAAAAAATGATCGGACGATTCTATTCTTTTTCTTTTCTTTTTTTTTTTTTTTTTTAAATTATTTTCTATTCGAAACACGTTAAATCGTAATCGATCGTTGCCATAAACGATACTGAAATGAATTTGTAAATGGATTAAAAAAAAAAAAAAAAGAATAATAAAAAAATCAATAAAAGAAAAAACAAAAGGGAAATAAAAAAAAAAAAAGAGAGGAAAAGAATATAGTTTTTTTTTTCCGGGATTTCTAGGGGAAAATGTATACGAACGAATTGAGAATCCCTGGCCGGTGCAAGGCCTCGCCGAGAGTGCATTGCGCCCCGGTGCACAAGACGAGCAAGCCGTATTGCACGCTGTGTATGCCAGTGGTAGTGTTGTGTGTACGATGGTGTTGGTAGATAGAATGCAGAGGAGGATAGGAGGAGGGGGAGGAAGGGGTTCGATAGTGGGGGAATCACCGTGGCACATATATGTGTCAACCGGTTGCTTCCATCTCGCTCTTCCTTCCTTCTAAAGCTGCTTCCTCTCTTTTCTGCATCTTCTTCTTCTTCTTCTTCTTCTTCTTATTTATCTTTTTCTACGAAAGGAAATTTATTTTATTAGGGCAATATAGAAAGTAAGAATGTCGTTCGGAATTGTTAACGATTATCTACAAAATTCACACATTCGTTACATTATTATGTAACATCTTTTTCATACATGAGACATGTGTGTGTGTATGTGAATCTACATAAGTACAATGCATATGTATCGTGGGTATTGTAAAACATGGAATAAAAAAAAAGAAAATATAAAACGTAATAATGACAATGAAATGATTACGATCAAAACGAAGATCGAATTCCATACGTATTAAATTTAATGGATAATGAGTCTTACAATGGGATTACAAAATGGCGATATTTTCATTTTTAACAACTTAATTCGACAACTAAGGGACGATACGAAGAAGGAAAGAGAAAGAGAAAACAAATTTCTAGATATTTACGTGTACATATTGTCAAAAATAAGCTTCGGAATTTTTCTTTTTTTCGAGAGAAAAAAAAAAAAGAACAAAAGAAAAGAAAAGATATACCTGCGTGCACAAGATGTTTCGACTATTACGAATCTTTTCTCTTTCCTTCTCTTTCTCTTTTTTTACGGTCTCTCTTTCTTTCTTTCTCTACCTCCCTCCCTATTTTCATTGGAGTCGAATCGCACGAAGGCTACGAACGAACGCCCCCATTTCCGAAGGCCGAGAGAGGCCGACGAACCATCGAGGACGGGGTGAGGATCTTTTCTCTCCTACCCTCCCCTTCAACCCTCTCTGCTTCGGCCTCAGGGTGCATCCACGCTTAACACCCTTTTGCGTCACTACTCCTCTCTCTCTCTCTCTCTATCTATCTATCTATCTACCTATCTTTCTTTCTCTCTTTTTATATATATATATATATATATATATATATATATGTATGTATGTATGTATGTTCGTGTGGATTATATTCTACACTCTTCCACGCGCGAATCAACCCCTCATTCTCATCTCCTAGCACTTTCGAGAAGCCAGCAAATATTTGATAAAGCGAAACGAGAATGCGGAAAAGAATGTAACGTAGCGATACATCGTAATAAATAACAATAATTATAAATTATTCTCTCTTTCTCTATCTCTCTCTCCATCTGTCTATTTATATCTATGCGTTTACATATTTATCTACTTATTTGTCTCTTGTCTTTATTTCTAAATGAGAAAATATATGGAATGAAAAAAGGAAAAAGAAAAAGTTGATAGAAATTAATCAACTCGTTCGATCGAGCAAAATCATGCTGACTTTATTTCTTCTGATCGCTCAGGAATCATAATGATATGTCTTTTAGGGCTGTTCGCTTTAGCACACGAACGCGACCTCCGGTACTCGACACACTCTCTCCCTCTCTTTTCCCTCTCTTTCCTTCTCTCTCTCTCTCTCTCTCTCTATCTCTATCTCTATCTCTCTCTCTCTCTCTCGTGCTCCGCTAATTCATCAGCCCTCTCGACCTCGTTCGTTTCAGTAAGCACGAGTGCACCTCGTTTTAAATGAACTTTATGCTCACGGCTAATGCATACATACATATATACATACCATATATACATATATATATATATATATATATATATATATATATATATATATATATATATATATACGTGTGTCTATTTTGCACGCATCATTTTTGTTAGATTTTTTATTTCTCTCATTCCACTCGTTTTATTTATATTTTTAATTCTTTCATAACACTCAATATCTTTCCTTCTCTCCCTCTCTCTATCTCTCTCTTCTTCTTAATTTGTTTGGATATCTCTATACAGAGAGACATACATAAAAGATATCATTATTTCGGTCGGTTTACAAATTTTTTTTTTTCTTTTTTTCGTTATGATTTTTTGAACGCGTAGGTAAGCACATTTGACATTAACACGGTGACCTATATCATCACATATCTCACGAGCAAAATAGTATAAATGAAAGAAACAAAAAAAGAAAAAAAAATATGTGTTAGCTCTCATAGTCGTCATATCCGTATATCTTTATACACGTGTTGTCTCTTAGTACTACTATTCAACTTCTCGGAGAGGTTAGCGAGTACTTACTTACTTACTTACTTACTTACTTACTTACTTACTTACTTACTTACTTACTTACCTATCAAACAAGTATAGCTTCTTCGAATCGGACCAGTGACATACTAACCCATATCATTTCTTGGAAAACACTTGAACAACGTTTACGCACTAACGACAAAGAAGCCATTCGTTACCATTCTTCTCATCTATATATGCATCTGTATATATATATACATATGTGCATGTGCGTGAAGGTACCTACCACTTGTGTTACGTTTAACGTGTACATGTGTAGGTGCACGTGTAGGTCGTATGTGTCTTATAGTTTTAGTTAACGTTTCTCTCTTTCTCTCTCTCTCTCTCTCTCTCTCTCTCTCTCTCTCTCTCTGAAAAGTTTTTGAACAATGCTATCTGAACGATCCAGTAAGTTTGATTGGCTTTGTTAAATTGTATCATGCTAGAAGAGAAAGAAAGAGAGAGAGAGAGAAATAAGGTCTAGGCATAGTGCAGTTAATTTGATGTGGAATCAACGATGTCAGTCAGATTACATTATTACATTGTTCACACTTCCTTTACGTGTTATTAGAATTCATAAATTTTTTTTATTCTATTTTTAGTTCTCTCTTTCTCTCTCTCTCTCTCTCTCTCTCTCTCTCTTTATCTCTCTCTCTTTCTCTTTCATTTCATGGCAGCTTTTTATGACGAGCCATAAAGAAGATGTTTGAGATAGAGAGAGCTTAATGGTAAGATCGAATATATTTCGAGTTTATCGTCTTGCTTCATTCATTAATGGAATTGTTTTGTGATAAGAGGATTTATTTCTTTAAAAAAAAAAAAAAATATACATATATATATATACGAATGATTCGAAAAGGAGGTACGTAATTTTACGCAGAATCCCCTTGAATTAGTTGGATTCTTAGAATTTCGCGGAACGTAAACACACATACACATACACACATATACGAACGCTTTGTTAATCGTTGATCTATGAGGTTAATACTAATTCTTGCGCGAGAAGAAAAAAAGGAAAGAATATTTCTACGAAAATGATACAAACATATATACATACATACGTCCATACATATATATATATATATATATATATATATATATATAAACATACATACATACATACACACGTCCTCGATAACGAAGGTGACGCGGACGTTGAACCAATGTCGGAACGGCACTCGGAGAAGGCGAGACGACGAACGGCGCTTTACTTTCTTGGCGTTTTACCTTCGAACGCGAAGGTGCGGACTCCCATTCGACTCGCCTTCGTTGCGAACGTTGCACCTTTTATCTCTTTTTCACCTATTCTCTCTCTCTCTCTCTGTCTCTGTTTCTGTCTCAGTATTAGTCTTTTTTATTTCTCTTTTTCATACTCACCGCGTAACAGAACGCATCATTATGAAATAAAAAAAAAATGTTCAACAACTTCGATTCCGTTAACTCGATCTCGCAAATCAACTCGATCGATCGTCACGTTTACGATCGTATCTCCGTAGGTGTAGAAGGTAATTGATTGAACATAATGGAGAAATCGATCTGTCTTCGCACGCGAGGAGGGTAGAGAGAGAGAGAGAGAGAGAGAGAGAGAGAGAGAGAGAGAGACAGAAAGAGAGATAATGGCAGCACAGCTCCTACACGGTACGAGCAATTTTCTAGAGATCAACGTTAGCCTCCGGTTAATGCCGATCGTGTATCGTCTATACTTCATCGTTACAAGTGGCTAACAATAAGTAAGACTTATCGACTATTATTATATTGGGTGATAAGCAAATTACAATTGGAATCGACGATTTCATTTGTTAGATTTAATAGGATGAAAATCAAATGATGACTTATTCGATGATGATTTGTTAATATGATCTAATACAGGAGCATTATCATTTTAAATTATATTTCAATTATACGTGGTATAATATATTTATTATATTATTAATACGTATCAGAAGAATATATATATATATATATATATATATATATATATATATCTTTGATATATCTATATACATATAGATAAACGATATTATGACTAAATCTAATATACATACGTATATAGAGTAATGTCAAAGTAATAATATCGATATTGTTTAATACTTTTCTCTCATGCAGCGATTCGATGTCATTTAGGATTTGAAAAGAAACAAGAAAATAAAGTAAAATAAAGAAATAAAAATAAAAGAAAAAAGAAAAAAAAAAAAAGAAGATAAAACGAAATGATCGCCGATCGAAATATATGAAGGATTAAATGAAGGATTTTCAGTGAAATTTAAAAGGGAAAATAAGAGTCGATCGTATGCCCGGAAAGAGTAGAAGGAACGAAGTGAGTATGTGTGTGTACGTAAGTACGTATATACGTATATACGTGTACGGTGGTAGGTTGTAAAATAGAGAGTGAGGGGGTTGGGGTGAGGAGGGGATGGGAGGGGAGTGGAGGAGAGGATAGATCGACCAGGACGGTTAAGAGCGAATTTCGTTCTCCCTCGACGGTTCATCGGCCTGTCCTTCGTATCTGGGCCGCTCCTATCCACCCATATCAGTCTCTTTATCATAATTCATGCTGGGCAAGTCGGTGTATTGTGAGCGCGGTATGGTACACGAGATGCTAGGCGGTGCGGTGCGATGCGGTGCGGTGCGGCGTGGTGCGGCGCGATGCGGTGCAATGCATTGCGCTGCGGCACCGCAAGTGTGGCTACGGCGGCGTGCGTGTCGAGCGCATAAAAGCCGCATAATTTAGATGAAAGTAAACTGCAACACGCCGGCCTGTACGCGACAGGCTTTCGCAAGCGCACTCGGCGTTACCGTAGGTGAGGCTTGATCTTTCCAAGAGGCCCCGTTCCACCTTCAGAGAGAAAATCGATCGTCCACGGATTCGATTCTCGATCGATCCGTTCGAGCGAGAGAGAGAGAGAGAGAGAGAGAGTTCGATCACCCCAACGATCGATCAGTGCATTGACTTCGCTTGTCTTCGGGAAGAAAAAAAAGGAAAAGAGAAGGCGAAGAAAAAAAAAAGCAATAAAAAGGAGAAGCGAAAGATTTTAGTCGATAAATTAATGTTTGCTTTTTTTTCTTTTCTTTCTTTCTATATCGTTCGTTCAATTATTTTTTTCAATTATTCGTCGCTCATTATCTGAAAGATTTAGAGTTATGTATATAACGTGAGAATTGTTAAAATACATGTAAATACTTGTTGGTATTTAATACTTGGAGTTCTTTTGAACGAGGATATTACACGTTAACATCAATACCATCCATATCATTACGCCTATCCAATTCTGTCTTTTAATTAGCTTGCGGTGTCGAACGGATGGACAAACACCTGACCTCAAGTACGACGAATTTGTCGTACCGATTAATGATTTTAAGGGAGTATTTAATCGCTAGTGTATTTATTATCAGGGTCGACGTTTGCGTCACGTTCTTCTCGTATAAGTAAATTCATTCGATTCTCAACAAGGGACAGATATATATACAATATACTACCTTTCTTTCTTTCTCTATCTCTCTCTTTCTCCTTATTCTTTTTCTTCCACCTCCTTCTCCTTCTCTTTTTTCTCCTACTCTAATACCGACGAACTTTTGCATATTTGATCAAGACGTATAAAGAGCACACCGACGGTGGTTTACGGCGTGCCGATAGTAACGCAGCTGTTGATGGTTGTGGGTGGTAGTGGTGGTGGTGGTGGTGGTGGTGGTGGTGGTGGTGGTGTTACATCGGTGGGGTGACATACGAGAAAGCGTACATCACGAACGCCAGGTTGACTCTCGAGCGACTGCGAGCGACTGCGAGCGAGCGAGCGAGCGAATATGACGTCAGAACACGCTTGCAGCGCCCTAGATCGAGGGAGGTCACCGTGTGCCAGGCCGACGGCCCGCCGAGGTCGTATCCTCGCTCTCTCTCGCTCTCTCTTTCTTTCTTTCTCTCTCTCTCTATCTATCTATCTATCTATCTTTCTCTCTTTCTCTCTCCGGCACGGACTACGGGAGCTTTTCGTCTAGTCCTCCTTTCTAGGTTAGCTTGAGTTACGTCTCCAGAACGTGGGAGGCCGCCGAGTGCAGCCTCGGAAATCCGATAGCCTCTTCTCGAGACCCTCCTTCTCTCACCTACCCTCACCCTCACCCTCTCCTCTATCCATCTCTCTTTTCTTTTCTTTTTTTTTTCACTTGCTCTAGGTCATTCAGGTGGTCTCCCTTCTATGGTCTCTTCTTTCTGTCTCTCTCTCTCTCTCTCTCTCTCTCTCTCTCTCTCTTTCTCTCGATAGTCCTTCCTTCCTTCCTTCGTCCCTCTGTCCCTCTATCCCTCCCTTCCAGTTTTCCTGCCTTCTTTAATTTCTTCTTTTACTTCTCTTTTACTTTAACCCTCTTTCCCTTACGTAGCCCCTTTTTTCGGTTCGACAAAGATTCAGTCTTTGAGCGAACATTTGTATATACATAGAGAGAGAGAGAGAGAGAGAGAGAGACAGAGAGACATTTCGTAGATTACGTCCTTGAGCTCTTTAAGATTTTTCTGGATACAGGAGGAGACTTCTAATGGACATAGATAGGCGTGCGCGCGCCCGCGCTAAACAATATACTTAAGTAACGAGAGAGTTCAAGGTGGGAAGAGTGAAAGTGGCGCAGGTTGGAAGGATATTATTGGAAGCGAGGGATAATCGAAGTAGGTACTTACTTAGTTACTTACTTACTTACTTACTTACTTACGTTGGTGTCACGCTCGTGACTCGATTCGATGACGTTAGAACGTCCATTCTATTATACATACATACATATATATATATATATATATATTTCTACGTTACATTCGACTTTATTTCTGAATTAACCGAGGAAAATCAATTTAGGTAGGATTTCTATTTTCATGTGTTTTTCATTCAATTGTTTTTATTAAATTATTATTCCAAACGATTAAATTAAAATTAATTAATGTTTATCGCGATTGAAGAGATAAATACAATATATATATATATATATATGCGTGTGTGTGTGTGTGTTTATGTATATATATATATATCAAATTATTACTCGATTATGCGAGTCCTTAAAAGATTCGAAGAAAGCGATCGTAGAACGATTCGTGTTCTTAGTCGGTTATAGTAAGTAGGTACTTATTGGTTATCATTGGTTACTGGTACATAGTATTATATTCTATCTATTGCCGAGGTCTATGCACGCTGAAAGCATGTCGAAAGTACGCTAGATCCACGTCTTAAGCACGCGATAGGCGAAAGGACCCGTGCCAAAGCTCGAAATAACGTGTCATGACTATATCGGGCCAGCGATGGCTTTACTTAGACCAGGTATATATGTAAGTAAGTAAGTATACCTCTCTACAATCGTTTCGTCTTTGCGAACAATAGATACCCTACGGCCATCTTGACTATACTTATATTAGAAAGAATGTTGAATATCATTTTAGTCGATTATCGTTTTTTTCACTAAAAATAAAATACCATTGTATGTTATTTTGAGTAAATAATTGTTATTAATTTAATTATAATTTAATTATAATTAAATACGATTTTATTACTTTCAAAAATGTTTATAAGATTCGACGATTAAATATTGGAAATTTCGATGGATCGATCAATCCTCGATCTTTACGAATTAAAAATCTAAAAAAAAAAAAAAAAAAAAAAAAAGAAGAAAAGAAAAGAAAAATTCGCAATAAACTAATGGTGCACGAAGAAGCGAATTGAATTATGCGCGCGTTAAATTGTGTCCCGTTATTGTGAACCGAGTTAAGCGGCGGAGAAAATATGCGAATAATTGATAGGTCGCGATAATTGTGCGTCACGGAATTTCCTTCGTTTCATGCAAAAAGTAGTTGAGAAAAGAAGCAGAGGGGGAGGGGAGGGGGTGGGTGTTGGCAGTGGCGGTGGGGTGGGTGGGAGGGACAAAGAAAAAAGGAAAAAGAAAAGAAAAGGTGGAAACAGAGTGTCGGGTATTTACCATTCACCGCGTTGCGAGATCGCGCACGATAATATTTTCTCTCTGCGTGTTGCTCGTACATTTGCATTACGAAATAGGATCGTTTTCATTAACATCTCTCTCTCTCTCTCTCTCTCTCTCTTTCTCTCTTTCTTTCTTTCATTGGATAAAAAGGCGCGTTTATAATTGACGAAGCTGTTGTAACGACGTTCCTCGATAAAACGTATCTATACAAGACGATTATAATAAAAGAGTTATTGAAATTAAAAAAAAAAAAAAAAAAAAAAAATTATCCCTGAATGATTATCGATTCTGATATAATTGAAAATTAAAATTAAAAGGAAAAGAGAAGAAAAGGAAAGAAAAGGAAAAAGACTTTCTAATTAACATAGAAACATAAAGTGTACAAACGAATTCGATAATATTCACTTAAAAAATTATAAACGTATAATAGAGTATCATCGTAAGCTTTACTAAATAGATAATTCTACGTTTGTAATCACATATATATATATATATATATATATATATATATATATATACATCTATCTATATATCTATGTATGTATGCGAAAGAATGGTTGATCTGTCTATTATAATAAATAATAGCGTAATTGAAGGTAATCGGTCGAAGAATAGATCGGAGTTTAACGAGAGTTCTTGCGAGTCGTGGTTGAGAAGTAAGTATCGTTCAAAGGAGGACGAGGAGAAGGAGGTGGATGAGGAGAGACGAAGGAGAAGGGAGGTGTTGTTATGTGGGGTGGTATGGCGTTACATGGCGTGGTGTAGCGTGGTGTGGTGTAGCGTGGTGTGGTGTGGTGTGGTGTAGTGTGATGGTAGTAATGGTAGGAGGAGAGGTTCAAAGAGAAGGGGAAAGCCTTCTGTCAGTGGAACAACGTACCGCCGTGAACTCTCGACTATTCTGTTCACCACGGAATCGCGTGTCACGCGCGTCAAGTGCAGCGATGCATTCATTCGCTGCACTGCATCGAATGTCCGCGAGCACCCTTGTCTTCTTACGTTTGCCTATCGTGAAAATGATATTTAAGATAGATATTCGATAGAATTTTATGCGCATTTAATATCTATATCTAAATATATGTATTTTATATATATATATATATATATATGTATGTATGTATATATAATTTGTTAAGGTTTTGGTATACGATTACGACATGCATTCTTATAGAACGATATCTTTAAATAAATACTTTATGATAGATTGTCAGATGTAAATGTTTTGCAATGTTTTGTGTATATATATATATATACATATATATATATGATATACGTGATATACGATTTATATGTATACTCTGTATCTATTTTGCAACGATCGTAGATTAAGATCGACGGAATTGTTGCGAACTACTTTGTTCTAATTAACTACAATTTACAATCGAGATTACAAGGTAACAAGAAAACTCAAAGGAAACTTCGATAATATGATATATTTCAGAGAGAGGAAGGGTTTTTTTTTATTTTTTTCTTCTTTTCTTTTTCCATTAGAACACGTTCTGCCAATGCACTTTTTCTTTTTCTTCTATCTTTCTGTCCTTCGAAGAATAAATTCCATAAGAGAACGTTTTGTTAGAAACCCTGGATAAATGTGTAAGAAAGACGTGAGGGGAGGCGTAAGAAAAAAAGAAAAAGAAAAAAGAAAAAAAAAAGAAAAGGAAAAGGAAAGAAAAAAGAAAGGAAAAAGAAGAAAAAAGAAAAAGAAAGAAAAAAAAAAGGAGAGAAGAAAGAAAGAATCGACGGAATTCTCGGTGCATTAGTTGGCCGTAGTCGCGTTGCTTGCACGTGCCCTTGAGTCCTCGTATAGTTTTGCCGAAGAATACGACGCGCTTGTCGTCGGAACGTTCGGTTTAGTTTCGTATTTCGTTTGTAATCTTAACGCGCGCATCTAGATTTTTCTAATGTGGCCGCAACGTCTTCGTCATCGGTAACGGATGCGGTGTGTTAGTAAATAGAGGGGAACGTGTGGTTACCGAGAGAACACGTTGACTCCTTTTTTTTTTTCTTTCTTTCTTTCTTTCGTTTTTGTTTTCTATTTCCGTAAGTATAACACTACGTTCAAAATATTTGGTAATTATTTACTAACCTTTCGAGTCTTCCTATTGATAGAGGACAAATTTTGAGAAGAGGATAAAAGACGTGATTTATATGATCTTACGATCAGTCGTACTAGGAACTTTGTCGTAGTAGGAACCTCGTCGTCTCTGGTAAATATTTATATACATATATATATATATATATATATATGTATAATTAGTATTAATGATTTAAAATATTACATTTAGATGAGTGTATGCGTGTATGATATACATAAGTAATATTTTATATTCATTACAGGTATAATATAATCTGATAAAACTGCGATATCTATTTTAATTCGTTTGAATATTATTAAACTAGATAATTTTTCTTTCTATCTTTCAATTATGTAACATCTATATATTACGTTCTTAATATAAATCGTTATCGATCTTAATTATTTTTATTATTTTACTATTTTTATTATAGATAAAATTTGATAATCGTCGTTGTCTTTTTCTTTTCTTTTTTTTTCTTTTTATCCTTTTTTTCTTTCTTCCGTCCTTTCTTTCTTTTTTTTTTCTTTCTTACTTTCTCTACGCTTTACTTATAGGTTATTATAAAAATTTACGATTTGCAAAATAATAATGATAAGTATTATGAAAATTGTTAGAGCGATTTAACAAAGGATTCTCGCTTTCATTTTCTATTATGTCGATTTAATCGATCGAAACACATAGAAGAACGGGGCGTAGTATCGAAAGACAAGAGAGTCGCTCGTAAAGCACCGCTAATAAATCAACTTTCCGTTTTCTTTGACCGTCCGCAGAGACTTAACAATAAGTGAAAGGAGAGAAGAGAGGAGTAGAGTAGAGATAAACATTCAACTTCGTTCGTTATTGTAGCGATGCGATGCGATCAGCTGTTAAGGAGAAAGCGTTCGTTGTTATCCAAGAACAAATAATTGCTTCGATACGATAGAGATTAGCTCTTTAGTTAGTTTCTTTCTTTATTTCTCTCTTTCGATTATTTGTTAAGAAGAAGAAGAAGAAGAAGAAGAAGAAGAAGAAGAAGAAGAAGAAGAAGAAGAAGAAGAAGAAGAAGGAGAAGGAGAAGGAGAAGAAGAGAGATCGACTGGCTACGATCGATAGATCACACACGTACGGAGGTTATTACGAGCGTCGATGGTCGCACCTTGCGACGTTCACTTTTGTTCGACCTCGTAGCCTCGCTCGAATCGGAAAGTCGCGTTGAATTTATCACGGATTCCATAAACTCAGGTCGATCGATCGATGGATCAATCGATCGTTCGTTCATTTGATCGTTCGTTCGCGTGCCTCCTTTGAAAGTAGATTCTCGAGGCGTTTTACAATAACTATGTACATATGAGTATTGATTTTTGTTTTCTTTTTTTTTTTTTTGTTTTTCCTCTTTAATAGAACACCAACGCAGATAGGTGATCGTTTGGAGGGAATAAATGGAACTGAAAGGAAAGAGTTATGCATATATTTATTTATTTATTTATTTTCTTTTTTTCTTTTTTTTTTGTTTTTGTTCGTTCGTTTTATCTTTTTCATTTCAATTTATGCAACGTTATTAGATAATTTAAATCATAATATTACGTGGACAAATCCAATAGATCAGTGAATTTATAATTAATATAATTAATAATTAGTATGATTTGTGATGTTTTAAACGTTTCGAATATTCGAAGGTTAACTAATAGAAGGCAAAATTAGACTCGTTCGTTCGGGCAACGACATTTCGTTCGAGTCGTTATAATAGTCATAACGACGACGACGACATATAGCTTTAGCTGGTATTTTCTCGAAGCGTTAACTCGTCCGCGCTTAGTTGGTATTCCTCATGCAGTAACGCAGGTCAGTGTAGCTGGCTCCTACGCAGATGCACCCACATATAAGTCGAATCGAATCGAATCGAATCGAATCGAATCGAGTCTAGTCGAGTCGAGTGGAGTTGAGTCGACTCATATATTTACCAAAGAGAGAAGAGTCGAGCCTCTCCGCCGTCGTGTCGTTGTCCGTAATCTCGTTGCGTGCGTAACCGGAGATAAAAATGAATCTAAAAGAGTCTGGCGCGGTACGTTGCACTCGTGCATACGTCTGCATACGTGTGCATACGTGCGCGCGCATATATATGTATATGTGTGTGTTTACGAATTCACGCACACTCTCGCATTCGTACGTATGTATGTACGTATGTATTACTATATCGACTCTCCCTCGAAATAACTCTTCTTTGAACGATTTATTATCGAGCGACCGATGAAATTATTTTTTTACCGTATCGAATCAAAGATTTCTATCAGCTCTCTCTCTCTCTCTCTCTCTCTCTCTCTCTCTCTCTCTTTCTCTCTCTGTATGTGTTAATCCCTTTCAAGACAAGGCAAACATCTCTCTCTCTCTCTTTCTCTTTTTTTTTTTTCTTTTTTATCGAAACTTGGCTAATATAAAGGAGAGAATATATAGCGGTATATAGAGAGGAAAAGGTCGTGTTCAAATGATATATAACGTATTCCAAGGTTGAAATATTCCTAATTCTTGGCAAAGTACTAATTCACCTTGTCGCATTTCTCTCTCATCTTTTATAATTCTTTCATTTTCGAAATTCTCATCGAAACTGAAGGTAATCGTCGATCGTGTTTCCTTTCTTCCTTTTTTTTTATTTTCTCTTTTCTTTTTTTTCTTTTTTTCTTTCCGTTTCTTTTCTGGCTCTTGTGAACTTCTCTTGTTGAAAGAACGATATTGCCTAATGTTCTGGATGAAGATTTAGCCATCTCTATACTTCTCTCTCTCTCTCTCTCCCCCTCTCTCTCTCTATCTCTTTCTCTTTCCCGTCGTCTCCTTAGGTTCTGACGTCAGAATTCTGCCCTACTTTAGAGAAACTTCAACACCTCCGAGAACAGTGTCGTTGTACGCGTGATTGTAAAATCTTTCCAGGGACGATACATTTGCAAGGATTGTTAACAGTTCGATGAAGAAGAAAGAGATAAACTCGGAGAGAGAGAGAGAAAGAGAGAGAGAGAGAGAATATAGCAATTCATATTCGAATTTTGATCGAGCATCGATTTCGTCTTCTTTCTCAGTTTTGGCCAACTCTTACCATATGATGAGAAAGAGATAGATAGATAGATAGGTAGATAGAAATAGAGGAAGAAGGGAGAAAGAAAGAGAAAGAGAGAGAAAGAGAGAGAAAGAATGGGTTGAAGTGAGATAAAAGGAGTATGAAAGAAGGGTCAAAGTGGTGGACCGAATTTACCTGGGTGCGCTTGGTTAAGCTCTGTGACGAAGCTGAGTAACATTGCCTATGCGATTTCGATGGAAGCGAGGCCGCTTGCCCCAGTGAGAGGACATTAACCCGAAAGCTCGGTTACGAGGGAAGCCGAAGTTGACCGAAGTCGTATGATAAAGAATCGTGGAGGAGAGGGGGGAGATGATGAAGCTTCGCTGGTAGCAGAGTTGGTGCTACTAATGCGCAGGGGAGGAAAGGGGATTGATATTTTCTGTGACGTATCACGAAAATTCTTTTTCCTCGATGATGATGACGTTGACGATGATGATATTTGCGTTCTGTTATTTTCAATTTTTCAAATGTTTTTAGATTTTTTATTGACTTTCGTTCTTTTTTTCTTCAAACTGACACGTTTATAAAACAGGTAAAGATAGTTTACGAGCATTCGTAATTTTCTACTCGCAATCGCTATTTATATAGCTCGTTGATTAATATAGAGTTGGATAATAATTGTAGATCTTTCTCTCTCTCTCTCTCTCTCTCTATCTCTATCTCTATCTATCTATCTGTATCTCTCTTTCTTTTTTCTTTTTTCTTTCTCAAACTAAAATCAAACGCCAATACAAATATAAAACGTGCGCGTTATATAGCACGAGGAGCCCTTAAATATTCTACCGTGTTCATTCGTTCGTTTAGCCCCCGCCAAGTTCGACCTCGACCAGCAAGAGAGAGAGTACGAGAGAGATAGATAGAGAGAGAGAGAGAGAGAGAGAGAGGACGTTGCACTTTGACCGTATCTAATATAAGATACCGTGCGCTCAGCCAGCACCGAGCTCCGCGCACTAAACTAACGAGAAATATCGTCTTGCACGATCGTGAACGAGATGTAGAAAAAAAAAAAAAAAAATAGTACATCTCGTTCACGAGCCAATTAAAAAAAAAAAAAAAAAAAAAGAAAAAAACACAAGAAAGGAAAAATAAAACAAAAAAACTAGAATTTTTTCTACGATTGTATCGATCGGGTTTTTAAGAAAACGCATTGATAGGTATAATTAACACGTTAACGAAGATTATTGATAATTCAATCAAGTTTGCGAAAAATCAATTCTCGAAGAGCTTCGAGTAAATTTTTTTTTCTTTTTTTTTCTTTTTTTTTTTTTCTTCGAATACCTTTCCGAGATATTTTGAATAATTATCGAAATATGTATGCATGTAATATCTATTAGTAAGAAATAGTTACATAATTCACCTTGCATAGTCGGTTCTTACGAAGCCCGTTAGAAAAAAAGAAGATAAGACAGTTCAAGGAAGGCAACGATACACGACAATTTGACAAGTTTTACATATATATATATATATATTAGCGCTAATCAGCGAGGTCACTGATACATTTCTTTTCGATTTATATTATTAGTACCTACGAATGTAACAAGCATCTCGTAAATTAAAGTAAATCAGAGATAAAGAGGTAAAGATATATATATATATACTTCGTCACTGTACGGAAGAAAATTTTTCAATAAATATTTTTCTTCAATCTTTTCAAGAAAAAAAAAAAAAAAAAAATCTAGAAAAGTAGCAAGCACATAAAAATTATTTTAATCGTATTAAATGGCATATCATTTATATCAAAGGAATCTTTTTTTACGATAGGGTCAACCGGAAAAAGTGACTTGTTGCTCGAAAGAATTCAGAGGTGTAGAGAGAAAAAGATGCTGGTATAGACGACTATTATATACATATATATATATATATTTATGTATATATGTATGTATGTATGTATATATGTATAATCACTCTCCGATAGCCGGTGTATAGGGAATGTAGGTAACCGGGTCTTGTCCCTCTTTCGCAATGCTGTTATATAGGAGTAGGCTGCTGGTGGCTGAGGTAGGTTGACTGGAACGATAAAGTCAGGAAAGTCTCTCTCTCTTTCTCTCTCTTTTTCTCTACTCTATATCCAAAGTTGGAAAGGAGGTGAGAAATGTGAACGAGTTATACCAGAAATGATTTCAAAAGAGAGGAGAGAAAAAAAAAAGAAGAAAAGAAAGAAAGAAAATTACTTTTAGATTATCAATACTCTTATCTATACTTTTCAAATTTACAACGCTAATCTTATTCGTATATTCAAGTACAAATTTATGTATTATTTAAATTAGATGCAGGTTAACGCGTTGTAAATGCATACGTATATACGTAACGCGTATATAACGTGTATAAACGTTCGATTAATTTTATCCAAATTATAAAACGAAGAAGAAGAGGAAGAAAGTATTATATTGTGCAATTCGTTAGATGGAATCTGTTTAAAAATTTTCTCCTCGAATTTCCGATCGAATGAGAATATGTTGAGAAAGAGAGAAAAAGGAAGAAACGAAGCGATGTCCTGCAATTAATCAAAATAGATGGATTTCTTTTGTTTTAGGATACACTTTGATTGGTTTTAAAATCGTCGAAGGTTAGGCGGCGTCATCCTGGCAAAAGAGATAGGCTGTTAGAGGAACGAACGGTCATGCAAAGATATCGATGGATTTTCGATCGGTCAGGAAAGTATGCCAACGGTAGCGGGTCATCTAACGCTACTTAACGCGCGCCGATGCGCTCGAATGCGTTTGGAATGTGAACTCGTAACTAGAGGACAATGCTTCGTCGATGCACGTGGCTTAAACGCAACTATTCTATATCTCTATAAATGCAGTGTGTCACCGGTGCAATGTTTTCTTCTCGATAACATCGAATAAATAAATCAAATCTAACGAACGAACGAACGCGCGTACCACTATAGTTTTGCTTTGTCGGCGATTAAAAGGAAATCGCCAGAGTATCTCTCTCTTTTTTTTTTTTTATTTGTATCCGTTCGTTCATTCATGTGTAACATATTTACATATGTATATATATATATATATATATATATATATATATATATATATATATATATTTATATGCAATATTTCATTCGAACGTAAAAATAAAACTCTGGTAGGTTATATCTATTGTGGATCGATTAGAAAAATTTATTATCTAATAACGATTTACATGTATTCATACAAAATGCGAATTTGTCAAACGTCGAACGAAAATAATTAAAGAGTATAGAAAAGTGAACGGGGAAGGGGGGAGGACTCTAATCATAATGAATGGATTATTCTATTATTCGATTAATTGGATATTATAATTCATTCTTTATTGCCAAACAAACAGTTATCCCGGAAAAGTTACTACACTCGAGTTGTCGAAGCGAATCCGAATAGAGAGAGAGAGAGAGAGAGAGAGAGAGAGAGAGAGAGAGAGAGAGAGAGAGAGAGAGATATGTTGGTTAGGAGTCGTTGACCAATGTGCATTCCGCACTTTGGCTATACTCTTGAGCAATTGCATTTGATTGCCTTTGGAGACTTTCCTCTTTTACTTCTACCCTTACCACGCGCCTTGTCTTCGTTTTTCAATCTCATTGAAAGATAAAAGATTTTATTAAACATCTATCTTCCTTTTTTCCTATTTTTCGTTCTCATTTTTGGATTCGCCTCGCCGACATCTTTTTCTACTAATCGATTTAATTTAATCGAACGATCAAACGATAAAAATTATTTATACCATTATCATTTTTTTTTTTTTCCTTTTCTTCTCGATTCAACGAATTAGATTGATTATTATCAAACATCCAATCCTCGTATAATATATAAAAATCCAATTGAAAATGAATTAATTTATTGTATTATCTATGATATAAATTAATTAACCGTATAATATCTCTTTTAACTTTATTTGAAAGATTCGAAATAATCTTTAACATTATAAATATATATGTATTTACGTGTACATTATTGCAACTAGTAACTGTTGTATACGTATGGAATACGTAGCCTATATCCTTGTAACGATTAATCCTATCTTTATATGATCGTGGGTCGAACGAAGTCGTTATAATAAATAATCGAACTTCTCTCTTTTCTTTTCTTTTTTTCTCTTTCTCTTACATTTTTCTTCCTTTTCTTTTTCTTTTTTTTTTCTTTTTTCTAATCAAAGATCGACCCGATTTCTCTTCTCTTTGTGGGATATCATCGTAGGCCGATATCTGATATTTAAATATTCAGCGTTACGTTTTATCTCTCTATCTCTCTCTCTCTCTCTCTCTCTCTCTCTCTCCCTCCCTCTCCCTCTCTCTTTCTCTAACTATCTATCTCTTTTTCTTTCTTTCTCATAAGGAAGTCGCATTAAAGTCGTCATCGATGACGCAATAAGAGAGATGTCGGGTGAAAGCAAACCGAAAGCGCGGAAACGGAGGCGTCGTCGTAACTCTGCATTGCCGCACAGTAGTGTCTATTACGTTAGAGAGTAAGATCGGCTCGCTTAGACTATGCTAGTTGTGTTACGTTAGAACGAATTGTTGTCCCTACGACGACAACACAGTTAGAGCAGATAAAGTTCCTAGACCTGGTACGACAACAACAACGCGTTGTGTTGTATGACCAAGACGCGTTTTCACTCTCTTTTACGAACGATTCGACCAAACCCACCAATCGATATTTATCGATCGATCGATCGATCCGTCTACATATTTACGACTTTATCCCCGGAATTTTATCGTCCAACGAAACGGAACCTGATCTAAGGCCACTATCATGCAACGAATCTATTACTTTTCTATTCTTTAGGATAATAAGAACGACATGGAGAAATTTATCAACACGGTTTATTATTTTCAAACGGATACGAGAAGTATCCCTTTTGAATTTTTCTTCCCCCCCTACTCCCCGCCCCCCCCCCTCACCGTTTTTTCTTTTTAACTTGTCGCTTTCATTTTACGTCGTATAAGAAGTCTTTATTTAAAAGGAATTAGGGGAGTTCGATGGTGCTTTAAAAATGATAAAAAGGAATTAAACGCCCACGCAGATTTTTTTTTATTAAAACGTATAACGTGATAACGATTACTTGTATCGTGCGATAATATAATTGCTCGATATCAATGATTTTCTTTTTTTATACGTAAGAAATTTATGAAAGAGAAACTTTAGAGTGAATAAAACTCCGAGAGAGAGAGAGAGAGAGCAGGAGGAGGGAGATGCGAGGAGAAAAGAATTTTATTACATTCCGATGGCAGGCCTACATGAATCTCAAGACAATGGTTGTCCCAGGGATAAGCGAGTAGTCTGAATAGATAGATATGTACATACGTTAGTCTATCTATTGCTTACATACCAACGTATACACACATGCGTATATGTGTACATACATATATGAGCTTCTGGAGTTTCGCGTGGGACTCTGTCCTTTTCCGCACGTTGCAGCAACGCGTTCCTAACAGTTTCTTCTTTTTTCTCTTTTTCTTTTTTTTTTTTTTCCTCCTTTTTTTTTCCTTTCTTCTTTTTTTTTTTCTTCCATATATTTCAAAACCACTCGTTGATAATATACCCTACATACATACGTAATATCCTACATACTCGATGAGAATCCTCGCTTCGAATTGATTCATCGATCCTATCGATTGATAAATCGATCGATCGATAAGAAGATAAACATAAATGAATTTCTCAATGGTCCAATTTTCATTTTAATTCATTAATACGTTAAGCGTTTTATTTTACGAAGAAAACGAGGAAACGATCAATAATATAATCGCGTAAACGATTCTTAGTATTACATAAGTCAAGGAACGAGTTAAAACAACGAGGAAACGAATAATATTTGCCAGGAAAACGAACGAGCTCGAATTAAGAAATTTCTTTTTGTTTGATGTATGGGCAAATGAAATTTTTCTTTCTTTTCCTTTTGTTTCTTTCTCTCTCTTTTTTTTTCTTTCTTTCTTTCTGGAAAACAACTAAAGTCATTCACCGTTGTACATTTACATATATGTATATATATATATATATATATATATATATAGATAGATAGATATATCAAACTTTTGCGCATTTACGTATGTACATAGATACATACATACATATACATATATATATATATACACATATATATATATCTATCAACGTGCATACGAAAGTGAGGTCGGCTTGTGGACTGTAAAATACCTGGAACTCGTATACACGTAGCCCACTGGCACAGATTCGCACGGTACGCGAAGATTTTGCAACGTGAAACGACCCTCGTTAATCGCTGACGCGGCCACGATGCTCGGCAACCGACAACGCGTTCTTACGCTTGTATTTGTGCTTAAATGCATATATGTGCGCGCGCGAGAGAGAGAGAGAGAGAGGGGTGGGAGAAGGGAGGAGGAGAGGAGAACCTTCGCGAAAACCGTGAACCCAATTTGTTCCAATTTAATGGGCACCGTTAGCCAGTCACAATCGACAATTGTCGGCCTTCCTAGACGATTATCATAGACGAATATAATTTTTTTTCTTATTAGTTTCTTCCTCGCCTTTTCTTTCCTCGTACTTATTCTCCCTCTCCTTCTATCTCTCTCTCTCTCTCTCTCTCTCTCCCTCTCTTTCTCACTTCCTATCTCTCTGTTTTTTGTTTTCTATTTTTTTACTTGTCAATTTTAATTTCAATTTTTCTTTTTCCTTATTTCTTTTTTTTTCTTTTCCGTTTAGAAACGCGTGGACTTAAAAATAATATATACTCAGTGGTTGAATCGCCAATGTCGTTGTTACGATTTTATTATTATCATTATAATAATAATAATTATCATTATTTTTATTATTACAATCTCAAGGATCCGTTATTGCCACGATTATCTATACATATATTTTTTCATTCGGAATCCGATGAATTTCGTAATGACCGTGACAATTCTCATTTGAAAACATTTAATCATTATTTATAGACGTTATATTCTCTGATCATTAAGTTCGAGAAAAGGAAAGGGAAAGAGGGAAAGAAAAAAAAAAGAAAAAAAAAGAAGAAGAAGAAATAAAAAATATTTGAACGTTTGGACGTTTCGTTCCTTACGAAATATCTACCGCGTGCTTACTTACATCAACAAGGTCTTCTTATGATTCTTTTTTTTTCTTTTTTTTTTTTTTTTTTTTTTTACGTATGTCCTTCACCGCGAAGCTAAATGAGGAATCATCATTTCTCGTTCTTATGTATGACGACTTTAAACAGTTAAGACTTTAAGAAGAATCCCCATTGGTTAGGTGTGAGTTAGTCGTAGTGTCTCTCTCAAAGTTAAAAATTGAAAGAGACGTTCGTTTTATTCGCATGAGACGAATGATTTACGAGCTCTCGTCACGGTGGGCAGGCAAGGGAGGAACGAGCCATCTTGAAAATTTATGTTCATCGGCATAAAGAGATTCGTGAAAACCGCATAGCCATAAAATTTGGCCGCAAATCTCCCCGGTCTCCTTCCAAGCCCGCCGCCACCCACGTTCCCGTCTCCCCAGACCACCCCTCTCCACCCTTCTTTCTGGTTACCATTCGACTACTGTCGTCGCTCGTAAATCGTTTACTTGACGTGGTTGTCGTCCGTAGACAGTTAGTTAGTACGCGTTAGGTGTAAACGACAAGGAGTAGTAAAGTAAAGTAGAGTAGAGTAGAGATAGATAAAGATACGGAAAATTTCGCGTGGACCAAATAAATTTCTCATTTCCTTCGTACAGACGGATATAAAAAAAAAAAAAAAAGAAAAATCCGCCGACGAGTATATACAATTTCGTTTGGACTTAATAAGGGGGGAAAAAAAAAAAAAAAAAAAAAAAAAAGGAAAATGTTAAAAGTGAGAGCCGACAAATAATTGAAAAAAACCAAGAAAAAAGAAGAAAAAAAAAGAATAATCATCGTCCGTTATTATTATCAACATTCGCGTAAGAATGTACTTTTTTTTTCTTTTTCTGGATACTCTGAAATATTCAAAAAAAAAAAAAAAAAAAAAAAAAAAAATTATTGACAATTCTCTCAAGTAGACAGAGAGGAAAATTCTTAATCGAGTTAATTAGACGAGAACCGATGCGATTGAAAGATTCGAAGAAATAACTAGTTGAATACAGTTAGAGCGGTAGAATTTAGCCTCCCTCCCGTTAGACGTTCCTGGCCGTTGATACCACGTGACATACGATGTATGTACGTCGATTCGATGTTGAGGCAGGTCAGGGGAGAGATGCTTAGAGAGCGTGTTAGATTACGTTAGATCCAACCGTTAACAAGCGGTGCTAGCTAGCTAACTTGCAACCGGTTAACGTAGCACGGTAGCACTACGTCTCTCTTTCTTTCTTTCTTTCTCCCTCTCTCTCTCTCTCTCTCTCCTTATTCCATTCTAGTATACCCCCACTTTTGGAATTTCAATTCTTTCTCTCGCTCGCTCTCTCTTTCTCTTTCGTTCTTTCACCTGGGCCGAGGTTATTTTTCGTCGACTCAAACCACGTTACCACGTGCGGTATCAGAGCGTAGGTGTAAAATGCGACAAGAGGAGCGCGTTTTGAACGGCTTTCACTCTCTCCGAGTGTTGGTGAGTCAACGATGGGAGATAATTTATTCCTTGATTTTGTATCACCCTGGACAACGTTGTATTCCACGTGCATTACATACATACAGAAAACAAATATTATACATACATATATATATACATATATATATATATGTTTTTTTTTTTTTTTTTTTTTTTTTTCATACGAATTTTATTCCTTCTCCTTTAGTTGAGATTATTGAACGTTTTATGTATCGCAAGAAAAAGAAAAGAGAAAAGAGAAAAAGAAAGAAAACAAATGTTGACGCGTTAGACGAATATATTCATTAATGTTAATGAACAATGTTAAGTACTGGAACGATATAAATCAATCTAATTGATTTTTTACTTGGGCCATTTTTTCTAATATTCTTTTTTCCTTTCTTTTTTTTCTTTTGCATATGATGAAACGATAACAACAATGCCGACCGTTGTTGCGTACGTTAGAATTAGTAGAAGAAGCCTACTGGCAAAGAGGATGCGAAAAGCGTAATAAAGGCCAAGCGGAGTCCGTCGTACACAGCTCTGGGTTGTACACACCACGTCGACGAAAATCCTTGATCCTAATGACGGGTCAACCGTGCCAATTGGCCATAGGAACGGAACGGAACGGTTCTCTTCTCCGGGAGACTCGTACCGATCTATGTAAACGCGTAGATCTTCTTCCCGCATTCTACGTATCACAACTTGTACTCTTTTCCTATTTTTCCACCCTCCTCCCTTCGCTATGTCGAATAAGGTTCCTACTTATCGGATGAAAAGTTGTCGTTGATTAAAAAATATATTATTATTCCGCTGATCGACGATAATAAAATGAAAATTAACAAGGACGCGGTCGATGTAAATATTAAAAAAAAAAAAAAAAAAAAAAAAAGAGAGAAAGAAAAAAAAAAGGAAAAGCAATCTTTTAAATACACATTATTTCATCAAGTAATATTCTCGATATTGATACTACGTAATCTTCTTTGTCACTTTTTCTATTTATTAAAAAAAACAAAAAAAAAAAAACCATCGTCTCTCTCTCTCCCCCCTCTCTCTTTCTCTCTTTAATCCCGTTCTTCCAAGTGCTTTCAATTTTGTTATTATAATGAGGATATCGCCGATCTGTCGAGGGGGAAAATTTTTAAAAATCGGTAAAAAGTAAAAAAGGTACGGGGCATCTTAATGAGATAGTTACGAGCCTGATCGTTACATTCGCGCAGGCGCTTACGGTGCCGCGATACAACACGCCGCGAGAAACTCACTCGCGCACCGCGTCGCACGGCACACACACGAGAGACCGATTGAACCGCAGAGAGCGAGCGGAGCGAGCGAGCGAGCGAGCGAGCGAGCCTATCTAGCTGGCGCGAGGCTCACACGCAGCTACCGACGCGCGCGACGGCCACGCGGTGCGCGTTTATACAAATCTCTCGAGACTACTACAAACCGGCACCATTTTTTCTATTTATCTATTTTCATTTCTCTCTTTCTCTCTTTCTCTCTCTCTCTCTCTCTCTCTCTCTCTCTCTCTCTCTCTCTCTATCTTTCTCTCTGTCTGTCTCTCTTTCTCTGTCTAAACTCGCCTAACATATCTCGGTGATCTCATAAAAAAAGAAAAGAAAAAAAAAAGGACAAAAAAAAAGAACAGAAGAAGAAGAAACAAAAAAGAAAGAAAACCAAATCCTTTGCCCGCTCATTTGCTCTCTCATTCATTCACACTGTCACATATACTTTTCACTTTTCGTTTTTCTTTTCGTCGTCGTCGTCGTCGTCGTCGTCGTCATTGGGAAATAAATCGATCAATCAGAAAAGTGAACAAAATAATCTTTCGTCGTGTTGGATCATCAAGAGTGCAAGAAGACGAGTAAAAGGAAGAATAGGAAGAAGAAGAAGAAGAAGAAGAGGAGGTGAAACGATTTACGTCTGCGAGTTGTGCGTTTCGAATTGACGGAGGAGGATTAGGGGAGGAAGAGGAGGTGAAGCAGGAGGAGAAGGAGGAGGACGACGACGAGAGGAAGAAGAGAAGGAGGAGGAATAGAAGGAGGAGGAGGAGGAGGAGGAGGAGGAGGAGAAACGCGTCGCGACCCACGCGGCTCGACGAACCGTGACAGCGCTCCCGCGTGGCATGTTAACGCGTTGCCGTCGCGGCTTGTTTACGTTCCGCAAGCGGACGATAGCAAAAAAGAAAGAAAGAAGAAGAGGAGGAGGAAGGGAACACGTTAGATTCGAATAAATAATTTTTTTTCATCGGCGTTTATAGAAGGAGACAAAAATAATATAAAAGGACGAGGGATTAGAGAAGAAGAAGAAGTAGGAGGAGGAGGAGGAGGAGGAGGAGGAAGAAGAAGAAGAAGAAGAAGAAAAAGAAGAAGAAGAAGGGTTTGAAGAAGGTACGAGAGGGCCGCGATGACCGTGCAGAAGTTCAAGCCTCGCGGCAGTAGCGCGGCCGAGGATCAACGACCCTCGGGTGACATTCTTCTCTCAGCGTCGAATGAACCTTTGGATAATGATAAGGAGCAACGTCAAACTCTCTTGACATCATCACCTGCGACGAATCCACCTACTACGAGAAATGCTTGCTGTCGTTCGAGTCAATCTCAGCAAATCCAACAACAGCAACAACAACAACAACAACAACAACAACAACAACAACAACAACATTTTCAACAGCAAGATCAACAGCAACAACGTCAGGACAGTAGCGAGAATCTTCTAGGACGAGTATTGGCCGGTAAGCCATTTCGAGTTTAACATAAGTCGGTTATCTTCTATATTATACACAATATCCTACTACTACTACTACTATTACTACTACTACTACTTCTACTACGAAAGCGAGAGTGATCGGAAACGTTATAGCTTGGGCCTATCGGTTTAACGTTGGTATGTTAGCCTGAACGTTAGTATTAACGGGTAGTAACAACCTCGTAAAATTCGCTCGTGTATCGTAGATCACGATTCAGGTAGGAAGAAAATTGGGAAGAGAAAGAGAGAGAGAGAGAGACGGTTTCACTTTCCAGCGCGCGCTCGCGCGTTCACAGACAGAAAGATAGAGAGAGAGAGAGAGAGTTGGAATGTAGGTCGCGGGGCCCGGGACGAGGCTAGTTCGTTGCCCTCGCCGTTCGGCCTCCGCCACTCTCCGCCTCCTCTCGTTCCTAGCCTAGATAGAGGAGGCTAGCGCGCGAGCCTCTCTACAGGGACTCCCACCCTCTCTTATTCGCGTAGTCGACGTCCTCCCTCCACACACTCTCTCTCTCTTTCTCTCTTCCTCGCTGATCGTCCCTCCCTCTTTCCTCCCTTCTCTCTCTTTCTTTCTCTCTCTCTCTCTCTCTCTCTCATACTCAATCTCTCTTTCTTGCGCGCGTTGATCCGCGCGGCCAGGAAAGTAGGTCGACGGGGCCTTGGCGCGAGGCTAGTTCGTTCACCCTGCCTGCCCCGTAACTGGGGCAAGATGAAATTAACCCAACGTGAGCGCGCGCACAAGCAAGCAAGCAAGCAAGCCTTCCCCTTCCCCCCCCCTCTCTCTCTCTCACTCTATCTCTCTTTCTCTTTCTCTCTCTCTCTCTCTCTCTCTCTTTCTCTTTTCGGTAAGCCCTCGAGTCCTAGGAGCTCCAAGAACGCGCGCCTCGACACTCGCGTGGCCAATCCTCGACGACGGGCCGGTTCAACGAACTCCAACTGGGTCTCCCCCTACGCGAGAACCCTCTCTCTTTCTCTCTCTCTCTCTTTCTTTCTCTCCCCTACCTGCTTCCCTCTCTTTCTCTCTCTCTCTCTCTCTATCTATCTATCTATCTATCTATCTGTCTATCTCTTTCGCTCTAGCATTTTGCTTCGCCCCACCAGGAGTCCGCGGCGCGTTCTCTTCCAACCCATCGAAGGTCACCAACGCGTTCGGCCGTTCGCCCGAGAATATCGACTCTCCGTGTGCGTGCGTGCTTGCTTGCTCGCTTACTCGCTCACTCGCTTGCTTGCTTGCTTGCAAACGCGAACGCGAATGCGAACATGCGAACGGAGTCAGCAAAGATAGTCTCTTCTATGACGTGTTGTCTTCCTCTCCTCTTCTATCCCGTCCTCTGTCTAAAATGAAAGAGAGAGAGAGAGAGAGAGAGGATTACTCTTCGATGATAGCGTAGGCCTCGTTACGTAAGCGCGATAGCGAGTTACGCGTTCTCCCTGTCTATCCCTCCCTCCCTCCCTCCCTCTCTCTTTCTCTCTGTCTCTCGTTCCTTTTGATTCATTCTACCTTTCCACGTCTACCTGCTAGCGCGGAGAAAGTAGATTAGTCGCATCACTTGATCCTCACTTTCACTTCCACCTTCCGCGTGATCTCCTACTCTCTTCCCTCGAGATTTCTTCTCGTCCTCGTCATTCTCTTCTTCTCCTTCTCTTTCTTCCTTCTTCTTGTTTTCTTTTTTTTTTATTCTTTCTTTCTTTTCTTTTCCTCCTCCTATTTCAAAGTCGACCTGCCTCACTGCGTTTTCCTACCAGCTCTTCGTTCTACGTCGGTTCATCGTTTTTATCCCCGTTCAATCGTGGAATTATCTTTTAAAACGAATTCCAACGTGCGCCCATAGATCTACGCGCATGCATAGATCACATC
The DNA here is from genome assembly GCF_910589235.1 of Vespa crabro. NCBI lineage: Eukaryota > Metazoa > Arthropoda > Insecta > Hymenoptera > Vespidae > Vespa > Vespa crabro. Next base: position 3,149,122 of record NC_060976.1, read on the forward strand.
CAGTGCCAGAGCTCCGGCTATCCTAACGCGAGCGTAATAGATCAAATCAGAACGACTTCCTTATTAAGTATTGAGCAAACATTTTCGCATTGAATTTTTGAAGATTCTCCATTTGGTATTCTATCGAAAGATTTTATCTGATCGTTTATCTTGATTTCGCGGGAAAAGAGGGTGGCAAAGAGAAGAGAAAGAGAGAGAGAGAGAGAGAGAGAGAGGGGGGGATAGAAAAAAGGATAGAAAAAAAGGGAGGGAAAGAAAGGAAAAAAAAAAGGATAGGTTGAATACATATAAATGGGGAAGAAAAAGAAAGAAAGAGAGAGAAAGTTAATGTCGAAAGTCACAGTTAGTATCACAATTGTGGTAGATTTTCTTCTAATTACGGTACGTCGACGATGGCTAACCTGAAAAGCTCCGGGCATTGGCCTGGCCTCCTCCCGGTCCCCAGTGACCTCGATTGATGCACCCTTGTCCTCTCTCTCTCTCTCTCTCTCTCTCTGTTTCCCTCCCCCACCTGATGCGGAGAGCGCGCGCGGAACGTTGACTCGGCATCGCCCAATCGGAGACCGGTTCGTCGACTCTTCGGCCCGCTCTCTCGGGGTCGTTCTAATCTCGCAACGCCTGCTCCTCTCTCCTCCTCCTCCTCCTCCTCCTCCATCTCCTCCTCTTTAGAAAGAGAAAGAGAGAAGCCCGATAAGAGCTCCGATCTCCTCTCTCTCCACCCTAACAGCCTCTGCCAACCACCCACCTCTCCCTCCATTTTTCTCTCTCTTTCTCCCCCTCCCCTTCCTCTAACTTCTATACCTTCTCCTCCTCCTCTACCTCCTCCTATTTCCCCTCATTCACCTCCTCGCGGCACTCTCGCTCGCTCTAGCACGCCAAGGTGAATAACCTCGAATCGTGTCGGGTCCTCTCTTATCGCACGTTCGAGCTTCGACGCTTATCGTCGTAGCAAGTGTGTAGTATCTCTCTCTCTCTCTCTTTTTCTCTCTCTCTCTCTCTCTCTCTTTTTCTCTCTCTTTTTTCTCTCGTGGTATTCTGTTCTTCTTCCGCTGTAGCGGAAAATGAAACGATTGAGAAGTTTTCCTTCTCTACGTAAGAACAACCCTGACGGAAAGTAGAAAAGAATAAAAGAGGCAACTCTTCTTACAATTTTTAATCTTTTCCCTTTTTGTTTCGATCAGATGAACTATCGGAGAACATTGTTCAGATATATATATATATATATATATATATATATATATATATATATATATATATTATTTATTGATTTTATCTTACATATATGTATAACAATAAAAAAAACAAAATTTTAACTTTAGATAAATTTATAAAGAAAATAACGGATGATGTCGATTCATTAATTTATATAAACTCTCTGTTCTCGCGAAACGAAGATTTATATGGATCTATCATGATCAATAATTATACGATCTATGAAAATTATTTTCTAATCTTTGAAAATTATTCGAAATTAAAACTAATTAATTAATTCTCTCAACGTACGAAAGGAAATAGAACGATGATGATGACGATGATGATGATGATGATGATGATGATGATGATGATGATGATGATGATGATGATTATGAAAAGAGAGTGAGATTCGCTTTTTTCCCGATCACGCGAGACTTCAGCGAGCGAGAGCTCTCTTTCTCTCATAAGACAGGACTATCTCTCGAAACTTTCACTTTTATTCAAGGCATGTAAGAGCCCATCCTCCTTTCGATGGAACGGATGAGTCAAATGCGTTCGAGCACGGTTCGGTCCATCCTATCCCTCTCTCTTTCTGCTGGTTTGGTATCTTCTTCTTCCTTCTTTTTTTCTTTTTTTTTTTTTCTTTTCTTCTTCTTCTTCTTCTTCATCTCTTTCTACTCGTCTTTGAAACGCTCGAATTTCCTATCGAGTCACGGTCCAACGGGAAGAAAGTAAGAGTGGTCCGGGTAGGAAGTTGAGCCAAAGGCAGCTCGTCCGGATGCCAATGAAAGGGAAACACTTGCACGATCTCTCTTTCTTCTTAGCCCAGTCCCTATATTTCTTTCTCTCTCTCTCTCTCTCTCTTTCTCTTTCTCTCTCTCTCTCTATGTCTATTCTGTTCATTTATCTTTCTCTTTCATTTCACTGTTCGCTTCATTGATCGATTATATTAATCTCATATGAATATATATTTTAATTTTTTGATTACTTAGCCAATAGTTTTATTATTATTATTATTATTATTATTATTATTATTATTATTATTATTATTATTATTAGTAGTAGTAGTAGTAGTAGTAGTAGTAATAGTAGTAATAGTAGTAATATATTACTTCAATAATTTTTTAACGATAACGATTATTTCTTTTCCTGCGTTCTATTTTTCTTTTCTTTTTTCGCAACAGTAAAGCTTCCCTCTATTAATATCACTCTATCTCTTCTTTATCCTAGACGATATATCTCTTGATCCGCTAATACGTATTATATCGGTATCTTAGTTTCTTAGTCAGTGACACTTGACAAGTTCCATCTAATACCACTCGAAATCCAATTTAGAATTCATTACGTTAAAGCTTCATAAGAGTTTATGACTTTCACTTCCACGTTCTTACGTAGGCGAATAATAATAATTAAAAAAAAAAAAAAAAGAAAAAAAAAGACAAAAAGAAAACAAAATGGGGAGAAAAGAAAAGAAAAAAAAATTTCATTAACGTCGGACAGCAGCGTTAAAACGGAAAATTTCGAAGAAATTGTTAGCAGATGAAAAAGGGGATGAAGAAAAAAGTAGTAGATAAAGTATAAAGTTTATATGTATGTATCTATATATATATATATATATATATATATATATATATATATATATATATATATATGAGTGTGTGTATGTGTGTGTGTATACATATTTAAAAGAATTCATTTTGTGCTCGAAGATTATCGAAAGAGACGATTAGATAGATGTACGCGCACGCGTGCGTGTGTGTGGGTGTGTGTGTGTGTGTGTGTGTGTATGAGCACCAGCTAGGCAGTAGTCGGAAGTTTGCGAAGTAAAATAACGGGTCGAAGGGAAAGCGGAGGGTGACTGGGTGGCTCGGTAACCTCCGGGGCAACGACCTCTGACCCACCAGCCAATCCCTACCCCATACTGGCTAGTTCTAAGTATAGCGTTTCTACCAACCTGTCGCCTTGCTCATTCTCCCTTCTCCCCCCCCCCTCTCTCTCTCTCTCTCTCTCTCTCTCTCTCTTTCTATTTCTTCTTCTACTCTTTACAAATTTGACTCGTTCTAATATTCAAATTAATTTCTACTCTTATAGAAATAGTTCCATTTACTCATCATTTGCCGTTTTGAAATTCTATCTTTCATTAGAATAGAACAGACTTTAATTAGGACTCTAATTTAATAGATATTAAATATCAATTATACAAAATTTGTCTTCCTTTTTTTCTTTTAATTTTCTTCTTTCCTCTCTTTGACGTGTGACGATCATAAACGGAGAAGGGCTAGGAAGGATGACCGTTCTATTTTTTTTTCTTTTCTTTTTTCTTTTTTTTTTTTACGAACGAGACGAAAATGTTCGATCATTATCTCTGATTTAATATAAAAAAAAAAAATCGGATACATTCTATTTGCAAATATCGTAACCCTCAGATCCATGATATACGTACGTGACTCATCGTATAAGAAACTTGTCGATGATGACGCTTTAGGTTAGTCATCGAATAGAGTCTTAAGGTCGATTCATTCTCTTGTTTGCGCTAAGTAAAATCGTAACTTTGATTAAGGGGAACGAACGTCGAAGGAAATATTAAGGGAAGAAGAAAACTAACTATCTAGCTAGTTGGATAGATAGATAAATAGATAGATTGATAAAGAAAGAGATAGTTTAGTTGGTATAGTAAAGATTCGGCCTCGATAACGTAAATTATCCTGAAAGAACATTAGTCAGATGTATATATACATAGATACATATATATATATATATATCTATGTCGAGTGAGCTATGCGAAAATAGCGTAGCGCACGGTCGTGGACCGTGCGATTTTCAAGGGAGGAGGAGGAGAAAGAGAAGAAGAGGAAGAGGAGGAGGAGGAAGAGGAGGTGATGTTGATGGCTGGGCCATCGAGAAAGAGAGAGAGAGAGAGAGAGAGAGAGAATCGGTGGCCTAGTTAGGGGCGAGTGCCACCCTCGCCGGTCAACGACCTCGCGACCTCGGCTCTTGCGATCCAACCGAGTCCTCCCTCTACACGCGCGTTCCAATCCTTGAACCACCCACTCAGCTACGCGTTCCACTTCTCCTCTATGACCTCCCTTCTTCTTCTTCTTCTTCTTTTTCTATTACTTTTTCTTCTTCTTCTTCTTCTTCTTCCCTTCCGTCCAGCTATTCTGCTGGTGCATCTACAAGCCCACGTCAGGGCTTACTTACCTAGCTATACATATAACTTACCTATATCTACCTACCCTCCTTGAACAAATGCTCCTTTCCCGCCCAAGCGCAAGACTTCCTTTTCACCCCTGTATTAGATACGTTGTTGCTGAGCCTGCGTTTCATACTTTGCTATGTTATCCTATATCTACCCTTCCTCTTCTTTTATTCTTATTATCTACTTATATATCTATCTATCTATTTATTTATTGTTATTTCTCATTTATCTTGTTCATCCTTAGATGATCGATCGGATACGATATTTTCATTTGTTTCAAAATACTTACATACGACTCACTCTCGTCATTAACAACCCCTTCGTAGATCTTTTCATTTGTTTATTGGTATTGTTCGTAATCCCTTTTTCCTCATTTGTTGATTTTTCTTTCTTTCTTTCTTTTTTTTCCTTTTATTTTTTGGTTATTCTTTAATTTTCGTTAGCGTGCAAAACGGAATAAATTATTCTGTCTCTCTTTATCTTTACTCTTTTTTTCTTTACATTCATTCCTATCTTTAACACTGACTCTTTGTTTATAATTTTATTTCCGATGAAATTATTAGCTTCCATTATCGTTTTGAAATTTTTCTCGTTTCGTATTAACATTATTGAAATCTTATTGGCGACATTCGACGATAAAGTTAACTAATGCGCTAACAAAATGAAACCAGAGAGAGAGAGAGAGAGAGAGAGAGAGAGAGAGAGAGAGAGAGAGAGAGCAAGATATAGATCCGTTCGTCCTCGATTCGTTACTCGATTATCTCGAGTACCTACCTATCTACCTACCTATCTACCTATCTACCTACCTAGCTACCTACCTAGCGAACAATCTCCTTTAACTTGAATGTTATATTTAATCGCGATTTACTCTCTGTCCTCGTCCTCTCTACTTCCTTTCTCAATCCTCTTTAACGTTATATCCTTCTGATATCTGATAATCTTGTCTTGGATTTTATATACGTCGAAGTACAGCGTTTACAAATTTTCTTTTTTCTCGACAGGCGGAACAACGAAGTTATTTTTCTATTTATTTATTTACTTTTTGTTTCTCTTGTCTTTTATTTTATTGTTTTCTTCCCTTTCGAAACATTTATAGATACATCGGGATAAGTAAATATATATATATGTATCACAATACCTCATTTGTATTTGGAAAATTATTAACTGAGATTAGTTTTAGTTTAAAGCAAATATAAATTATGATATATCGATATAATAGAATTTTTGAAGGATAAATTTTGCACGTTAAATTATAATACGTTCTATTATAGTACGAAAGAATTGTTCGTTCATTCGTTGATGCAAAGAGATTTCACGCTTACAATTAGGAAAAGCACGTAATTAACTCTTTCCTTTTTGTGAAAGTACTTACGTACGTATTTACATATATGTGTGTATCTACATTGTTAGAACAACGCAATGTTAGAATCCTTTTTTCCCTTTCTTTCTTTTCTTTTTTCTTTCTTTTTTTTTTTCTCTTCAAATTCCACACTTTTCGTTGTCCGGATAAAAGTTACGTGTTTTACGAAGAAAGTGTTTCTTTTCTTTTTTTTTTTTTTTTTTTTTTTAACTTCTTTTCGTTATTTCATTTCTGGTTTTCTTCTTCTTTTTTTTTTCTGTTCGTCTCGACAATTCTGATGACTTTTAAAACGTCATCGAAGAGTATTTTCATCTGTTTCTTTTTGTTTTTTTTGTTTTTTTTTCCATCTTTTTCTTTCCATATTTTTTTCTCTTCTCGACCGTTCTAGTGACTTTTGAAGTGTCGTCGAAAAAGGCTGGTTTTTTTGCTTTTCTTTATTTTCATTTTTTTGTTTTTTTTTTTATGTTTTTTCTTCTTTATTTTAAGCAAAAAATCAGAAACTTAAAAGAAAATGAAATAAAGGAAGAGAGAGAGAGAGAGAGAGAGAGAGAGAGAGAGAGAGAGAGAGAGAGAGAGAGAGTAAACGTGACAAAACGTTTTATGGAGTAGATACCTAGTAAGGTAAAAATATTGCCGTGATAATATAACGCATAGATAAAAAAAAAAAAAAAAAAGAGAGAAAAAGAAAATAAAAAAGAATAAAGATAGAGCAAGAGGGAACTAGTAAAAAGGTTAACGGAAGGAAAAAAAAAATGAGATCTCCGAGTTCTAATCCTACGAGAGTCTGTACACGCCATTTACAACGGGGGTTGTATAAGACCGTAAGGAGTGCCTTCGGAAAGGATTAACCTCGAAAAAAAATTACCCTTTAGACTTCGACTAGCGATAAAGAAAATCTTGTTGAATCTTTTTAAGAGCTTTCTTTCTCTCCCTCTCTCTTTCTCTCTCTCTCTCTCTCTCTTTCTGTCTCTGGGTCTTTTTCAGTCTCACTTTTTTGAAGTTTACCCTTTTTAGTATTTAGTTACCTTTGTAAACTGTTCATTCGTCGAAATAAACCCTTTTACCTTTTTTAAATACACTTAGCTTCGTACCCTTTCCTTTTTTCTCTCTCGTTACGAGCAGATAAAAAAGAAAAGAGAGAGAGAGAAAGAGAGAGAGAAAGAGTGAAGAAAGGTCACCGTTTATAAAAAAGGAAAAAAAAAATAAACGAACAAAAGAAAAATAAAGGATTAGCAATACACAATGTGCTATATTTTTTTTTCTTTTTCAAAATTTATAATAGAAGATATTGCGAGAAACGTAGAACCGTCGTCGTCGTCGTCGTCGTAGTCGAAACGTGAAACGTGCGAAATTTCTTAAAGAAGATAAAATATTGGTAATAAATCATCGTTCGTTTAACTTTCGTTCGCTCTTTCAAATTGGTTTTGACGATAATAAAAAAAAAGAGAACAAAAAAGAAAGAAAAGGAAAGAAAAAAATACGAGATAAAAAACACGAGGGGAAAAAACACACGAGTTAAGAAAAAAAAAAAAAAAGGAAAAAAGAAAAAAAAGAGGAGACGCAAGAAAAAAAAAAGTCGATAGAGATTGATTTCGACAACTAAATAATTTGATTTGATCTAATTCCTAGAATTATTATTATTATTATTATTATTATTTTTTTTTTTTCTTTTTTTTTATTTTTTTTTTACTTTTCTGCGAAACGCTTTTATTCCCATATAAATAGACGTGAATTATGTTAGCGAAGATAGATTCTCATCGTTGATAAGAGAATTGATAAGGGATATAGTATATCGAGGGCAACGAACTAATTCTTTAGAAGGGATAAGAAAGTTTGCGATAAATATGAAAAAAATGAAATACGTCATCGACCTTGATACACGATACATGCGAAAATATGACGATTATCGTTCTTTTATATTTTTCTCTTTTTTTATTTATTTATTTATTTTTTTTTTTCTTTTTTTTTTTTTTTTTTTATTTCTTCACATTCAACTGATATTTTTATTTACCAAGTAACTAAGATAGTCGACAGAATGACGTTCTCTCGATATATAATATCGTACTTTCGAAATAGCAGAATATATTTTCAACTTAGCTAAGGGTATCATTCGAAAAGAATTATTATTACCAATGAAAGAGAGAGAGAGAGAGGAGGAAGAGAGAGAGAGAGAGAGAGAGAGAGAGAGAGAGAGAGAGAGAGAGAGATACGAGAGAGCTCATGGAAAGTGTGCGAAATAGTGTACTGACTTTCACGTTCGTCGTATTATACGTCGTAACTTACTTTCTACATCGATGCAATCGCACGACGGTGGATCATCCTCTCCTTTTTTTTACGCGTGAACTCCTTTTTTTTCTTTTCTTTCTTTTTCTTTTTCTTTTTTTTTTTTTTTCTTTTTTTTAATTTCGTAACAAGAGTCTTCTTTCGAGAACGCGAACGCTGTGAAATTGTACCTATTGGTAAATTTAATATTAGACTCGGGAACAATTTGTTTTGATAAAATTAAAAATATTATTTCACTTTTATCTACACACAAGTATATCCTATATATATATATATATAAACAAACAAAAAAATATTCTTACAAAATTAATTTGAAATGTAAATACGCGCGAGTAGAATTTTACACAAAAGAAATTGAAAAAGAAAAAAAGAGAAAAAAAAAGAAAAGAAAAGAAACAGAAGAGAATATAAAAAAAGAAATATCTCGAAAGGTGTACTAATCGTACGATCCAATCAAATAACATTTATAACTACTAGTTGATGTTAATGATAAGAGATCGCTATTAGAAGGTCTCTCTTCTCTCTCTCTCTCTCTCTCTCTCTCTCTTTTTTCTCTCTCTTTCTCTCGATGCAATCAGTAGTGACGCATGAACGCTTAATCGCATGACTTGGGCAGCAAACGATTGCGACGGAAAGGGAATACATACTGAATAATTACGATCGTATCGAGAGAGTCAGCGCAAACGGCGTTGAATGTGTTAACGGAGAAATGATTATCCTCCTTCGATGTCGATGAACCATTTAACTCTTGCGAATTCCGGCTTCGAAGGACACGAGAGCGCCGATCCACGACGATCTCCACTCGCGAACTCGCTCCTTGAAAAATTACAAAGCGGTACTACGACGTTTTACATATGTATGCAGAGATACGTACTTTATTTACTTACTTACTTACTTACTTAACTTACTTAACTTATCTTACCTTGCTTTGCCTATGTATCTATTGCATATATGCATATATCTTCGTAAACGCGCTTCTCGTATTCACGATTTTGTTCCCCGCGAATGAAAAAAAAAAAAGAAAAAAGAGAGAAAGAGAGAGAGAGAGAGAGAGAGAGAGAGAGAGAGAGAGAGAGAGAGAAAATAATCGGATTTATATCGCAGATCATTGTTCGCCGTTTTTTTAAACGTGAGACTATTAAAGAGTTTCATTCTATTCTTGCAGTTTATAACATTTATAACACTTCTCTATTTAACCAACATATTACGAACGATTAGTTATTCGTTATCGTATTTTATTATCCATTTACGTAAATAATAACTTCTCGCGTATTTACCCATATGTACAATACATACGTATGTCTTTGTCTTTTTCTCTTTTTCTTTTCATTTTTATTTTTATGTTTTATTTTTCTTCTTCCTCTTCTTTTTCTTTTTCCTTCGAGGATTTTCATAGGATAGATTTCGTTTCTGGGCTGCTTAAAAATCTCCATTGAATCGATCGTAGAAAGCTTGATGTAAATCACAATTGAAGTCAATTTCGACGAATTTTCTTTCCTTCTTTATGTGCAGAAGAGAAGAAGAAGAAGAAAAAAAAAAAAATAAAAGAAAGAAAAAGAAAAAAATTAAATAAGAAAAAGAAGAAGAAAATCTGGCTACGTTTCGTAAAATCACTTACTTACTTTACTTTGCTTTTTATTCCGGGCTTCCTCCCTTTACCATCAACCCTTCAGGAATCAGCGATATATTAGGTCGTAAGGGCAATGATCTTACTCTTCACGGTTCAATCGGCCTCGACCCTATATCCTCGAGGCTCGATCGCGACACAGAAATACATTACCACTAGGCTATTTTCTCAGTGCATTCAGAATAAAAGTGATTCTTTTCCCCCTTTTCTTTTTTTTCTTTTTCTCTCTCTCTCTCTCTCTCTCTCTCTCTCTCTTTCGCTCTTTTTTCTTCTTCTTCATTCCATATATCCATAAAGAGAGAAAGAGAGAAAGAGAGAGAGAGAGAGAGAGAGAGAGAGAGAGAGAGAGAATGTCTTACGTAAATTACATGAACTCAAAACCATTACTCGATCGAGTTTTCGTTTCCGTTCCGTTTAATCCATTTGTTTTCAGGTTGCAATAGAAATATACTCGTACAGATATGTACCTGGTATTACTTGGATTAAACCCACACATTCTTATTCCGTTCTTATCGATATTGGAATATCGGAAAATCGAAGGTCTGAGAATCTTTCGATACGTTGTTTATATACGTGATACCAAAAATATCAATCGAGTAGATACGTTTAATTAAAATATTAGATATATATATATTTTTATTTTTAATATATATTTATTTTATGTTAATTATATATTTATATTTCTGTATATATATATATATATATTTTTTTTTTTTTCGATGGACCGAGTAAATTAGTAAATCGAGTTCTTTTGAAAATATTTTTTTCTTCTTTTTTTTTTTTTTAATCTATATCTGTTAGAGTAACTATAGTTTTCGTTATGAACATATGTACATATATATACACACAGACACACGTACGCACACGTATATATGTGTATATGCTGACGTTAATTTCATTAAAAAGCAACAAAGTCGAGTTCGTTGAACCCGTCAAGAATGGGGGAGAAGCCGAACCGTATGTGCAGTAGGAAAAAAAAAAAAAGAAAAAAATAGGAACAAGAAAAAAGGAAAAAAAAATTACAAAAAGGGGGAGGAAAGAAAAGAGAGAATAGCAAACGTGCTTTCTCTATTTGCTCCCTGTTCTCTTATCCTACCGATCGATCTGCCATTTCGCGCTCGAGCGTAAACGCCTGTGTATACAGAGAGACACATGCATAAAGACACATACTCGCTCAGGCCTGTTCTCTCAACACCCTTCGAAGCACGCGTGAACTCGTTTCGCTTTCCGTCCCTTGCGTAATTTTTCTTCAACGTGCCGTATTACGCGCATGTAAACCAATAACCGGCTTGGCTGTTAGGCTGACTACGTTACATACGTCAAATTCTCGGATTTTCCCGCCAAAATTCGGCAATCATTTCGAATCGACAATGTAACTCGTCTCGTATTACGGAGATCTTTTTAATTAGTTACGTTTTACACGATTATACGAGTATATGAAATGTTATATTATACGAAATTTTGTCATGAAAATTTCATAAAATATGATTATTTTCTTTCGTATTAAAAAGTTCATTATAATACGTAATTCTTATTATTAATTTTACTATATAAAGAACGAATGTATTTAAGTTCAAAGTATTTATATTAGTATCGCGAATGATCAAGTTAAATAATCCTTTATATTTGGAATTTGTAATAGTGCATTTCCGGTCCAATGAATTTTAATCATTCATTCCTTAATCGATTGTATTATGAGATAACTTTGAAATTCTCTCGAAATAGAGAGATGATCAGCTTTTGCAGTCATCGATCTTATATGCGCTTACATACATCGAGTCGCGCTTTGCGACATGCTGCCGTACATGTGTATATAGATACATCGATATACACACACACACACACACACACACACATATACATACATATATAGATGCTTTCACTTTCCTAGAGCTACATCGACGTATTTCGACGTCACCGACGCAATGCGTTGTTGACATTCCAAATTGCTTTGCGAGCGAGCGAGCGAACGAACGAACGAACGAACAAGCGAGAGAGCGAGCGAGCGAGCGAGCAAGCGATTCGTTTAACTTCCGCCAGACACAATAACTTTCGCAATGAATAACGTGAGATGTTAGAATCTAACTTATCTATCGGATCTATTTATTACTTTAGTTCGCACGTTAATGGTTTATTATTACGTGCAGATATTAAGGGTCCTTAAAGGTCGATCCGAAATCGAATCGAATCCAATCAGAAAGTTTCGAATGAATCGCATGTATATATGTATGTATGTTTATATACATACATACATACATACAATACATACATACATACATACATACTACTGCGTATCGTAGCTAAATCGTGTGCAATATACCCGCAGAACGCAATTATTTCTGTTACTCGTTGCCATTTCATTTGCGAAAGCACAACCTGCCCATAGAGGTTGGTGGTTACCTAGTAGCGATATATTCCTTTTGGTGCCACTTGATTTATGCGTCCAAGATTATTTCTAGTTTTACAGAGAGGTCCTTAATTTTCATTTATAGAGACTAACCCCTAATATGGTTACTGTAGTCTCATTGTGAGGGTTATATATCGATAGGATTATACCAGCATATCCAAAATGTCTCTTTTATACTTTACAAATACCTATTTATACATCGGATAGTTAACGGATTTCTTTAATTTTCTACGATCCTATCCATCGATCGGCCGATCCCCCTCGATTTCTTTTCTCTTTCTTTCTCTCTCTCTCTCTCTCTCTCTCTCTCTCTCTCTCTCTCTCTCTCTTCCAAACTAATAAAACCGTTCGAAGTAATTCCGAAAGAAGTGCTCGATAGTAAGCTATGGCTTACGTAAACGGGGAAAAGTTATATAAATTCTGCTGATTGTGCGTCACACGAGGAACGATGACGAAATCGTCAACGTGCGCGTCCGGATTCGCGGTTTCTTCATCCTTTTTCGGCCGAGACGCGCCTTGCGGTGCTTCTTTTTTTCATTTTTCTGTTCTCTTTTTTTCTTTTTTTTTTTCTGTTCTTTTTTTTTCCCTTTCCGCCTCTCGAATAATAACCCGACGAACACAGCTTCATTGACATTGGAAGAATCGAATTGAAAAAGTTATTTCCATTGTAAAGTTATAATAAATCTAGCGTAGAAAATTGATAACTGTAACATCAAAAAAAAAAAAAAAAAAAAAAAAGAAAAAGAAAAAAAGAAGAAAAAGGTGCGGAAAAGTATTAGCAACGTTTTATCACGCATTTTCTTCTTCACTTCGTTCAACCATCTCTCCCCTATTAATCCACCCATCCTATCCCCTTCTATGACCCTACGATCACAAAAGGAAGAAAGAAAGTAATAAATCTGTGCGTTTGGTTCTCATTTTGCTAAAGTTCGAAGGGTGTTGAGAATTTCAATGGGGTGGGGTAGGGTAGGGTTGGGTACAGTGGGGGATTAGAGGAAGGAGGAAATAGAGTGTCCTAAAGAAAAGGAATCTGAACGAAGGAACGAGCGTAAATAGGAATGGAGCGTAGGATCTTGCATAGAAAGAACGATCGCGGAGAGAAAGGACGCGAGTTGGCGCACGCGGCCAACATAACGCGTCGTATATGTGTGTTCACCCTCCCCCTCCCTCTCTTAAGTATGTGTATGGTAGGTGTCTCTAGGTAGGTGATATTCGTGTGCTTTAACTTTTGCGACGACGTTTGCAGGCGTGCGTGAGCGATCCTTCAAGGCCTCGCGGTTGCTCGCTTCGTCCCACTTTTCCTTCGTGCCCGGTCATCGAACCCTGGCGCGACTACTGCTATTGCTGATATTGCTGCTATGTATTGCTTTTGCTCTACGAGCGCATACATTCCTATACTATATGTAGTATATGTACTAAACACTTATATGTATACATATATATTTATTTATTTGTTTATTTATTTATATAGATTTATATACGACGTGTATATGTGTGTTAATATTTCTCTCGAGTTTCCAAGGTAACACACATACGTTATAATGTGTGTGTGTGTGTGTGTGTGTGTGTGTGTACCGCATTACACCAGACGCAACCTTTTACGTTCACGCGCAGCCCAGAGTACATGGCACATCCATACGTACATACATACATAGATAGGAGTAAAGAACGATAACGAAAGATTCTATTAGTTCACGTACGGAGGCGCCACCGACCTTCTCGCGAATATCACTCTCGCGAACTCCGTCGGCAAGGTAGAAAATTTCAACGTCGATATAATCCTGAGAGGTTGACAGATTTCTCTGCCAGAGATAAATGTTATCACGAAAAGTTCGTCTTTCGGCGCGAGATTCGAACGATCCTTCGAGATAAGAAAAGTAAGTAATCGATAAACTATCGATTACTAGTCACGGTTCGGATGGGTTCTTTGTTAAGGGTGCAATGGTTCGAACAGCAGGTATATGGGTTTATTGCACTCTCTATTCATAATAAAAAAGGGAGGACAAGTAGGGAACTCGTAAAACTATATACTGCTTATATCTATGCCTAGATTCTCCGTCCTCCCTTCTCTTCTGACATTTATATATTGTATTAATAGTTTTCTTTATTATTATTATCATTATTATTATTATTATTATTGTTTTTTTGTTTTCTGTTACAGGTAAGTTGGAAGTTACGTCATTACTAAGCGCAGCTCTTTAAAAAACGTGAGTCATTTTAATTTTCATTATTAAAACGACCCCGCAAATTCTCCGTTTAATCCATAATACAGGAGAGTATCGTGATAATGATAAAAAGGAGGGAAGGGATTATTCATTCGAAGATGGAAGAGGCTTAAAAAGAAAACAAAAGCGTATGACTCCTTAATGCACATTCTCGTGCACTTTTGCCAAAGCTATTTCGAACTTTCAAAAGAAAAATAAAGAGTGTCTCTTTCGTCTCGTCGTTAGTGTCTTCGAAATCCCCCTCAATCTTGGCTCCGTGCAATTTTCTCATGGTATGGGAGCTTCTTTCTTTTCTCCTTTGAATAGAGCAACGCATGCGTTGCTCTTTTGACTTCCTACGTCTTGCAACAGGAGTTGATCGGGGAAGGTGTGCGTCATCGAAAAAACAAAAGATTGCCGAGAGGAGAAGAGAGGGTATGTGTTTCTTGTGGTCCTCTTTGGACAACGTAATCCTAGCTTAACCGGAAGGTGCCTTTAGAAAAGCACCAGGCTCTCGACGTTATCACGTAGATTGGCGCAAGCGCGGGCAACGTAGCCACCCCCAACGATCATCCCCCCTCCATTCATGGACATCAACCCTCGAGTACGCGCGCTCGTTTGCTCGCTCGCTTCCTCGCTAGCCTAAGCTAGCTAAGCTAGCTAGCTAGCTAGCAGCTATCCTCTTTGCGTTTCCAGCGACAGTGCGCGCCGAACAGCACGTTGTCATCTGGCACGAACTATGTCAGGGATTGTCGAGAATCGTCGCGATGGTGATACCAGTAAAAGGACAGTACTAACAGCTTTGTTTCCGAGCGAAAAGATCGAGCTTGCTTCGATGGATCCGATCGAGCTCTGCGAGACTTCTATCGTTCTACAACCGAACGAGAACGTCGTCATCGTCGACATCGGGCGACATCAACGCAATAAAGGTTCGTCCTATCCCTTCGGAGATAGCACAGCTAATTATCATACATTATTCGTTATGAATAGGTTTCGATTCTTTTTTTCTTTTTTTTTTTTTTTTTTTTGTTTTTCTTTTTCTTTCTTATTTCTTTTCTCTTTTTTTCCTTTTTCTTTTTCTTTCATTTTGCTCATCCATCAATCGAATTAATTTACGTACAATCTATGTTATTGTCGTATATCAGTTTCGTCGATTGTCCGTCCGTTCGTCGTCACTTTATTTATCATTGAGAATTTAACACAAACGTACGGTCATTATTTGTTTCATCGTGTCACGTCGCAAATGGGACTAGATAATTACATGTAATATCGTGAGTTTTTATCAGCATCGTAAGATTAGGATACGTAAATGTAAGGTTCCATAGAAGAGTGCTGAGTTTTTTTTTTCTTTTTTTCTTTTTTTCTTTTTTTTTTTTTTATTCTGTTTCTTCTGTTTTTACAAATCGTCATTGAGATCTTTTACGTTGGCAAAATGCATTTTATCTGGCACTACCCTCTCCCTCTCTCTCTCTCTCTCTCCCCCCTCCTTTTTTTCTCTCCCACTCTACTTTTCTTGGAAAAAGGTTCAACGCCGAGGCTTATCGATTTTTCTTGAAGCAAGAGCAAGGCTCACGTGCTCGTTGACATTGACATTGTCCGCGGGCTGTGCTGGCCAACGCTTCTGCCATCTATCGGCCACGAACTTATGCGAGTACTGGCTAGAAGTTTCCTTCATTTGCTTCTCGGTGGCGTGTCGATCGTTCTCGATTGTTATTTCATGGATGTAATCTGTAAACTTTTTGAAAAAAAAAAAAAAAAAGGAGGAAAAGAAACGAACGAAAAAAAGAAATACTATCACTCGCTATCTTATCAGGTTTGCCCAGAAAACTTAAAAGGAAACACCCCTTTATATCCACTTTTGAATCCGATCTTCCCTTCCCCCGCAATGCACCCGTGCAATCATCCATATTGCCTGTATACTTTCCCCAGGGATTGTCGCGATAATAGTATCAAAATTTTTTACGATACCGTAGCAACCAATTTAAAGAAAAAAAAAAATATATATATATATATATATAAATATAATTGATCGTATATGAAAATTAGAGAAACGTAGAATAGAGAAACGTAAAGGAACGAAATAAGGGGAAAAAGAAAAAAAAGAAAAAGGAAAACAGAAAATAGATAATCCGCAAAGATAATCTGTATAACGGATGCGTTGGAGTATTGCGGAATCGTCATGGTTCAAACAGGTGTCTGATTCGTAACTTTTCACTCTGTGATTTTCGAGCTTCTTTAAAAAAGAAAGAATGAAAGAAAAGAAAAAGAAAAGAAAAAAAAAAGAAAAAGGAGAAAAAAAGAAGCAGCGTCAACTATTTCACGGGTCGTATACGTGACCGACGATCCGATATCAGTTCTCATTTTATTCTTTATCTCCTTCTCCTTTCAACTTGGAATTATTTGCGAGCGAAATTGTCTAGACGACCAAAAAAAAAAAAAAAAGAAAAAAAAAGAAAAAAAAAGAAAGAAAAAGAATCAAAAGATTACGAAATCGTTGTCATTCTCATTGGTGATAGCACCGTTAGCCCACATTTTTAATGGAGCGCCGTATTTCCCAATGGGACTCGTTCTAAACGCGCAACGAGGTCATTGAGCAATCCTCGTCCTCACTTTATCCGGACTAGAGCTGCGATGGCACGTTACAACAAAATATTTACACAACCAGAGAACGCACATTCCCAAAATAAGAACCAAGTTCCAGAGAGAAAGAGAGAGAGAGAGAGAGAGAGAGAGAGAGAGAGAGAGAGAGAGAGAGAGAGAGAGAGATTGGTTAAACAAACTATAGTCTAACAACGACACTCTTCCTTTTCTAAAGGTCAAAAGACGTATAGTTGATGAGGTAATTGCAACGGGACATTGCAATCCCAATCGAAGGTTGACTTGCAATACTTACATACTTCCTACGCAATTAAAACGGCAAAAATCTTTCAGATATAATTCTTCTCAGTACATACATACTTTCATACTTCGAGGATATCTCTCAAGTTGCTCTGGTTATGCTAAGGCACGTATACATTTTTGTTGTCCTTCTTTCTCCCTCTCGTAGGTACATGCTTACATATACATAGATAGATAGATAGATAGATATATACGCAGGCGTTACGTGTACTGACTATTAATGCCATTTTAAGTAGACATTCGCAGACACCTGATCTGGTTGGAAGGCTAATCTCTCGCGTTGGCCCTGAGCGTTTAGAAAAAGAAAGGAATGGAGAAGGAAAAAAGAAGAAAGAAAGAGAAAAAAAAGTTGCACTCGAGATAGACAAAGAAAGGCAGAAGGAAAGAACTAAGGAAGACATAAGGAAGGAAAGTAAGAAAGAAGGAAAGGAGGAAAGAAAGAAAGAAAGAAAAAAAGAAAGAAAGAAAGAAAGAAAGAAAAAGTAAGAAAAAAAGAAATAGAAAGATAGAATAACGTAATAATAGATAGAAGCATGCACCGGCAGGCGGCCTGACTCTAAGTCTTTCGTAATCGAGCCACCGTCGTACAAAGACTCAGGGCCGTCGATCGCGAACCACCAGCTTAGCTCGCGAGAGGTCTACGTCCTCTATCGAGGTCTCTATCTTTCTCTCTTTCTCTCTCTCTCTCTCTCTCTCTCTCTCTCTCTCTCTCTCTCTCTTTCTCTTCTGCTGTCCCTTCGCGCTCCTGTCCAGCCTCCGCGTTTTCAGCCTCCGCTGGCTAAGTCAGGGCGCCGCCTTTTTCTCTCGCCTTTCCTTCGTCTCGAACACTTTTTTCACTTCGCATTTATCGATCTCTCTCTCTCTCTCTCTCTCTCTTTCTCTTTCTCATTCTTCTCCTTAATCCTCTCCCTCACCCTTTCCCCCTCCTGATCGTAACTTTCTCTCAAATGGTTCTATCGTCGAATCACAAGATCAAGGGTTAAAACGATCAAACGATATGTATATATATATATATATATATACATATATATATATATATATGTATATGTATATGTGTATGTGTGTATGTATATGTAATCTCGAAATATAATTTAAAATGTCGACATCGAATTTTCTAATTATATTCCAAGATCTCTATGATCACGCAGGATTTTATCATTGTACGAAACATATTTTTCTATTTCTTTTTTTTTTTTTCCATCTTCTTTGTTTCTAATTTTTTTTTATCTTTTATCTTCTTTTCTCCAGTGAGAATAATGATAAAACGATTAAAATCTTGGAAAGTGAAGTCGTACCTTTAGCGTTAAATTAATTAATATGATAGATTATCGTATTTCAAATCTTTAATCAAAGAATGATAGCAACTACGGACTTAAGTACGATACGATCGAGTTAATCGAGGGAAAGAGAGGAGGAGGAGGAGGAGGAGATAAAGGCTATGACCACATAAATAAATGAGACTCCTTGGATTACTTCGATACAAAGTGTAATTGGACATCAATGACATCGAACTTGACTTGTTTATTATTATTATTATTATTTTTTTTTTTTTTTGTTATTTATTTGTCACACGCATTTATGGACAACGATATGTCTTCGTTGTTCTTTTCTTTTTCTTACTTTTCTTTCTTTTTCTTCTCTTTTTCTTTTTTTGTTTTCTTCAATTCTTCTTTCTTGTCGCCGATCGTGATGCGGCCTTTCGTAATGGACACGTACCGTTATGTCAGTGTGAGAGCTAAGGAAAAAAGAATGAAAGAAAGAAAAGAAAAAAGAGCAAGAGAGAGAGAAAGAGAGAGAGAGAGCGGGAGGGAGGAAGGGATAAGAGGGGAGTGAGAGGGTAAGAGGAAAGGATGGATCGTCTCCATAAGTAAAATAAGTTGCGTAATGGAGATCAAGGGGAACGGTCGAATGGACGTACGGTCTCTAATTCCTACGTCACTGATATTTTTCGCTTGGCCGAGAAAATTTCCAAGGAAAAAAAAAGAGAAACGAAAGAAGAAATCAAAAAAAAAAAAAAAAACAAAAATAAAAAAAGGAGAAAAGAAAAAATTTCTTACATCTAAATAAATTCGACGATAACACGTGAAGGGAAAAAGGGCTAGGAAAAAGAGAGATTGGGAGAGAGGCGGCTTTTCGAAGGTCGAAAGAAATTGGACGATTTCGGAGAATCTCGAGTGATAGTAATAAGAATCCGCGTGTACTTTCGATATAAAAACCGAAAGATCTTGGCTCGAACGGAGGTGAGAGTGCTTTCACCTTTCTTCCTGCTGTTGTCTTTCTTCCCAGCGCGCTTCTCTCTTTCTTTCTCTCTCTCTCTCTCTCTCTCTTTCTCTCTCTTTCTTTCTCTCCTTGACAGCTTTTACTCTCGATCCGCTGTTGCTGCTGCTGCTGCTGATGCTGCTGCTGCTGCTGCTTCATGGAGAAAGCAGCCTCTCGAGCTCTCGAATCGAGCAAAGAGGTATTACCTCTTCTCTTCCTTCTCCTTTTCTAACCTTTGATTCATAAGTCATGCTTAGCCCTACATTCTCATCTCCTTTCTTTTTTTTTTTTTCTTTTTCTTATTTTCTTCTATACCTTTTTACTGTACTCCATCCATGTTTGCGTTACATTCTCCTCATCGTAATTGCGTAAGCGACGTTTTCTTCTTCTTCTTCTTCTTCTTCTTCTTCTTCAAAGCCCATCCGAGTGAGTGTGTGACACCATTTCTCTTTTGATTATGTAAACGACCACATTCCCAAGGTCCCTCCTCCTCCTCCTCCTCCTCCTCCTTCTCTTCTCTTCTCTTCTCTTTAGTTTCGAGATACGAGGAAGGCTATCCTCCTCGAGACCTCATCGAAGAGTCAGCATCCGCTATACGAGAGAGGACCGAATCCTCCTCCTCCTCCTCCTCCTCCTCCTGCTCCTCCCTTCTCTTCTTCTCTCTGCTAAGATCGTAAAAACGAACGGCCATGTCAAGCGCCGCACGCTCGAATTGAGCAACGATAAACGGGCCCCTTGGCCGTCCTGGATGTCGGCCGGTAACCCCAGCCGAATCAAGGCCGCAAAGCCGCGCGCTAAACACGGTGGCTCTTACTTTCGCGCGTTAGACCAAAGACGATCAGAATTCAACGAGGACGATCTATGAACGATTAATCATTTTAATTTCTTCTTTCGTTCTTCTAATTGAGTTTCTTTAATTAATTAGAAAAAAAAAAACAATAAAACAAAAAAAAAAACGAAAACAGAAAGCACATTTCCCATTCGTTCGGATTCGTTTCGAACGATTTAATGAAACAAAGAAAGAAAAAGGATCCAATAAAAATAATACCAAATCGTAGATACTTAATTTCCCTAAATTGATGATAGAAAGTAAATACATAAATATATATGTACATTCGATATCTCTATAAGATACGACGAAAATCACGATAACGTCGAACAAGATGCGAGGTCAAGGACATAAATGATTGAAGGAGACGGGCGCGAGAGTGGGAGGAAGGGAATAACAGAGTTCCGCTTACGAACTGATATATACATATACATATATATATATATATATATATATATATATATATATATATATACATACATACATACGTAAAATAGCACATACGCAGACAAACATATACACACATATACATATGCACACTAGTTGGTATATACATACTTACGAGATGTGTTCGAAAATAATCGGACAATCCGCTTTCGCAAGGCGTCTCGGTCCAGCGCGGAAAGCAAGGCCGTCGGCTCCATAGCACGGCCTGATTGCGTTGCTGACGCCAGTAATCCGACTCTTTGTCATCACATCGATGACATAGACGATTGCTCCTATGTTTGTTTGTTACGTCCCGAAGAACCGCGTTGTAAGATATTATATATATATATATATATATATATATATATATACATATATATCTAGCATAACTCTAAAGCAATAAAATTAGTACTCCCTTTCGCAGAGAAGGGAGTCTTTTCCCCTCTTACTTCTCCTCCTCCATCCCGTGAAGGAGAAAAAGGAGAAGGATAAAGAGGAGGAGGAGGAGGAGGAGGTAGTAGTAGTAGTAGCGTTTACTTTGTTCTCGTAGGAAGCAAAAACGGGCCAACGCTTTCGCCCTTTCAACGTACTTCTCGAGGCCCACGAAGGTGGACTGCATTCCGAAGTAATGCGAACGAGATTGGTAACTCCGTGACTTTAATAAGATGTAATCGGTACGATTGCTCGGCATGACTCTATATTTTCCGCTTTTTTTCCCCGCCCCTCTTTTTTTTCTCGTTTTCTTTTTTTCTTTTCTTTCTTTTTTTTTTTTTTCTTTTTTTCTTTTTTTTAATTTTTTCCTTTTTTTCCTTCTTCAAAAGTCTCTTTTACGTCTTACATACTTATCTTATCCTTTCCATTTTCACCTAGATCGTACTCCATAAATCGATGTTAATCGTTTTAAGGGTAGGGATAGACAATTAACTTCCATCAATATTTCATAGGCGGGGTTTAGAGAGAGAGAGAGAGAGAGAGAGAGAGAGAGAGAGAGAGAGAGAGAGAAAGAGAAAAAAAAGGAGAAAAAATATATAACGCGCGTAGATTCGCAATAAATTAATTGCAATTAACGATGTCGAGGGATCGTAACGCAAGCGAGACTGTTGGCTCGCGTTCACTAAAGCTCCCGATATCCCTCTTCTAACACAGAGCTTGCGCAATATCCGAGAACGCACGCCCTTAATAAAATTTGAGTTCAGCAATGCCTGCCTGGTCATTGCCCCCGACCCATTTGCACGCTATATTCCGTTCGTTTCTCCTCTTCCTCCTCCTCCTCCTCCTTCACTTCTCTCTCTCTCTCTCTCTCTCTCTCTCTCTCTAGAGGAGTCGCGCTACTCGCCCTTCTTCTCTTCCGCTTTCATTCTCCTCTCCTTTCGTTCACAACTTCTCTCTCTCTCTCTCTCTTTCTCTCTTTTATATATATACATATACATACACACACACATATATATATACATATTTTTTTTTCTTCTACGCATTAGGTCACACTAAGTCTAGCTAAGATCGCTCGTTCAATTTCTTTTTTTTTTTTATATATATATATATATGTAATTTTTTTTTCTTTATGATAAAAACAATGTTAAAAATATCGGACAACGTGAACGACGAATACGATTGTTACATTAAGTATAATAATCGATTGTTAATATTACATAAGACGTTCGTAAGATCGTCGTACAATTTATCGATTCTGTTTGATCTTTCGTGTGCGATCGTTTTACAAAAAAAGAAAAAAAAAAAAAAAAGAGAGAGAGAAAAAAGGAAGAAAAAAAGAAATAAAGAACAGTTGGCTTCCTACCGTGGCATTATTATTCGAAGGTGTGTTAACGACATTGTAAGTTGAAAGGGCCGGTACCATTAACTCCCTTACCGTTCCTGTACGTGTATATTTTTTCTCTCTTCCTCTTTAACAACTCGATAAGAATTAAGTATATACTTACTTACTCATTCACTTCTACTCCGAATAGATCGAATCCGTTCACCGTTAAAAACGATCTCCGTGACAAAAGGTGATAATTTCGAAAGTAATGAAGAATATACGATATTACTTCTTATGTCTCGTGGCCCGGGTCTTTTAGAAGGACAGGTCCATTTTTAAGAAACGTTACGTTCGTTACTCTCTACGAATTGTTGACGATAGGAAAGGCAAGTGCGTTGACACGAAGAATAGAAGGAGGAGGAGGAGGAGGAGGAGAAGAAGAAGATGGGATGGGTGAAGAGAAGAGAAGAGAAGGTATAGAGAGGATATATATTCGTAAGCTGGATCGGGGGTTGGAGGAGGAGGAGGAGGGCATAGGTCACTCACCGAGCTCCGTACACCGTACGAGAGTCGCCCTCGCGACACGCAAGATATCCTCCTTCTCCTCCTCCTTCTCTTTCTCTTTCTACCTACACACCTATCTCCTTCCTCCCCTTCGTCCTTCTTATATCCTGCGGTTTCTTGAGCGCGCATGTATATATCCTTGACGTCTCTTCCAGGACACGCCGTGTAACGGAACTGGCTGGCCCCCTGAACAGGACGCACGCGCCAGGATTCTTTCTTTGCCCCTCTACCTCCCTCGTTCCTCCTGCTCATCATCCTTCTCTTCCTCCTCAATCCTTCCCATACTCCTCTCCTACTCTCGTCATCACCCAGAGACTCACTATTCGACTTTATTTCGACACTGATGTTCTATCAATTTATTTTCTTTTCTTTTTTCTTTCTTTTTTATATATATATGTGTATGTGTGCGTGTGTGTGTGTAATATCTTCGCTACCGGTCTTGAAATATTTCGAGCATTAACGTCACGTCATGGTTCTTCTGCGATCTCGTACATTTTATATCTTTTTTTATTAAATAATGTGGAACGCAATTTAATCAAGGTCATTGATCTTATCTAACAGTGAATCTATAAATATCTAATGTCCGTTTATATATATATATATATATATATATAAAATGTTATGGTTATATATAAGCGAAACACCACAACGTGAATTATACCGAAGGATCGAAATAAGTATAGCTTTTATATAAGGTAGAAGTAATCATAATTTGTTATTCGATAAAAAGTTCATGATCATTGCTATGACATTAAGTATGACGTATTTCATTTTCTCTCGTCATCGATTCCGATCGAGACTAGGATCGAAGATACATAAGAATAGGTAATACGGATTGATAAATATTTTTATTGACCTTAAAATGATTCGATCGTGAACTCGAATCGAATTTGATGTAATTGGGTCAGATAAGTAGGACATTGGACCGGCGAATCATAAATGAGAAATCGATCTATCGATCGATAGATTAATGATCTCTCTCTCTCTCTCTCTCTCTTTTTCTTCTTATCCAACTTAAACGGCCTCGATCGAAATCGTTCAGCTGATAAGCGCGTGATAGTGGGGAAAAGAAAAAAACCAGGGCACGATGACGAGGGAGTCCCGGTGAACGTCCGAAAGGAACGTTCGTAAACAGTAAACACTTTCGGTTATTTGATGGTGGCAACATCACTGTTATTCTACCACTACGTAAGCATCGATGGTGGACCTCACGAAGGTGTTGTCTCGATCGAGTTTGGCTGGTGTTAGGAATCGCGTTAGAAAATTAAATACATAGATATAATAACTATATTCGCCACGATAGAACTTCTTTCCTTATGATGATTTTAAAAATGAGCAAGGGCAAATTGTACCTCGACACTTCTTTTATATACTCTTAAATCAATGATATATAAAATAGTAGGACGTTTTCTTTTTTTTTCTTTTTTTTTTTTTTTTTTTTTTTTTTTTTTTTTTAAGGCGCTAGCAAGAAAAAAAAAGAAGATTGACAAAGGAATTCTTCCAGAAAAAGAAAAACGAAGGATTAATTCGAACGAACGATTAAAAATTATCCTTAAATAAGTTTCGTCATTGAAAATAAACCGAATATTCTTGGGAATGAGATAACATCGTACTCCGAGGGGTTGATATTATAACGGTATTAAAACAATTATCGTATCTCTTGGAAATATCGAATCGAAAGCTGTTCTAGAGAGAAACGAATAGAGATACATATATATATATATATATATATATATATATATATATATATGTGTGTGTGTGTGTGTATATATAAAGAGAGAGAAAGAGAAGTAAAACGAAGGAACTTTCGAGGAGCGAAGCATGGGCATTGACATTTCGTCACTGTCCACAGCCAGGTTGAATAACCGACGTTACGTCATCACCGTACGCGTTTGCAGACTCTACACGTTTGGAGGGAATAGTAGTAGTAGTAGTAGTAATAGTAATAGTAGTAGTAGTAGTAGTAGTAGTAGTCGTGGCGCGCAAGCGACACAGAGCCGGCTCGTGGATGTGGAGGTGGAGAAGGAGGAGGTTGTAGTGGAGGTGGGAAAGAGAGAAAAAGAGAGAGAGAGAGAGAGAGAACACGGCGGAGGTCGATCACCTACGTGCGGGAGTCAGTGACACCTCGAGGCGAGGATGGATGCTCTTTTTTTCGTACGTGACTACTACCACCACCACCACTGCCATTCTAACCGCCCCCGCCCCTCTCCGTATCTCTGTCCACCCCCCTCCCCGGCCCCTCCGTCGTCCCTCTCCTTCTCTCTTTCTCTCTTCATCTTTTGGCGAATCTCGAGCCACCGTCGAGAAGATACACGTGGAGAGAAGTGTTGTTTGCTCGTACGTGAATGACCAGAAAACAGTACGATTCCGCTGAGTCATCTATAGGAATGTCTGTTCGCACGGGAATGTCTCTTCCTTGGTGGTCCTATTCCACCATCCTGATCAATGCCATTAACTCTATTATTTTTATCATTCTCTTTTATTATATTATATTGTGTTATATTAAGTCTTTTCTATAATGATATCTATTGTGAGACTTCTTTGTTCCTTCTTTTTTTTTTTTGCTTTTTTGTTTTTTTTTTCTTCTTTTTTCCTTTTAACAAACTAACTAAAGACAATGAGAATTTTCGTCGAAGAAATTAACGAATAATTCCTCGTCGTTCATTCAGAATGTATTTATTAAATTCGTAATGTATTTTTTTATTTGATTTTGCGAAGTGTTACTAAGGGCTGATAGAATTATATCTAACGTTAGATATAACGATATATAAAATCTTTTTATTACTCGTTTAAACGTATGAACGATTATCGTTCGAGTGGATCACGAAAGATCGGACGTACATGCATACATATATATGTATTGCTATATATTATATGCGTGTATACGTGTATGAAAAAGAAAAAGGAAAAAGAAAAAAAAAAGAAAAAATAAAAGAAATAAAAAAAGAGATAAACATGAAGAAGGAAGAGAAGATAATGATAATAAAAATTTTATATCTCGATTTGTTCCGGGCATTTTGGCGGACAAAAGCGAACGTAGCCCGGATCGTAGAAGGAGAAGTGCGCCTTTTCCGGCCACGGGAGAGACCTTGACCAAGCGTCGAGCTCTCGAAAGACACGCGCACTGGCCCGGTATTTCGGCATAGCCCCTTGGATCTTTCGTGCGTAAAAGCATACGTACGCACGTACATACGTATTATATGTATGTGTGTACATATATACTAAGTATGTAAGTACGTGCGACGAGGCTCTTGACCCGTGACACACAGTCGAGCGCTCATGATCGAGCTTGGTACTCGAGAATACGAATGTCCTTTCGAGGCAACGACCCTGCGAGGACGGCAAGCCGAGTTATACCGGTATTCATATATATATATATATATATATATATATTTGATATACTACGTATATGTAAAACGAATTGTGAATAATATCGATTTCGACAATTCATAGAAATTTTTTAATGTCAATGAGAATTGATATATCCTTTACCGTATTCGTTTATAATTTATTTTACAAATTTGAGGATACCTTTGTTATTTAAATTCTTTACGACTACTTCGTTTATTTCCATAAATTTTGTTATATATATATATGCGTATGTATATATGTACATATATTATGAGGCTAAAGATCATAAGTCGTTTTTTCTTTTTTCTTTTTTTTTCTTTTTTTTTTTTTCATATTTTTTGATCGAATATATGTGTGTACGTGCGTTTTTTAAATATTCATTAGTTGTAAATAAATTTAGATTGATCATAATTTCTTTTCATATTTTCCCTTTAGGCAAATAAGTCAATCCGATCTTACTTAGAACACCAGATGAAAGTTCGCGAAACACTTGTTGCGTGTACTTACAAGAAAATGGAGGAGTCAAAGTGCCCGACGAGTCGTGAGAACCCAATACCGATAATCGATTATAACGATAGATATCTTGCTACGATTGGTACTATGGTCAACTATCTAAGAATGTTAGTTTTAAAGGAATTCGCGGTTTACGCATTTTTCTTCAGCGGATAAACTTACATCGTGGAATGCATTTTAAATGATCCATACGGAATTCTTTATCGATCCATTAGAATTTCTCCTTTTCCTATAATATATATATATATATATATATATATATATTTTTTTTTTTCTGTCGAACAAGAAGATTAGAAGAAATCTGATAAGTTCGATATGGCTAAATTTTGTAAATCGAAGAAAAATTGAAATCTTAATCGAGAAAGAAAATGTACGAGAAGCTCGCGATATAAATTAAAAATGAAGAAGAAAGAAAGAAAACTATTGGAGAGAAAAAAAAGAAAAAGGAAAGAAAAATAGGCCGGATGATGCGGCACACAGCTCGGCTTCCTCGTTCATTGTCGCGAATTCGGTTCGCCTAACTGTAGATTCGCCGGTGCACTAGCCGTTGCATCTAGCCGTTGTAAGTACTTACATGTTCCCGAAGAGTGGCCGTTGGATAGATAGATAGATAGTTAGATGGATGGATGGATGGATGGATGGATGGATGGATGGATGGATGGATGGATGGATGCATCGTGGTACGTGAACTCTTACGGCCGCGCCTTCTCAACACTTTCCAATGATCGTTAAGAATTATCAGTTCTCTACGATGCGCGTTATGTGCCGTGTAATTACGTGTTGGTTGATTAATACGTAATTAAACGATGGTATAACATTACCGAGAAGATATCACGTTTCTATGTAATACGATTATATTAATAATACGGTATAATATAGAATATTTTTTTTTTGTTATCATTAAATCATATCTACATCAATGAGATTATTAAAAACAATATATATATATATATATATATATATATAACTATTGTGATGGTAATAATAAATATGAATTTTTAAGAATATAGATGACGCGTTAAAAAAACGAATAATATCCAAAATAGAAAGTATAGGGAAAGATCGATATCGTGTGATGCGATTTGATCGCAGTAAATTGCAAGGCGTGTTGCACTTGTGTTTCGCGTTCTCGTATTAGCGTCGATAGTGTGTTCAGGGGTCAGGTCGGGTTCACTGAACCCCTTTATGTGCACGTACATATACATATGCGTGAGTGTGCGCGTCCGATCGGCGGTGCATCGCGCGATCGAGTGACGCGCGCTAAGAATGAAGAGTGCCGCCGGGTTCGTTCCTCGCCTTTCCTAGAGGAACTCCCGTGGCACGTTCCAATCGTCGTTCAATCGATCTCCGAGTGCACATCGATTACGTGTATATATATATATATATATATATATATATATATATATATATATATCGGAACTCACCACTCTTTTAAACGATACGAAGTTATTTTCAATGACATCGGTTTACATGTTTAATTGCATTAATATGTACGAATTATAGACGAAAATAATACTACTCAGAACGGTACTCGACGAAAATAATAAGTCTCAAAATAGTAACTCTAATCAGATATTGAAATTATAGAATTTCTGGAATGATATATACATTTTTTAATATTGAGGCTTGAAGGTTCAATGAACTATCTATCGCACGACGATATCTTCAAGGAATTTTCGTTGAAAAGGAATTAGCTAAATTTGTATTTTATCATTATCATTATTATTATTATTATTATTATTATTATTATTATTATTATTATTACTACTACTATTGTTATTCATTTTTTTTTTTTTTTTAAAGAAATAGATTCGACCATCTCTCTCTCTCTCTCATTGATTCGCGACGCGCCGCACCGCTGACCGATTAACCAAATTCGTGCTTGCCTACTTTCGTAAGGTTACGTAACGAGTCTGTTTCGTCGAGGCTCGTAACCGAGAAGAAGGAGGAGGAGGAGGAGGAGGAGGAGGAGGAGGAGGAGGAGGAGGAGGTGGGCCCCTCAGGGGACTCACTTTAAACGGGCCTCACGTGCTTCGTTTCTTTCTCACACTCGTGTTATGTTTGCTTTCGGCTTACCCCCACTTCTCGCAAGAGACGAAAGAGACTAACCGACGTCTCCGATGCATCTTCTCGAATGAGAAAGTCCATAAATCTCTACCTGTTGGCACTTTTCTGTTCGGACGAGTTAAACTAATCGATCAACAACATTTCTTTTTTTTTCTTTTTTTTTTTTTACTTTCGGGTAGCCTATATATATATATATATATATATATATATATATATATATATATATATATATAAAGGTAAGCATTCTATACATCTTCCTCGTTCATTTAGTTTAGTTTTAATTTAGTTTAATTTAGTTTAGTTTAGTTTAGTTTAGTTTAGTTTAGTTTCGTTTCGTTTCGTTTCGTTACGTTTCGTTTCGTTTTCTATCGAGTTACGCTCATCTTCCTCTTACTCGCCTAATATCACAGTGCGAGTTAGCTTATCCTCCGTGACGGCTATATCGTGTTTCATGCCACGCGAGTTTGATATCCTCGATGCGTTCGAGTTTAATCCTTCGTTACGCAGCACCGATCGACTTTTCTACTAACGCGTACTTCGCACGTACATACATACTTACTTACTTACTTACTTACTTACTTACTTACTTACTCACTTATAGTTCATGCGTGTGCTTACATATCTATACGTAAGTAAGTAAGTATTCATTCTCTTTGATGTATACGTAAGTCGTGTACTTTCTCCGATGCTCCTGCCATTGTACTTTGTATCGCGATATCCTACTCTCGCACGCACTCGTAACTGAGATTCATTATGATCTTCTCGGGTTCGAAAGCATAGACATTACAACTCTCGCTCTCTCTCTCTCTCTCTCTTCTCCATCTTTCTCTCTTTAAATATATATATCGTCGTATAGTATCGAAATCGATCATCCCTTAAATTTAAGATACATTATCAGATAAACGCGTCAATTTTCTTGTCATCCTTCAATAATATTCTCATTCCTTAAGACGCATAAATCTATCTCGGTAGGATGGTAATGGTCTTATGGCGATTACCGCGTGGGAGGACGAGTGAGTGAAATTTTGCGAGATTACGTAAGCCGGGTCACGAGCGTGCACTCGCTGCATAACTCTCTCCCCTCCCCCATCCCTACGTTCCTCTCTCTCTTTCTCTTTTGCTAGTGGCAACGGACTCCTCTCTTACCCCTTTCCCCTCCCTTTATCTTCCTTGGATGTGGAGCAATATGGTTGGAGGTGACTGACCGGCGTCCAGTCGCGTTCAATAACCTCCCTCCTTCGGTACACGACTTGCTTTCCCCCCACTCTTTCGAGTTAACACGTACTTCCCCTTCTCTCTCTATCTCTCTTCCACCACCATCACCACCACCACCACCACCACCACCGGTAACATCGGAACACTCTTGGAGCTTTTCCGCGAGACACGTCGAGTCTTCCTTCAGCTTCTTCTTCTTCTTCCTTTTCTTCTTCCTCTTCCATTTCCTCTTGTTCTCTTCCTCTCTCTCTCTCTCTCTCTCCCCTCTCTTCCTTACCTCTCTAATCCTACGGACTATCTATCACCCCAGGAATGGATATTCGATTACGCACCGAGACGTGGTACTACTTGCGAATTTAGAACGGCTGAGATCTAGAGCGCGTTCAAGCTTAACCGACCGTACAATCTTTCGCTCATACTCTCCTTTCGATCATCATCTTATTATCTTTTCGTCCTATTGAAATTTTCATCTTATTTTACGCAAATACGTATTAAAATATATTTAATATATTAACTTGCGTAATCTTCTCTCTTTCTCTCTCTCTCTCTCTCTCTCTCTCTCTTTTTCTTTTTTTCTTTTTTCTTCGTTTTTTTCTTTTTTTTTTTTTATTACGTACCCTTCATACATTTATCCATCGAATGAATCAAATTTTTATATCTTTATCAATATCATAAAACAAAATCCTCGCGTTTCTAATATTTCTCTCCCACCCCTACCCCCTTTCTCTATTATAAATCTTATCATTTCAGTCTAATAGAGATGAAACGTCGTTTTAATTGCTCCTAATGTTTCGACGTATGGCATAGGACATAATTTAATTAGCGGTAATATTTCAATTAGGAAATTAATTGGAAGAATTTAAACGAACGTTCAATGTTTTAGAACGCTCAAAAAATGTCAAGCGACATCTTTGTCATTCTGCGTTTTATCGAGCCATGCGTTTTTATATAAATCGGATGGTAAAAAAAGAAAAAACCGATACCTATCATATGGATTTGTTAGGATTTCAAAGAAAAATAATTTGTATCGTATTTATATAATATGTAATTAGATGGTACAAGATGTTTTGGGGGGGGGGGAAAAAAATGTAATATCATATTCAATTAAACGTGTGTGTATATTTACTCACTTAGATATCAATGATCGATGAAGGTGTTAGAAATGGGACGAAGACGTACGAAGAGAACTAAGGAGGATCGTTTGAAGCGTAAAGAACGATGTTTCGTAGAACACTTTATTTTTTTTTTTTTTTTTTTTTTTTTTTTTTCTATTTTCCCTAAAGAAAACGTTCGTTGTTGATTATCTTTGTCATTGCCGAGAGACACGAAAGTTTGTTTCGTTTGATGGTCCGTGCGATTGGTCCAATTGAGAGAATCCTTTTCGCGTTTCGCAGTTAAACGTGATATGATAGGAAAACAATTACGCTCGTAGAAAAATCTCAATGGTGGCTGGTTGTTTGGTAGGAGAAGAGTAAAATCGCGTTTATCGTTTCCGTTCTATCCGATACGTCGTCGTCTCGTAGTCATTCGATATATATATATACATACGAAGTATATGCATATGTATGAAAATAGAACCGTATACATATCTACTTATTTGCTTACCCTCGATTGCCGATTCTTTCGCTACCCACATACATACATACATACATACATACATACATACATACATACATACATACATACATGCATGCATACATACATACATGCATGCATGCATACATACTTCCTCGTACGGGGCACTCCGCTTCACTTTTCCTCTCGGTTCCGAAACTTACTTTCGGCTATTATATGTCATTGGCCTCTTAGCCATCCGACGAAACTCTTAAGTATTTCGAATAATTATATTCTTACCGTTTGGATTATTTATCTTAACGTTCTGGGTTATTTATCTTAAACGTTCACGTTTGATCATAAATCTTTCTTTAAGAATCATTAAGGTTAAGAATACGTATCTATGCCCTTTTAAAACCATTACTCTTACGTAAACGCGATCGAATTTTATTCCAAAAAAAAAAGTGATAAGAAAAAAAAAATGAAAAGGGAATAATTGATAAGACCAACTATATTCTCGGATATTAATAAATAATTCAAATATCCGTATTCGTGTGATTAAAAAACGATTTGAGATCAAAGCTATTATCGTTAGAGTGTTCCCTAAATCTACCATAGTTCTGATCACATAAATTCACAAAAAAAAGAAAGAAAGAGAGAGAGAGAGTCCGTGAATGAGGAGGGTTGATCGTCGAGAAGAGGTAAGTAGTCTCGGTCAAGCGTTTGTCATCCGATTGAGAAGAAAAACATCGTGTTCGATGGATCTGAGAAGAATCTTTCTGATAGTAAAATGCTCTAGTATAAAAAGCGAAAAGTCGTTGAGGAATCCTTGCGAGATTAGGAGAGAAAGAGAAAGATAGAAAGAGAGAGAGAGAGAGAGAGAGAGGAGGAGGAGGAGGAGGAGGAGAAAAAAAACGAAGAGGACAGGATGAGGGAAACGTCCTCTCGAGGGAACAGGAAACGAGAAGCCGATAATCCGGAGCGTCTCGTTTCATTCTAACTCTACGTAACAATGAGACTCGTTTAATGCACAGTGACTATAGGTAGCTTTGCGAGAGGAAAGGAAGAAGAGGTGAAAGAGGGAGAAGGAGGAAAAGGAGGAGATAGAAGAAGAAGAAGAAGAAGAAGAAGAAGAAGAGGAGAAAGAGGAGGAGGAGGAGGAAGAGTAAGAGGGACACGCAGGGCATGCAAGGAGCGTGCGCGTGAACGCTTGCTGTTCGAGGGTCGTGCCGATGACCGATCAAAGAAGAGTTCGCGCCGTGAATACGCGATACGTAACCGTCCAAGGCACACGGCCACTGACCGAGCGCGACGCCCCGAACGAATGACTCCGAGCATTGTCCCTCTTATTGTTAGATACCAAACTTTTTTGTTGCTTTGTCTTTTTTCTTTTTTTTTCTTTTTTTTTTTTTTCATGTTTCTCTTCTATCGTCTATTCTCTATTCTATTCTATCGACGACCTCCGATATTCTTTCTAGCCCGAATCAATTTTTATCTATTTTCTACTTCGTTATTTCTCTTCGTCTTCACTTTACAAGAATATCTATTTTTCTACCTAGGGAGTTTCGAACGCTAAATATCCTAAATAGATCTTATTTACTCAAAGTTATTTAAGTTAGCCAAATTTCGCTATAATACTTGAGGAAACTTATCCCCGACCTAATATGATTTCGAGAAATTTACTCGAGTTCTCACTTTCGTACTTATCGCGCGTTTAGGCGCTTATCATTAAAGGTAACCTAACTAACTCTCGTAACAAATGAGAATGAGAATTCACAAGTTTAAAGACGTATATATATAATATATATATATATATCGTTACCTTTCGATTGTTTCTATTTAAACTTTATCACAGATCGATCGATAGATCATTAGTAAATATTTTTGTGATAATTGATCCTTCGATTATGTTATTTTTTTAATGGACACTTCGTATAGGACGAATTCAATTCTATATATACATATATATATATATATATGTATATCCCTAGAGAAATTGCACATATGATTCGTGCTTTTACTACCTGTATGGGGCATGTTTAGTGCAATCGTAAAGACGTGATTTGCAGCGTTATAATCTTACGAACGTTGAAAGAGAAGATACAGTTATGAGAAGAATAACCGAGCAATGTTAAAACGACTAGATGGTCCATCTAGAAAAAAAAAAAAAAAAAGAAACAAAAAAAAACAAAAAAACAGAAAATCCCTAGCAATAGGTATAAGATAACAAGTGGCAAGTAAGCAAGCAGCATCGTTGGGTACGGCGACAATTACTGTTATACCTACTGTATACTGTTACGAAGTAATTACGAATAAGGTAGCAGAGAGTTTATAGTCACCGTGCCAATCGTTCGGCCCTCCTACGATCGGCCTAGCAATTAATTTCTAGTTGGGCACGTTTCAACCTGTTGTGACTCTGACCGTGCGCCTTTACGTATGTATGTACATACATATATGTATTATCATCCTCTCATCTTCGTCTCTTCGTCGTTTTAATCTACGTCTTAGTCCTCGTCTTCGTCTTACTTCTGACCGTGAGAGTGTGTGCGTGCGCGTGCGCGTGTGCTCGCGCGTGTACACGTGTGCGTGTGCGAGCCTCCACGTTATTAGAGATCTTAACGGTACTCGCACTCTTTATTTTCTGTCGCTCGACGACCCCAACGATCGCGAGTAGATCGTTATAATTTTTTTTTTCTTTGGCCTTTTCTGCTTTCTTCTTTTTTTCTTTTCCTTTTTTTCTTATTATTTCTTACGAGCTCCGTACTATTCTTTTTCGATCAATTTCAATTGGAAATATTTAGGCAGGTAACGATCGATTTATCTTCCTTCCTTTTTCTCTTTCTTTCTACGATACCGACGATCTCCTCTTCTCTCTGATTCTTACAAACGCTTCGAAATCCATTCTATCCTTTCCTTTCTCTTCTTTTTTCTTTTATTTCGCCGTCGACGACGACGACGAGGTCAACTTCCTTTGATACACGAACGAGATTGGTTAACGAGACACCGACGTGTAAAAGAATCGACGGATAAAAAAGCGAACTCTCAGGGTCATCGATCGTATCCTTCAGATATTTTCTTCGATCTTTTAAAGTCCAACAAATAATCCCGAACTAATTATCCATTCCAACGACTAATCTTAATGACATTGTTTATTAATTGTTAAATTAATATGTACATAATTACGCGGATATATGTGTGTGTGTGTGTGTGTGTGTGTGTTTAAAAAAAAATTTGTGAAAAATTGTCATCAATCGTATTAAGCAATCGCTGGAGAGTATTATATAAAGAAAGAAAGAAAAAAAAAAAAAAAAAAAAAGAAAGAAAAAAACACAAAGAGAAAACAAATAATAATCGAAGTGAAAAAAGATTGACGTACGAGGAATTCTATATAATTAATTTCTAGTTATAAATGATCTTGTGTATCTCTTCTGTCTTCTCTCTCTATCTCTCTATCTACCTATCCTATCTATCTATCTATCTATCTCTCTCTCTCTGCCCCCTGCCCTCTCTCGTTTCACCTTCGAGCCATTCTCCAGCCCCTCCCCCCTACACCAAGTTTAATTTCCACGCGAGCAGCTTTCGATGAAAAAGCGAGTCTCGTCGGGCTCGTTTGCGAGAGAGAAGGCCTCGAAGATTCTCGATTTCTGGGTATCGGCGAAGAGGAGGCGATGAACTCGGTCACCGGGCAACAAACTGCATGCCCCACCAACGATCCGCGGCTTCCTCCTTTTTCCTCTCCTCCTCCTCCTCCTCCTGCTTCTCCTTCTTCTCTTCTCCTTCTCTTTCTCCTTCACCTCCTCCTCGTTTTCGCGCACTCTCTCTCTCTCTCTCTCTCTCTCTCTCTGCCTGTCTATCTGTCTGTCTCTCTTCCTCTCTCTCTCTCTCTCTCTCTCTCTCTCTCTCTCTCTCGCTCTTTCTTTCTCTCTTACACACAGACAGATACCTAAAGACAGACAAGAAACTGCGACGGACGCGCGCGTTCATCGCCGTCACTTCCTCCATCCCAGCTTGTAATGTAACTCTGTTAAAGTGTTTCTCGCGGGCAGCTTGACCGTGAACTCTTTCGAGAGTGTGATGGCAGCGCTACCAACCTCAACGATTTCCCGCTGACTTTCGGCCGACCGAACGTTTTTTTTGTTTTTTTTTGTTTTTTTTTTTTGTTTGTTTTTTTTTTTTTTTTAAAGAATAATAACCAATCTCGATTTTTATTAACGTTAGATCACAAACTTTTTTCATATTCTCTCCAATTAAACCGTACATATATATATATATAATAATTATTTTGTATGATCGTTTTTATTTTGTTCTCCTTTTTTTTTCTTTTATTTTTATTTATTTATTTATTTTTTTTTTTTTTTTATTTATTTTGCATATACTATTTATCGATCGAAGATATCGGTTTGACATAGTTTTGAATCAAAAAAAAAAGAAAAAAGAAAAAAAGAGAAGAGAGAGAGAGAGAGAGATAAAAAAAGAAAAGAAATTAAGCTAAAAAGTAGTCGTAAAAGAGTGATCGATTTGAAAAAGAAACAAAAAAAGAAAGAAGGAAAGAAAGAAAGGAAGAAAAAAATCATCTTCGAAACTTTCGACTCATTTTGATCGACAACTTTCTGGTAGATATATTTTTCTTTTCCTTTTTCTTTTTTTTTTTTCTTTTTTTTTTTTGTAGTAAGTTAGTACAAAACATAATAACAGTATATCTATAATCGAATGTTTATATCTATAATCGAATAGAATTAATCAAGCGGATATATATATATATATATACACATAATTTTTCTTGTTTCGTCATTTTTTTTCTTTTGCAATAAAATAAATGACGTACGACGTGGATGGATTTTGATTGTGCCAATGGATTGGCACCAATCAATCTGGCCGTAATTACAAGAAAGTTCTTATGTTAAGTAGATGTCTATGGCTTCGGTGACCCAACGACACGATTCATCTGATCACATTAGTAATTTCGTGACGAGTACAACGACTACGACGATTACGACGAAGATGACGTTGCTCGCTCTTACCTCTTTCTTATCTTCTTTTTTTTTTTTTTTCTCTCTCTCGATATACTGCGAACCTTCTTCTTCCTCCTCCTTCTTTTCCTCCTCCTCCTCCTCCTTCTTCTTCTTCTTCTTCCTCTTCTTCTTCTTCTTCTTCCTCTTCTTTTTCTTTCTCCTTCTCTTCGAACGGATCGTGTACGTGAATACTCGTACGGAATAGCGGTTCCTCCCGCGTTCTGTAACGACCTCTGGAAACTTCGTCGACGTCTCGGTGCTGCTAACGTCGTCGGCCGAAACGATGATTTTTTTTTCCCCCTTGCATTACAGTCGTGTCAAACAAGCGCCATCCAATTTTCCTTTTTCTTTCTCTTTTTCTTTTATTTTATTTTTTTATTTTCTTTTTTTTTCTTCTTACACTTTTTCTTTCTTCTTTTTTTACCGTAAACGATCACTTGGATATCATTTGAATCCTATCCTTTCGAAATGTTCAATGTTTATTTCAACGATTATCGATTACTTTACTCTTCATATATTTATATGTATATATATATATATATATATATATATATATATATTTATTTATTTTTTTTTTTCGTTATTATATTTTATTTCTATCGTTAACAATAATAATTATCAGCGAATTTTTATAATGTGATATGTACTTTTTCTTTTCGTTTCGTTTCGCTTAGTTTCTATTACAAGAATAATTATTATCATTTAATTTTTTAAATATATTTTTTTTTTGTTTTGTTTTATTTATATTAACATAATTATATCATTAGAAAATTTTTAATTTAATCTATTATAGAATGGTAACATTCTGACTCTTGTCGATTTATGTGCGGTCTTGTAATCAAGTCTTAGGACATCGATCGATCGCGGCTACTCGGTCGTCGACCTTACCGAGCAAAAACACAATTACCTACCTTCGTAAACAGGACAGTCAGTGTACGAGATAGCTCTCTTTTACCAGCTCTCATAGTACTATTCTCTACGGATCGGTGAGTAACTCCGTGAAAAAAGGAAAAAAAAAAAAAAGAAACATACAAAAAAAAAAGATAGAAAAAGAAAGAAAGAAGGAGAGAAAGAGAGAACGAAACGAAAGAAGAAAAAAAAAAGAAAAAGAAAGAAAAACAAAAGGAAATGGAAGTTCCTCCTCTTTTCTCGTTGGAATGGACGACATTGAAGGATACAAGGCAAATCGAGAATAAAAGTGCATTCCGCGAGCCTTCCGCGAGAGTTTTCTCATGAGGCTGAAGGGAAATATCGTTTTTCTTTAGAAGCAAATAAAACTATACCATTAACAGACAATGCGGAATCGGATGAGAAGGAAATGCCGAGATGAACGGTGCGCGTATCAGCTCTTAGAACAAATGAATTTTATCGTATAGAAATGAGACCCTAATAGAGAGAAACCTTCAAGAATAAGAAGAATAAGAAAAAAGAAGGGAGGAAGCACGTATCTTCGATGTTATCGTAATTTCACCTTATGCATGTTACGAGCTCTAAACAGCTAGTCAATCATTCGAATCAGAATCATAATCGCTAATTCACCGGATACCGAAGATATTATATTTTAACGAAACGATTTAAACGAAGTTGTAAAATACGTATACAGATACTTTTACATATATATATATATATATAGTAATCGTTAGAAAGGTCAATCTCAATTACCTTAAGACTGAAATACCATTTCTTAATCGATGAAAACTTTGACGCGGAAGTGAGAAGAAATATTGTATATTTATTTACGTGAACTTTACGACGATAAAGATTCCGTAAAATGTTTAAAGCGAAGATATAGTATAAGAAAGATGGAAGGAATATAAGAAGGTTAGAAGGAATAAGAAAAAAGCTTTGGGATTCCACACGTAATTTACTCGAATATATTAGGTACATAATATAATACGTGTGTATATATATATTTATATATATATATATATATTTAAGGGAAGTTCTATACTGTATACTGGTTAGGCTAGGGGTCTCCGACGAACGGTGAAAAAGCCCGTAGCGTAACAGTCGTTTGCTGCTCCTCTTGCTGCCGTTGCTACTCCTGTTGGTACTGCATAGCGCGCGTTGACGTTGCTGCTAGTGTGGGTTACCTGGTTAGTGACCGGCCAACCGAGTTCACTGGCATCGGCCCTCTTCCAGGTTGGCTAATCTTACGACGAACGGAGAACGCCTGCCTGCTTGCCTGCCTGCCTGCTTGCCTGCCTGCTTTCCTGCCTGCTTGCTTGCTTGCTTGCCTGCTTGCTTGCTTGCCTGCCTGCCTGCCTGCCTGCCTGTTCGCCTGCCTGTTCGCCTGCCTGCCTTGATTCGCTTCTCTTCCTTCTTGTCCGTTAAACTCGCTTCTTCCTTCGTCTTCCATTTCTCTCTCTCTCTCTCACACACACACACACACATATACACATTCTTCATCTAATAGGAAATTCACTTGGTCGCACGATAATCATTTATGGAAATAGTTAATTCGTTATTCAATTTCATTTTATGAAATCAAAAAGAAAAAAAAAAAAGAAAGAAAGGAAATGTTAACTTCCGAATAACTTGCCTATGAGATATTTTTTAACGTCACTCGTTAAGAATTCTCGAAATGAACGATTCAAGAAAATATCAGGACGAGATAATTAAACGATAATACGATCCCCTCAATCGTGTTTGTATCTCTCTAAATCTGACTAATCCTCGCGGTCATTTGCCGCGATCGAATGACGCATCGAGATATATGTATATATTACGCCAAACGATCCGCTAAGTTTTTCGAGGACTTCCTTTGTAATAAGCAGGTGCCTCGACAGGAGGATTTCTAATGAAATTTATTATATAATACATATATATATATATGTATATATATATATATATATATGTATGTATGTTACATAGTAGTAGTACACCGATGACGGTATTAACAGAAAAAACTTTTCATTTAATTTCTTTAAAATAAGACTTAGATTTCTTTTCTACGTCTAAGACAATGATTTAGAGTCCTTGGTCCCTCTTTAACCTTTCTTTCTTTTTTTCTTTCTTTCTCTCTTTCTTTTTACAAACGCTTCCATCTCTTTGATTATGTACGCGACTAGTTCTTCGCGTTACATCAACGAAAATACGAAGCGGACTCGAGCGATGACGTAAAAGATCATTCACCTAGCAAAACTGCGCAGGTGATTCCTACGTGTCACGATGGCAACGAACTTTGTTGGTCCGATGTAGGTCAGAAAAATAAAGATCATTGGCTACCGGGAATGAGCGAGGATACATATGTATATACTTACGTTTGATCGTACGTATGTATGTACATATATACGATCGTATCCGTTGTCCTTGACACGAGTCTGAGTCAATGGACAAGAGGATATATTTTGATCATTCTCAGCTCGTGTCTAATCCACACATCAATTTTCGATAATTGTTATATAGTCCCAATGATTATCGCGATTAATTAATAACGACTAATTGATAAAAGTACAAAAATATCTAATCTCTCTCTCTCTCTCTCTCTTTCTAATTCGTTCACGTTGAATACATTCGCGTAAATAATGTATTATTTTTTTAAGACAAAACAATATTTCTCCGAGATAGTTAAGCCATAAGTAAAGAATTGTTCTAAAGTAGTAAGAAAATCGGGGGAGAGAAAAAGAAAAAAAAAAAGAAAAAAAAATAAAAGAAAAAAGAGAGAAGAAAGATTCGCGAGTAAGGACAGTTTCTTCGGCACGAAATTGTTGGTGGATTGTGGTAA
This sequence comes from Vespa crabro, assembly GCF_910589235.1. Taxonomy (NCBI): domain Eukaryota; kingdom Metazoa; phylum Arthropoda; class Insecta; order Hymenoptera; family Vespidae; genus Vespa; species Vespa crabro. The sequence continues at coordinate 3,189,567 of NC_060976.1, forward strand.
AGGAGGTAGATGTGGAGGTGGAGAAGGAGGAAGAGGAGGAGAAGTAGATGGTGCAGTGCACCGGCCCAGGGTCGACGGCCGACGGACTCTACGATCGTTATGTCATTCATGCTCTTACGCATGCACCTAAACCACTCGCTACGAGCGTAGCGTTCGCGCGGCTTTGTACAACACGAGTATAGAAAGCGTACGAGTAGGTACTGTTACACGTGGCTAGTCCCGATGACGAATTACGAATGATCAACAGTCTTTTCTTTTTTTTTTTTTCTTCCCTTTTGAACGCGCCAACAATCTCGAGACTACACGATAAGCATCGGATCGATATATCTATATACAGATACATATGCGTATATATATAATACATATATATATATATATACATGGTATGTCATATGATCGTATGATTCTGAAATATTTTTATATTCGAAGAATAATCAAAATGATACTTTTACATTATCTCGTTCGATATGCGTCGATGATGTCGAAGGTAAAATATAACTTTGCTAATTATTATCAGATAATCATTGTTTCGAATCGATCGATTGAGAAAAAAATTATTGCTCGGATCTATTCTATCTATCTGTCTATATATATATATATATATATATATATATATATATATATATATATATATATATATATATATATATATATATAAAAGAAACAGAGAGAATAAAGTGAAAAAGAGGCAAAGAAAAAAAGAAACTCAGATAGAACTTAATTGAATGAAGTAAAATATTCTGTTTGCAAAAGCGGTAGACATTGGCGTGAGCGCACAAAGAGAGAGAGAGAGAGAGAGAGAGAGAGAGAGAGAGATCGTTTCGCGGGTCATCGTCCGCGGAAACGGAAAGCCACCTCGCAAAAGTGCTCTCGTATCGAGGAAGGCAGCAGGCGAAGGGGTGGGGTCAGGCTCAGTGAACTCCTCTCTGCTTTGAGTCATTTCGAGCGTCCCTTTTCTTTTTATTCTTCTCCCTTCTCCTTCTTTCTTTTGCTGCTTCGACACGCGGCATGCAAATTATCCTCTCGCACGAGACCCCTTCTTTATTCTTTAACCGCATACATATATACACGTAGACGCATATGGTAAGTCTACAATGTTCCAACCGAGTATATGATTCATATGTTTCCACGAGATACTTATACTTCACGATGAATTTCCCCTCTCCCTCCCCTCCCCCCCCGGAACTAACTCCCATAAACGATAAAACGTAATCCATTGATATTCCATCCATATAATCGAGGGATAGAAGAGGAGAAGGAAAAAGGGAAGAAAAAGAAAAAAGACTTTGACCATTAATTTACGTCACGGTAGATTTTCATAAAAAGAAAAATTAAAAGGAAAAAATAAAAATTAGTTCGAACAACTTTAGTTGATAAAGAGTTGTTTCTTGATTATTATATCGTAATAATATCGTTTAATGCGATATATCCTCCTCGTTGAAAATTTCTTCGTTCGAAATTAAAAGAAATTTAAAACTACTATTAACGGAGTACTAAAACTCGAGTTCGTTGGATCGCAATTAAATTTCTACGCTTCTCTAATTTCCCTGAAAGCTAAACTTTTTCAAGTATGCTCACTCTAACTCGGGAAAATATGAAAAAGGTGGTGGACAAGGGGACGCGCGGGAAAGGAGGAAGTAGAAAGAAATTTCTATTTTCATCGTCATAACGTTTTAATGCCTGCGACGTGCAATAGGGATCTATACATGTAACAAAGTAACGAACCTATCAAGATCAATAAATACATATATATATATATATATATACATATATATATATATATATATATATATATATATATATCTATGTATAAATAGAAATCATTGGTAAAAGAAAAAAGAAAACAAAAAATAGAAAAAGGAAAAATATATCCATTTAACGATAATACCTCTAGGATATTTTAATAAATTATTTTTAAATAAATGAAAGGCAAATGATCCAGAAATAAAATGTTAGAACCGGTGCGGTTGATCGTTGTGATCGGCATATCGGGGAATCTGGGAAAGCACTATATTCAATCTTATGGCGGAAAGAGTATAATCGTCGTCGTTCGGTGCGATTCCCTTGCATCTCTAACCTCTTCCTGTTCGAGTTCAAGGACACGTGGATCTCGATCGAGAGAGGAGACAAAAGGAGCGAGCAGGAGGTATCCGTGGAAGGAGTTGCAAGGATGTGTAAGGGCAGCCGGGAGCGTTACACCTAGGTAGGGCATTGCACCGGTGCGACGTGCCGTGGAAGTCTTTGCCCGCTGCAAAGACTGCAAACTGCGAGCTGCATTCGCGTAGCCGCGTGCAGTGACCCGCCCTACCGTTAGGACGGCCCCGAGGATGCCTCCTCCTCCTCCTCCTCCTTCTTCTTCTTCTTCTTCTTCTTCTTCTTCTTCTTCTTCTTCTTCTCCTCTTTCTCCTCTTCCCTCCTTCCCCTCGCCATTCTCTTCTTCTTCTTCTTCTTCTGCTTCTGCTACTTCTGCTACTTCTTCTTCGTCTTTCTTCACTCTTTCTCCACCCATTCTCTCTTTTCTTTCTTCCATCTACTCCTTTAATTCTCACCCTTCTTACTTTAAGAACACGTACTACCTACCGCGGAAGCGAAAAGTCCTCGTCTCAAGTCGTACAGAAATAATAAAATGAAAGAAACTATTACTACAACTACTACTATTACTACTACTACTACTACTACTACTACTACTACTACTACTAGTATTTGTAGTATTTGAAACGTTTGTTACTATTTACGAGAATCATTAGCTCAAATTCGATTCGATATTTCAATAAAGTTTCGAGGATTCTATGTTCCGAATTCTAGAAAAAGAAGAAGAAGAAGAATAAGAAGGATGTTAAAACCTTATTCATAGTTCCTTTTAATAATTCGTAATTATTTAACAAAGATAATTGTTCGTGTATATGTTTGAAACGTACGTGTGTGCGTATATGTATGTGTGTATGCTTGGAACGTCTACGAAGAAGTAAAAAAAGGAAAAAGTAAAAGAAAGTCGAACGGTCGATCGATCGATTGAACGATCGATCGATCGATTTTCACAGATCGCAATTCGTCCGTCGTGTTTTCAACACTTCGACGAGGCTCGCAGGTGCCGAAAGGAGGGGCAGAACAAGCAGAAGGAAGAAAGGAGGTGGTTGATGATGATGACGATGAGGAGGAGGAAGAAGAGAAGGAGGAGGAGGAGGAGGAGGAGGAGGTCAGTGACCGTTTGGCGAGCTGGTAGGGGTCGGCGCACTCCCAAGATCGGCGCGTGTGCACGTGCGTGCACGTCAGTGCAAACGCGCAGCGGTGCACTCGCTGCACTCCCACGTCGCTATGCAGTCCCGTAACATTCGCGGAAGCCGCCAGCTCTCTCCCCATCATCACACCACCACCTCCTCCTCCTCCTCCTCCTCCTCCATCTATCTCCCTCTTCTCATTTTCCTCTTCTTCTCTTCTCTTCTCTTCTCTTCTCTTCTCTTCTCTTCTCTTCTCTTCTCTTCTCTTTTCTTTTCTTCGCCGTGCCGACGACCGAGACTTCTCGCGCGTAAGACTCGCCTCGAAAACGATTCGTGGACCGATTTTGACTTAGCAACCACTCGCTGCTACACCCGTGACCGACCTTCCTCACGCGGCAAACTTCCTCTCACCGTACTTCTCTCTCTCTCTCTCTCTCTCTCTCTCTCTCTCTCTCTCTCTCTCTATCTATCTATCTATCTATCTATCTATATATTTATCTATCTATCTATCTATCTATTTATCTCTATCTCTCTCTTTTAGAAATCCTATCAAAGTATCTCAACGTACGTCAGTCGTACCATCGAACATTTTTACTCGTTAGATTATTTCAAATGAAAAATAATGCCAGCCTATCTGAAAGGAATAACGTTTATAGATCTATCGATCGATTGATCGATCGATCGTTCGTTATTAAAGTCTTCGTTTGAAAAAAGAAAAAGAAAAGAATAGGTAAAAAATAATGGAAAAAAAAAAAAAGAAAAAAAAAAAATAAATAAATAAAAGAATAATAAAAACGAAGAGAGGGGCTTCGTCATAATTGTGTATGGTTGAATCAATTTTTTCTACTTTGTATCGGTGTCAGTGTGCCAATTGGCCAATTTTATAATCGGTGAATTGAGTAAGTCCGATTGCGTAAAAAATCATTAATCCTTCGAAGATTGGTATCTTCACCTCTCTCTTTCTTTCTTTCTTTCTTCCTTCCTCTCTCTCTCTCTCTCTCTCTCTCTCTCTCTCTCTCTCTCTCTCTCTCTCTCTCTCTCTCTCTCTCTGTTTCTATCATTCTCGTTAATTTAATCGTCTCTGGGTCAACGCTCCGAAGACGTCGTCTCGCTCAGCGTCCATTGTCTCCGTTGGTTGAACGCTCAAGGACTGCACACTTCGTTCAATGCTTCTCGCGGTTCTTGGGATCGATGACCGTGACTTCAGAATCTCTCTCTCTCTCTCTCTCTCTCTCTCTCTCTCTCTCTCTCTCGCTGTCTATTTCTCTAGCTTCCTACTTCTTCTCCCACCCCTTAGTTACACTTAATAGCGCGTTTTCCTACTTCGCCCGTACAACGAGAAACTGTTGGATGTTGCGAGAAAGGAAAAGAAAAATAAAAAAAAAAAAAAAAGAAAAAGAAGTAGAAGAAGAAAAAGAAGGGAGGGGGTAGATGGCGGGGGGAGGGGGGGAGAGAAAAAGCTTACTCGTGAAATTGGCCGTGAATGAAGATTTTTCAAGGACAACGCGTACGATCCGTCGTACATAGGTCCAAGCTTCCTCGCTAAGTAAGGTCGTTCGGCCTTACTCTTCGCCGAATCGCAAGGTCGTCTTTCAAGACAAGACGAGAACGTACTTCCGCCACCTCTTCGAGGTCATTCCCTCTTTTTAACGATTCATCCTTCGAGGTATGCCTTTTTTTTCTTCCTCTTTTCCTCTTTTTTTCTTTGTTTTTTTTCTGTTTTTTTTTCTGTGTTTTTTTTTTTGTTTTTTTTTTTTTTTGTTTCTTATCTCACCTCCATCTCATCAGTTATACACCTATATACTACCTGTCTCTTATAATTTTTTACGTGGCCTTAATAATCACCTCCTCTTATGCATATTGATATATGCATAATTATACGATATAAATCATAATGCATTAATTTTAGAATTAACGAGTATGATTTTAATAATCTTGTTGAAAAGGTTAATAAGATATTAAGATATTTAGTAAATGATTTTTAAGATAGAAAAAAAAAAACATGCCTGACCAATTGAGATTTATTACTCGTTCCCCGTGACCAATCGTCTCTTAAACCTTTTTCCCTTTAGACCTATACCTTTCTACCTTTATCTTTTCTAACACAAGTTATGCCTACGTAAAATACCAGAACGTAACGAGTCCTTTATTATTTTTCTGATTACGTAGAAATTTTTTGAATAGTACTAAAACGACCTCACAAATGCTACCCAATTCGTTAAGGTTTTTATAACAGCAAGATGGGTTAAGCCTTGGTTTACCGCTAATTTTAAATGAGATGGAACGATCTTTCCATCCATCATTTCTATATCATATTTTTCTTTTTGACAATGATTGATAAAGAAAAATTTTTTAATTCTTCGATCTTTCATTATTATTATCATCCTAGAATCTGCATTCTAGTTTAATTAAAAGATACTATAAATATTTCCTTTCTCTCTCTCTCTCTCTCTCTCTCTCTCTCTCTCTCTCTCTCTCTCTCTCTCTCTCTCTCTCTCTCTCTCTCTCTCTCTCTCTTCTATCGTACACGTAAATATTTATAGTTAAAAGAATTACAAGACGAATCTCTTACACGCTCAATAGAATAGAATGATACCTTTTGAACTCGCATTAGGAAAATCAGATTAGGGACTCTCATAAAATTTTCTCGATACAATCGTACAAATAACATTCTTGGTTGAACGAATTCGATAATCGCGTCTCATTCGCACGTGGTTTTTCTAAATGATTTTTCTTTCCATTCTTTCCTTTCTTTCTATCTTCTTCTTCGAAGCATAGTGTCCTTCTTGAAATTCTAATAATAGGTCAAATATAAATCACATTGGGGTATTATAAATCACGAAGGAGACATTTACGGAGAAAAGTTACTTATCGATAACACAGGAGGACGATTCGAAAGCGTTTGTTTTTTAAATCTCATTGGACGGGAGCAAATAAACGAAAACTAATCGCATTGAAACCGCTGTGCCGAACAATGCCATGGCGTAATAATCGCATTAGGATTGTAAAAATTTTTGAACAGGTCCCTCCTTCCTTGCCCTCTCACCATTCCCTTTTGCTTTTCTTATTCCCTCTGTCAATTATTTCCACTTCGACATTAGAAAAGAATAGTAATAACTAACCGTGAGTGTCTAACGAAAGCTCGTACGATTTTTCACGGGTTTCTGGACTGTGCCAAATATGCTACTACCTATACATAAGAAAGAAAGAGAGAGAGAGAAAGAGAGAACAAATTCTCTATGATTCCTTGCGTTTTCTCGATGGTAGAACCGTTAAGTGATCCCTCTCTCTTTCTCTCTCTCTCTTTCTCTCTCTTTCTCTTTGGAAAGTAGAGTTCAGTAACAATTTAGTTTCGATCGGCAACTTTTCGAAATAATAATAATAATAATAATAATAATAATAATAATAATAACAAAGTAATAATAATAATAAATAAATTATCACGAGATATTCCGATATATTCTTATCCCCATCATCAGAGTCCGTCCGTCCGTCCGTCCGTCGATCGTTCCCTGTAAGAAACCTAAGGGAGAGTTCAGAGATACATATTATAATATACTTCGTATAGACGAGACCGCATCGTTTCTCCTTGTTTTTCTTCGATTAATCGAGATTGAAAAAAGCGGTTTGCCGCGGTCGTCGCGCGAATAACCGGTAAGTAGTAGTAGTAGTAGTAGTAGTAGTAGTAGTAGTAGTAGTAGTAGTAGTAGTAGTAGTAGTCGAAGTACTCGCTATAAACGACTTGCACCTCAAGAAGTAGCAATGCGAAACAGGACAGCTCGGGGCCGCGGCTAGTGGCACACCATCTTTCTCTATCTCTCTCTCTCTTTCTCTACCTCTCTCTATCTCTCTCTCTCTCTCTCTCTCTCTCTCTCTCTCTCTCTCTCTCTCTCTCTCTCTCTGTCTCTGTTCTCTGCTCTCGTTCTCCTTCGCCTTGTCTCGTCCCACGAAAGATCTATTTCTCTCTCCTCGGCCTTTTACCATCCTCGCTCGATTCAGGGTCGTACGGACGATCAAGTTCAACGCCAACGACGATGCACCGCAGTACTCCTCTCTTCTCCGCCCTTGTCCTTACTATCGTATTTATCCTTCGGCCCACGTTCGAGCTCCCATTTTTATCGGCCTCGACCTACGTTAAAATCAATTTTCTTTTGTGCGCTCTCCTTTTTATTTTCATTCGTATAACTACCATAAACGTGACCTTTAATTCGAATCGTTAAAATCATTCGGAATATTATATGTGTTTTGTATGTTAAAAAGAAAAAAAAAAAAGAAAGTAAGAAGGAGAAAAGTACTTTTGACTTATGCCCTTGAACAAAATGATTCTATTGTGATCGTTTAAAGAAAGAGAGAGAGAGAGAGAGAGAGAGAGAGGAATTGACAGGATTATTTCTTAAGATCCTTTATATTCTTCTTCCTTTTTTTCTTTTTTTTTTTTTTTTTTTTTTTTTTGTTCGGCTATAGTAAAACCTTTTCTCCTCAGGTAAGAAAATAGAAATATCTATTATCTAATTACGAGCGAAAAGATAGATAGATGTTTGTCATAAATTGATTTAACAGAAGGTACTTGTAAGTTTCGACAAATATTTGTGAATAAGTATCTATATGTACTACATATATATATATATATATTTTTTTTTTTCTTTTATCTTTTCTTTTTTAATTTTAGTTAAAGAAAAAGAAAAAGAAAAGAAAACGATCATCATTGTTCATAATTGAAGTGACTACGTTTTGTTTTATTTTACTTTCTTTTTTTGTTAAATCTCACAATTGCATATAAAAGTAATGAATCTTTCGAATAAAGGTCATTAATATTTATATATGTATGTGTGTATATATATATATATATTTTTTTTTTTTTAAATTTTAACGTAATCGTTACGAGAGACGAAAAAGAAGAAAGAATATTAGAAATATTTAATATATTCTAAAAACGCGATTTGGATTCATGTAAGATCCACATTGTATCACGCAAGCGCACGCTCGTACACATATTTAAAAGAAAAAAAGGAAGAAAAAAAAACCAAAAAAAAAAAAAAAAACAAAAAAAGAATAAGAATGCTGAATAATTCGAGAGTGATTTACTAGCCACGCAAAACCGTTCACGCGTGCCGAGTATGAAGAGTTTGAGAAATAGGTGTAGAACGGTTTTGCAGGTCGCGGCGTAAGTCGTCCATCGAGGGCATAACGAGAGGAGGATCAAGAAGGGTGGGGATAGAAAAGAAAAGAAAGAGAGAGAGAGAGAGAGAGAGGCACCAGAAGAGAAATTACTTTTTCCATTTTTCTTTCGCGGCACTGCTCTAACAATTTCCATAAGCGAGTCGCGCGCTTCTTTTTATTCCACCGTGTATTTCCTTCCTTCTTTTCATTTTTCATAGTTCTCAACTCATACAAACACGGGATTATCCATGATCCATTTTAAGTGGGGATCGTATAATAAACAATCATCAGATTACATACTATTAACTCGTATTAATTCAAATAACGATCGTACAGATTATATACGCATGCGCATACGCACACAAATACACGTTCATGCAATTATTAAAGAAATTCTAATTTTCTATTATATTAGATATTGATTTTTATCGACGTCAAGGTAAAAACATTTTAATCCTAATGATTAAATTTACATACAATGTATTTTAACGCGTTAATGATTCTTTTTCTTTTTTTTTTTTTTCTTTTTTTTTTTTTTTCTTCTTTTTTTTTTTTTTTAACTCATTTCTCCCGTTTTCTAAAGAATTTAAGAAAAATTTATAATCAGACGATTTCTAGGAACAGTTTTGATAAAGGAAGTTGTCGGGTTCTTTCGTTCGAAGGGGTCATCGAGGGGTCACTGCTGGTTCTTATTAAGAAAAAGAAAGATAGAGAGAGAGAGAGAGAGAGAGAGATCGGGGCAGGATGGTAAAAGAGAGACGGAAGCAAAGAGGAAGAAAGAGGAGAAAGGAACCAGTGGTGGGCGTTTTCTAAACGAGTGCAGCTGCTCGTTGTTGTCCTCGTCGTCGTCTTCTTCAGGGTACTGCACGCGTACTCAAATGCACGTTGCATGCTCGGCCAACGCAACTCTTTGCTTTTTGTTGGGCGAACCACGTACATACATACATACATACATACATACATACATACGTACGTACATACATACATGCATGCATACATACATATATACATACATACTTACATACTTACTTATGTAGATCGTATCTCGGTTACGAAGGAAAACTACGAGTCACGGATTTGTGTCAACGACGCGCATCTGTTTTCGGGACTACGAAACTTTCTTAGCCCGGAGTTACATAAGACATAAAAAGGAATCGTTCTGAAATCGAGAGCATTCATCGAGTGATTCGAGGTGAAATCGATTGAGTGGGAGTTCTCTACTGACACGATTTCTCCTTCTCTTCGATTTATGTAAGATGAGGATAGATTGATCGATCGATCTATCTATCTATCTATTCCTTCATCGTTGCATAATATCATCTTGCCTTTGTTAAAGTTAAAATATTTCAATAATCGTGAGACACATACATACAGAGAGACGCGCACACAGTTATATCAATAGTAACAGGAAGAAGGATCTCGTAGTTGTGTAGTGGCTCTTGGCTACTACTTGCCAGTGGTCGAGGATACTGATGCTGCTGCTGCTGATGATGATGGTGATGATGACAACGACAAGGATGATAATGATGATGATGATGATGATGATGATGATTATTATTATTATGGTGGTGATGGTGATGATGTTGCAGGTTCAGTGACATCACGCACGCATGTGCGTGACGCGGTGTGCGCACCGTTATACCCATAGCCTGCCCCATAGCACCTACTGCGGAAGCAGAGCCATATAAGCGTCCGTCGTGAGTACACACGCACGAGTACTATCTAATGTTGGACAATATTTAATTCAATTAAATATTCTCTTATGATTGAATATTATTTATTATTTTACATATGAATGAGGAAACAATGATTATTGACGATAACAAAAGATAATGTATTACGATGATATCAGAAATTTTCTATTAAAATTTTGGATCAAACGTTACGAAAGAAGCATTGGTAAATACGTGTCCGATGATAATCAGAACCAAGATCAGTTAGCATTTTATAAAGGTAAAGAAGGAACAAAAAAAAAAAAAAGAAGAAGAAGAAGAAACGATCAGCAACCGGTCGGTCGCTGCTTCAGTGCCAAGGACGGAACTAGACAATGAAACGTTCGTTGCTGGGAAGTAACCAACGGGTTTCATATAATAATTTCCTACTGCTATCATTTAACATTTTTATCGTTCCAACGTGTATCAAGATGTTACATCCAAAATTATAGCCTTAATGACGAACAACGAATTTTACGTGTGAAAAATATCAAAGGTGTTATAATATAGAAATATTTCTTCAATTTGATTATTCATATTAACCAAGTATAATACTTAACTGTTATATAATAGGTAGATCTGTCCATAAAGTATCAGTCATCTAACATCGACTCATCAAGAATAAGATTTAACGTCGTAAAACGGACGACGAATGTATCCATTTATATTCTACGAGAGATAGATAGAGACAGAGAGAGACAGAGAGAGACAGAGAAAGAGAGAGAGAGAGAGAGAGAGAGAGAGGGATAGAGGGCGGCGGGGGGGTGGACATTAAGCTTGGCATAAATTACCTTGACTCGCATAAATTTCCAGAAACTTTATTACTTTACACGTTTTGTCATTGATTAAACGCTGCTGTATTATCTCGCACGTTCATTATAATAATAATAATAATAATAATAATTATTATTATTATTATTATATTCAAGCAAATTAAAAAGGAAACGGAAGTTCATGTTTCTTTGTAAATGGTATAGAATATATATATATATATATATACTCTCTTAGAAGGTCGATGTTCGTCAAACGATTAAATATAAATGTCACGCGATGACTGAAAATCTATAGGGTTATATACCTATACGTTTAGCATATAAACCGTCGTTTATCGTTCAGGTTGTTAGCCGATTTCAAGGAAAAAGATAGACGGAAGATGACCTCCAACGTCGAGCATTATGCTCGAGGTCCGTTCGAGAGTTCGCGGTAACTTACGTACCGATCGAACGATATGTATGGTAGGGGAAAAAGAAAAAGGAGAGTCTAAAGAATCCGTCTTCTGTCGAGATACGTTACAATTTGATTCGCTTTATTCGATCGTAAAATGGCTTTTGTTCTATCGGGATATAAACTTCGATCTCATTTCGCGCAGTGTCTAATATGGAATAGTACTCAAGAAGGAGAAACAAAAGAGAAAGAGAAAGAGAGAGAGAGAGAGAGAGAGAGAGGACAACGGAAGTCGATCGGCGTAGTACTCGTAATGGGGCAGCCATAAAATCATGAAAATAAGTTATCGCCTCAATGATGATAATGATGATTGTAGAGATGAGAGAGAGAGAGAAAGAGAAAGAGATGTAATATAGCACAAATCACGGAGAAAGTATAATACGAGTTTATGCGTTTATGAGGCAATAAATGGTTCAGAAGAAAGAAAAAGAAATATACATATATATATATATATATATATATATATATATATATATATATATATATATATATATATATATATATACGAGAAAAGAAAAAAAAAGAAAAGAAAAAAAACCTCTTTCATCCTTTCCAAGTTCAGAGAAGAAGTAAATGCCAGAAGTTCGGCCAGACGGCTCATGTTGTAGTGAGGGCGACGAGATCGGCCTCGAAGGGCAAAAGGGTTTGCCTAGGCCAACGTGGAAGGGTTTAACGTCCCACTCCAGATCCGTCTCGCTTTCGAATTATTACCAACGCCGCTATTACCATCGAGGCAACGTTTACGAGGATTCGGTTTTTCTTTCTTTCTTGTTTTTTTTTTTCTTTCTCTTTTTTGCCGAAAAATATCGAATATCCTTTTCGTTTCCACGAAATCCTCAGGATATTCCAATCGACGGAAAGAACTTCCGGTTGTGGAACCGAGAGAGAGAGAGAGAGAGAGATAGAGAGAGAGAGAGAGAGAGAGTGTGTAGGGAAGTTTCTCATTATTAGCACGACTATCGTCGAATTTCAGTCATGTAAGCAAAGGCACGAGGAGATTTCTCATGGTTCACGAGGACATTGGCCATATCGCAAATCAATGAACGTTTTTTCTTCTTTTTTTTCTCTTTTTTTTTTTTTTTTATTTTTTTTTTTTCTTTCTTTCTTTCGTTTTTCGTTCTTACCGCGTGAAAACGCGTAAAACTAGAAATGTCCGTCAGGTTCGATGAACTCCGGTGGCGCGTGGCAATCAATTTTTTTTATCGTTTGCGAAAATCTTAAAAAAGGGAGAGGAAGAGGGGAGAGGGTGAAGGGAAGGAGAGAGGAGAAGGTGGAAGGAGGCCAGCAGAGGCGATGGTACGCGCGACCGGAGACCTCGTTCGCTTGAAAAAGGATTGAGAAAGATCGAGATGGACGATGTCGTTCTTGTGCGTACGATATAAGAGCAAGGATTGAGAAAAAAGGATGGAAAGGAAAAAAAAAGTGGAATGGAAAAGTCGAATTTTTTGTTTTAAATAACAAGAAATATATACATACTTTCGGTGCCGAAGCTTTGCAGTTGCGAAGGAGATGGGAGAGGCGGGGAAGTTAGGAAATGATTGCGGTCCGGCTGATCGGAGGGTGAGGAGGACGAGCCCTTGAGGGACCGAAAAGAAAAGATACGAGGAAAAGGAGGATGAGGATAGTCGTACGAGAATCCGAGAGAGAAAGATCATGCGAGATAGAGAAAGAGAGAGATATACAGAGATATAAAGAGAGAAAGAGAGAGAGAGAGAGAGAGAGAGAGAGAGAGAGAAAGAAAGAGAGAGAGAGAGAGAGAGAGAGAGAGAGACGGAAAGCGACGGCGCGACGGTCGAGTCGCGCGTTGGCTCGAGCGAGAGGGCACATGGCCTTGGCCGCCGCTGCGGGGTAATTCAGTCAAGGTTTCGGCCGATGAACTTCCTCCCGATGGGAGGAAGAAGGAGAAGCCCGCCGGCCGGTCGACGTCTCGGCGCGTCGCTAGTGGAGGGGAGGAAGGGGCCGGCTCCGTCCAATAGCGTATCCGCGCGGCCCAACGAGCCGACCTGCGATTGGCTCGACCGGGGCCCGAGTTCGCGCGAGCGCACTCACGCTACCTCGCTTGTCAGTGACCTCCAGCATTGAAAATACGATGAACTCTCGTCGGCCGTGTCTCTCTCTCTCTCTCTCTCTCTCTCTCTTTCTCTCTGTGTCCCTCTGCCGTTCGTATATCTGTGTGTATTATTACTATTACTGGTACCACTACCATCACCAATACCACCACTACCATCGTCACAGCCCACTACTCGGCTAGCTCTTGTATTATTATTATTACTACTACTAGCGTGACGTACTAGGTAGTAGTAGTCAGGGCGTAGACATTGTAGATGCTCCTCGGGCTGGCACGCAGGCAAGCGAGCACATCAATTCCTCCCCACCAACTCGGTACAACACAAACACAGACAAAGAGAAAGAGCATGAGAGAGAGAGAGAGAGAGAGAGAGAGAGAGAGAGAGACATTCAACACAGCAGACGGCTGTACAACGACGTAAACGACACGACTACGACGAAAGCTCTCGTCGGGCAAGGGCTGCAGGTATCCAGCACTCGGCAGCAGCGCCGAACTCGAGTCAGAGCAACGCGAACCTCCCTCGAGCGAAGACTTACTTTCACTCTCTCTTCTGCTCCGTCTCGTAACGGCAGTGGAACGCCGGTTTCGCGCGTTTGTGTCTGCGGCAGAGCCGCGCGCGTTCCTCCTCTACTCTATAAGCCTACGGCTTGTACCCTCGGCTCGGAACAGATCGCACCTGCCTTTCGAGCTAGCACCAACGTTCTCGCGATCATCATGAGCTTACCTCGATAGAGTCATGCGCTCTTCTATGTCGCCGTCGTTGTCGTCGTCGTCGTTGTCGTCGTCGTCGTCGTCGTCGCCGTCGTCGCCGTCGTCATCGTCGTCGTCGGTGTCGTCGTCGCCGTTGTCGTCGTCACCGTCATCATCATGGTCGTTCTCGTTATCGTGTCCAGTGCATCGTAAACCACTAATACAATTATAGGAAAACGGGATTAAAAAAAAAAAAAATAATAATAAAAAGATAAAGTATAAGAAAGAAGAAAGAAAATAGATAAGGTGACAGTGAAGAGGGACAAAAGTGCAGACGAATATTCTATGTAACTTCGTCACAGTGTATAGTGCTATAGGTGACAAAGTGAACTGAATCGTGAAAAATATGGATTAGATATATATATATATATAGATATAGATATACATATATATATATGGATATATATATATGTAGATATATACATATATATATATTAGATGAATAGATAGATTGATAGACAAATAGTTTTTTCTTCGATTCGACAAAAGATGATACTTACGGCAGACAGTAGCATTCAAGGGGCTTTAGCGACACCACCGGAGTCACCGATCTCCGCATCATCAAGAGCTTCGAGTGTCTCGCGTATGTCCTGCGTATCACAGGGCATGTCGAGTCCCTATCACGTTGCTCAGTTGCCTCATCGTCTCAGTCCTAACATGCCCACTATGGATTCAACCGTGTCCTCGGCTAAACCCGAGCCCGAATTAAATATAGGTACGATTGATCTATCAAATTTCCTTTTCCCTGTTAATTACGATCGATCGGTATCACCTTAATACAGTCAATAGAAGAAAAAGGGATCTATGCTTGGGAAAAAGTGCAGTGTCATTGTAGTTCCTACGAATTTCGCTTGTTCTTCCCTCTTACCCACTTCCACCCCCACCTTACCCTCCTCCCGCGTCTGATAACGCAGTGAAAGCGGAAAGTTGTAACGCGCCGATGCTGTAACTCGCTGCGAGAGAGGAGAAAGTGTTCTTCTTTCTCTCCCACCTTTCTCCGCGAGTCTCGCGCGCGTGCTCTTTCTCTCTCTCTCTTTCTTTCTTTCTTTCTGTTTCTCTTTCTTTCTCTTGTTCTTTCTGTCTGTTCGCGTTTCGTCTTTCTTTCGTTCTTCATCTCTTTATATGCATTATCGAAAGACACGTGAATCTTCAAAGACCATAGTTCGGGACTAATCGTATATATATCTTTTTTACTTTCAGAATTCGATGGAACCACAGTACTCTGTCGTGTTTGCGGTGACAAGGCCTCTGGTTTTCATTATGGCGTTCATTCCTGCGAGGGATGCAAAGTAAGTTATATTTTTTTTTCCTTTTCTTTTTTTCTTTCTTTTCTTTTTTCTTCCTCACGATTTACAAGAGTTCATATTCTCGTGTTTCATATGCCGACGAAGCGAACGACGGTTCGATATTTGATTTGATATATATATATATATATATATATATATATATATATATATATATATATATATATATATATATTTCATTTCCTCTTTTCTTTTTTCATTCGTTCAATTCTTTCATGACTCTACGTAATACGATCGACGGAATTTAAACTTTTGTATTTAGCTCGTGTATCGTATGTCTCTTATTTTATCGTCGCGTTGTTTCGCATATAAAAAGAACGTAGGAAGACATATTTGCTGACTACGGTAACGTGTCCGGGACATTCGAAAGTCCTTCGAAAAGTATCGAATTCGTCGCAAACGAATAGCCCAGGAAGCGTGAGCGATGTGTGAAAGAGTGAGAACCGTCCAAGGTCGCGGAGAGGTGTTATCGACCGAGAGGAACTCGGCCTTGGACACACGGAAATCGACGGATGTAGGTGGTACAACCGCGATCTCTCGAGGATGTACCATCTCTATGTATCTACCTTTTCTCTCTCTTTCCATCTCTCTTACTCCATCAGTCTCTTTTCTATATAAAACCGATCTCCGCCCTTGCTCGATCTTCCGTAATACCACGAAATGTATTGAATGATAAAACGACAAGTTCTCGTTTTACGTCCGGTCCGAAGGACAACGATGCTGTTCAGATACATACAATACAAGAGAATCTTATTGGTCATTCGCGATCGAATTCTTAGAGAGGGAGACGAGTCCAGCTTACTTCTATTCTGAGGGCAAATAATAACAAAGGCAACCACGGTTGGTGGTTACATAAGAAGGAAATCGAAAGAAAGATATTCGGCAAATTTTTAGGATGATCTGTTTCTCTCTCTCTCTCTCTCTCTCTCTCTCTCTCTCTCTCTCTCTCTCTTGCTCTCTCCCTCTCTCAGAAGAATCTTTCAGAGTTTTTGGAAAAACATGGCGAGAAGTAAGAGAAAGAAAAAGAAAGAGAAAGAGAGAGAGAGAGTGCAGGTAGTAGAGCCTTTCAGGTCCTTTCGAAGGGCTACCTTCGTAAGGAGTTCTTTGTGTCGGTGGTTTGCGTGTGGCTTCGTTTCTCGGAACTGTTACATCGAAAGATGTAAAATAAAAGAGAGAAAAAGAGAGGATAAGATTCGTTGTTTTCATAAAAAATTCAAGGCATTTCCCAAAGTCAACAACAAAATTTGTCGCAATCTTTAAGCTCGTCACGTTTAACAAATTCGTAATAAAGAGAGAAGGTACGAAGGCTAAAGATTCTCCTCGTGGACTGATCTGTAGTAAAAAGTGTGGGGGTAGAGAGTTCTAATGGAGGGTGGGGAGAGGACCGTGGTTAGGGGTAAAGGAGAGGTAGGAAGAGGAAGAGTAGGAGGAGGAGGTAACTGCTAGGACTCGCAAAATCGTTTCGCATAGCCTCCGAGTGCCCCAGCAGCAGCAGCAACACAACCACCACCACCACAACAGTCATAGTTACCGCCACCATCGACCGCTTTACCACCTCCAGGTTCGATGGTACTGACATGGAGGTGGTTGCCTCGCCAGGTGCCGCGTTTCACGATCGGTTCGGCTCTCGCAGATATGTTTCGACCATGGTACGGTTTGCTTCGAACATTTCTCTCCCTAATACGACGAACTTATATTATTTTTTTTTTCGACTTACCTGAATGAAAAAGGGAGGAGGATGGCTCAGTAGTAGTAAGTTTTCCACACAGGAATGATCGAGTTTAGCCGGTGAAAAATCTTCAAAAGCGGCTAGAAACCCTGCTGTTTGGTGGTACACGTCAAAGGGAGAAAGAGAGAAAAAGAGAGAGAGAGAGAGAGAAATCCGAGGAAAGAGAGAGTGACCAAGCAGCTTCCGAAAATTCTCGGAGAGATGATGATCGTTTCGACTAAGAAAAAAGAGAAAGTAGATACTTCCGAGATTCGATACAGGATAATCGACGAGACTCTTTGGAATGCATTTCTCAAAGAGTCCTTTCCTAACGTTCATAGTTGTTTTTTTTTCTCCTTCTCTTTTCTTTTTTTTTCTCTCTCTCTCCTCTACTAACGTGATAAATCACGATCGATCGAAAGGGGAATGGAAAAAATAAAAAAAAAAAAAAAAAAAATCGATCGACTTGGGCAAACAAAGGAAATCGATTTTTCATAATGACATTTGTCTAGATGGGTTTCATTAGCAGGCTGAATGAAAACGATAATGGTAGCGAAAGAAAGATAGAGATAGATGGATAGAGAAAAAGAAAGAGAGAGAAAAGATCGTTCGGTTCATTCGACACGCAGGAGGTTCATAGCTCGATCAACCGGTACATCATCACTACCGTATCTTTCTCTATCTCTCTTTCTTGTTCTCGAAGCGGTCGTGAGAAAAAAGGACTAGGCTGACCGGGTAGCCGGCCGATTGACTAGGTCAGTAACTTACGGGTAGAGGAGCGTAGGAGCGACGCGCAGGAGCGCCGTAGGAGGCGCTAAGCCAGCCACCGGACGGTGAATCTTTCCCCGAGTGTGACCTAGCCGCTAGCGGTAGAACGTGGTCCCCCACAGCAAACCGGTGGCGGAGAAGAGGGGTCCCGTGGAAAGGGAAGAGAACGCGGAAGAGCGTCCGAGAGAGAGAAAGAGAGAGAGAGAGATATCTTTGAGACTAGGTCGCTCGGTCGTACTACTGTTGCACTACTATTTCGCTGTATAACTACGACGAGTTTGCCATCTTGAAACTTTTCTCCTTCTATCTCTTTTCCTATCAGGTCATCTAGCTATCCAGCGAAAGCCCTGAAATTGTTAACGGTGACGAGGCCACGACCGAATGCCTCCACGTCGTTTTCTTCGATTTTCTTTTCTTCTTTTTCTTTCTTTCTCTCTTTCTTTCTTTTTTCCCCCCAAATTAAGACTTCTCCCCCCTACCTCTCTCATTTCAGATCGTCATTTCCGTTCTTAAAATTTGATCTCTCAAACAAAATGAACCAAACAAAAAGAGAGAGAGAGAGAGAGAAATCTATTTGTGTAGCTGGCTGCGACATAATAAAATTTCCATCGAAGCAAAATATAGTAGTCGCATACTGAAAACGTTATCGGTGACATTAAAATATATCTTTTAGGAGATTTGAGATTATAATAGATACTTTTTCAAATAGTGGATGTTCCCCTTTAAATCTTTTCGCGTGGAAGTGAAACGCGGTGGAATCGCTTACGGCCGCGCGTCCGACGATTTTTCCGGAGGGTTGAAAGCAGGCGAGCGGTGCATTAACCCTCCGGTCGTCGACCCCCGAGCCAGTTACGTCACGTGGCTTCTGCTCCCCCGCCAATGCTTCCCCTCCTTCTCCTCCTCCCCTTCTCCTCCTCCTCCCTCTCCTCCTTCCTCCTTACCCCCTCAAGCATCTCGTCCCCTCCGCCATCTCTCCATTTCTTTCGCTCCCTCTTTCTCCGCGAACACAGCGTCATTTTTGATGTCGTAACGAGTCGTGATCTCATTTTCATTTGATTGCGCGGGTATTTCGGTGCTCTCGCTTGAGGTTACTGACCCCGGTGCATCTACTTTAGAATCGGGTCAGTCGCTTATTATCGTGGTAGGTGTTCTAGCTCGCAGCACCACCACCATCACGGGTATTTCTCTCAGTCTCTCTCTCCCACTCTCTCTCTCTCTCTCTCTCTCTCTCTCTCTCTCTCTCTCTCTCTCTCTCTCTCTCTCTCTCTCTCTCTCTCTCTCTCTCTAATGCTCGATACCTAGAGATAACAGATAACTCTTGGTTATCCGGTCAACTCTAACGCGAACCAATGGTGGATTCAATAAAGATATGATTCGCGTTAGATGTTATTATATTTACAGAAAGGTGTTCATGTTCCATGCGACAAGAGAAAGTCTGATATTGGTAGACATTTAGATATCTTTTTCTAGACTTTCCAAATGCTCGAAGTTTATAGTGATACTGAGATCTTTCCGATCTAACGTCAGGATCATTGACGACGATACGACGACAATGATGACAATGATGTTGTTGTTGATGTTGATGATGATGATGATGATGATGATGATAATGGAAATATGGGTGGATTTTGAGTGGTGTAGGGCTGTACACCACTATCAGCTTCGAGAAAGAGAGTGAGAGGTGGGGTGCGGTGAGAAAGAGAGAGAGAAAGAAAGAAAGAGAGGTGGAGCGGGCGAACGACCGGGCGGGCAGGCAGGCGGGCAAGCGGGCGGGCGGTCGTGCGGGCAAACGAGCGAGCGGTTAATGCCCTCTGTGCACAAGTTCTGTGGCGGAGAGTGTCGCGAGCGGAGTGACGCGCGTGTGCGCATGCGCGCGAGTTACGTACGTCACCGTTACTCCGTTTGGTCTCTCTCTCTCTCTCTCTCTCTCTCTCTCTCTCAACTCTTCCCTTCCGAAAGCAACTTCTCCTCCATGCACCACCTCCAGTACCTCCTTGGAGAGTCGACTAGCTCTTTCTTTCTCTATCTCTATCTCTCTCTCTCTCTCTTTTCTTTCTCGAACCGTATCCCTACTCCTCGATATCGGTGCAGCAGCAGCAGCAGCAGCAGCAGCAGCAGGAGGAACGGCAGCAGTCGCGCGCTCCGGTCGTTGGCCCCGCAAGAGCACATCGTGCGTACGCGCGCGCACGCGCACGCGTTTGGGCGCGAGCGTAGCCGATGCACGTACTTACTTACTTACTTACTTACTTACTTACTAGCCGATGGCACGTATTATGCGCGCATAATGCGCGCACGTTGCCGCGGCGCCGCCGCCGTCACCGAGCGCGCGCTTCTTCGCCCTACACGTTCCTCCGCGTGTCCTCCAGCACGGTATTCCCTCGCGATTATCTCAACGCGATACGTCCTCTCTCTCTCTCTCTCTCTCTTTTTCTCTTTATCTCTCTTTCTCGTTTCTTTATACTCTCGAATGTTCGGTTTGACGATATATCCAGGACCACGCGAGTTAATTCTCCGATCATTTTAATCGAATCAATCGCGTTATTACAGTGTTGAGTGTGATTTTCTTGTACTGTTTGTTTCCACGTTTTGTTCTCTTTATTCCTTCTGTACTTTCTTTTTTCTTTCTTTCTTTCTTTCTTTCTTTCTTCGATCTTGCTTTCCTTTTTTGTGAGAACTTACTCGAAGAACGGTGAGTGAATTTTCCCTTTTTTTTTCCTTGTGTTTCTTTTTTCTTTTTTTTCTTTTTCTTTTATTATTGTTCGTTCGTAAGTTCGTTCGTTCGTTCGTTCATTTTTCCTTATTGGAAGATATCGTTTACGTCGTATACTATTAGAAGAGGAACATGGGACTTGGAATAATTTTTATCATCCTTGTACACGAGGGTACGTTATCAATACACTCATACTAATATGTTATAATCTTAGAATCAAAACGTATTTATGAAAGAATATCGTAACAATTTGATCTTAACACGTACGAGTGTTACAGATTGGATAGTTTTCATTGGACAAATAGAATATTATTATCGAACGTATGATTAATTATTAATTCGATCTTATCGGGATCAGTATTTGAACAACGTTAAATGATTTTATCGGATTAGATCGTCCGATTGTTATGACCTTTTTGATTAATCGTTATTGTTACATATAATACATATGTTTATAATCTTTCGAAGATAATCAGATACAGATAATAGTCTGGTTGTTATTTTGAAAAGATTTCGGTCAACGAAAATTTCGCCGATTATTCTAGTAATGACTATCGTCGTAAAGATAAAAGCAGCGCGGGAAGGTGCGAAAGGTGGTCGTCGGCCTCTCTCTGACCCGTCCGAGGGAGAATATACGGTTTAAGAGATCGATGCTCCGCGTTCTACCTCTCGCGACCTCTCTTCCACCTAGAACGAAGGGTTCAACGGGGGTTGCTGCCCTCGTCCGGGCAGCGAGCGCGCGCGCCCGCGCGTAACTTGGATTTTCGACTCTTCGGTGAGTCCATTCGTAGTATCGCCTTACGATCCAACGCAAACGAAATCACTTAGTCTCCGTTTATATGCCTTTTCTTTTTTTCTACAACGACAATATCACTATCGTCATAGAGGAATAAAATCGTGCAGCTCATTGATATTGAATCGATATTTTCTATCCTTTAATCGAGCAAAAATTGACAACGATGATGGTCTTAGAAGGAAAAAAAGAAAAAAGAAAAAAAAAAAGCAGACAAAAATGAGTCAGGGTTTACGTCACGCGCAATAAAAATTATTTCCCCTTCTTCTATCGACTCTGAATCACAGAAAGGAAGAAAAAGAGGGAGGAAAGTGGAAAGAAAAAAAAGGAATAAATCGTAATAAAAATTTGCTACGTATAATAGATAACAACGTGACAAAACGTTATTGCGTTTTTGAACCTTGACACGTGCCAACTAGCCTTATAAAGTCGTTTAGATAATACTTCGTACGAGATTATAAAAGAAATAATAGAGGACTATCGGTCCGTGTTAATTAATTTTTTCGAAACGATAGTTGGAGGGACGGGGGAGAGGTTTATTAATCGTCCGATTGAAAACGAACGAAATTAGTCATTGTTTATGAAGTTAGTTTGAATAGCCGTCCAATCAACGATCGAGAAAGAGATTTGTGGTAGAGTTAGAGTATTCCACGAGTAGAAGCCACTTTGGTTCATTGACTTGCGTGAAGCGCGAAGATGCAACGGTACATCGTTCTCTCTCTCTCTCTCTTTCTTTCTCTCTCTCTCTCTCTCGTGTCTTCGTCGTCGAAGTGAAGTTGAGGTAGGCGAGGTCGCGGTGTGCATGGCTGCTGACGTCACGAGAGAGTCACTCGCGAACGAGTCTAAGCGCGTATACGGGCGTGTGCATAACATGTCTTTTCTCGCTACTAGCGAAGCTTGCGTTCGCGCTTGCGCTTCTTCCGAGTTCGACGACGACGACAACGACGACGACGACGACGACGACGACGACGACGACGACGACGACGACGTCTACGCGCCGATAGTTACGTAAGCGAGGTCGTTGACCGATAGCCCGCCGGGAAATCCACCCGCCATGACCTACCTTCCTTCTTCGTCATCATGACGAGAACAACCGATCCTCCCTCTTCCATTTCCCCTTTTCCCTCCAAATCATTTTTCAGTTTGAAAACGCAAATTAAATTCTCTTTTCCTATTCTTTCCCAATTCGTTATATTTTGTTATACTATAAACGATATACGATAAAACGCTAATAAATAATCGATAATAGATAATATTATTTATAGATTCTACAATCTAATAAATTTCAAAAATTCTTTCTCTCATAGAAAAACTTACGATTATAAATATATATATATATATATATATATATATATATATATATATATATATCGACCCTATAAATTTTTATTAAGATTTATTTATTTCCTATCTCCCTTCAACTACCCATAACCCGGCACACGCGATCCCTTATCTATTCAAAATGGAAATTATATTACGCGAAATAAGAAAATATCTATGGATCTTTAACGGTTAACGGATGGATTATTTTCGAGTAATACTTTCTTTTCTCCATTTGGAGACAGTACTTTGACCGGAATCGGTATGGAATCGGAGTTATTAAGAGGGCTCAAGAGGGTTGTGAGCGAGTGAGCAGCAAGCGAGCGTACGTACGAACGAACAAGGGAGGGAGGGAGGCAGGGAGGGAGGACGAGGAGAAGGAGAGGAGGTGGGGAAAGAACCCGTTAGTAGAGCGTTCGGAAGGCGCGCGCAAACCTCCGTGCTCGTTGCTGCGAGAAAAGGAAGACAAATATCGTGGATCGCGAGTATATGTGTATGTGTATGTGTGTGTGTGAAACCGAGAGAGAGAGAGAGAGAGAGAGAGAGAGAGAGAGAGAGAGAGAGAGCCGAAGGAGCAAACGAGCGAACGAGCGAACGAACGAACGAACGAACGAACGAACGACGAGCGAGCGAGCGAGCGAGCGAGCAAGCAAAGGGGGACTCTCACTTTCACGCGGTGAACTGCGGGTGAACGTCCGGGAATTGGGTCAGAGGACCCCCACCCCGTCGCGCCAGAGGCAATGTGCCGAGGCTCTATGCTCTCTGTGCTAGAAAGAGCCAGTCTACAGCCAAGCCTCGATACAAACGGTCGCTTCTTTCTTCCGCCGAAAATCGCTCCTCGTTGTCGATGTGACAACGCACACCTTCCTTCGCGAAAATAATAAGACAATTCGTTTCTATATATATATATATATATAGATACGTACATATATATATATATATATATATATATATCAATGTGTACGAGTATATTCGGCCGAAAGATATTTTCCTTTTATTTTGTGATCGTGAGCTAGAGAAAAAGAGAGACAGAGAGAAATAGATAGATAGATTATATAGATAGAAAAAGATATAGAGAGTATATAGTATAGAGATATAATTTCGATTCGCGTTAGCGTATAAACGCGCGCGAGTACTATTCGCTAAGACGGCATAACACGCAGAAGAGTAGATTCGTATATTCGGGGTGAATTAATGGGGTGCCTGTGCGAGTGCGAGCTGGCCACCCCGCGCTCGGGGACCGATTGTTCCTCGGGGTCCTCCTCGGACAGCGACGGTCAAACTGACGAAGGTTTCGTTGGTGATTCGCAGGGATTCTTTCGCCGTAGCATCCAGCAGAAGATACAGTATCGACCCTGCACCAAGAATCAACAGTGCAGCATCCTGAGGATCAACAGGAATCGCTGCCAGTACTGCCGCCTGAAGAAGTGCATCGCAGTCGGCATGAGTCGCGATGGTGAGTTTTTATTTTTTTCATTATATCATTTTCTCTACTTTTTTCCTTTTCTTTCGTAAAACACTCTTTTAATAATAAAATCCGATCGATGAGAATAAGCGACGAGTAAAAAGGATTAAAATGTAGAGAGAGAGAGAGAGAGAGAGAGAGAGAGAGAGAGAGAGAGAGAGAACGTTCTATTCATTCTCCTCGAGTATGAAATGGAATTGCGCAAAGAACGAAAAAATTCGTGCGATTTTCCCGCGACCGATGCCGTTTCTTGAACGTACCTTTTAAAATTTAGATTGCCAGGTCATTGACCGTTTGCGTAACGCTGTTCCCCGTCACACAGCGCAGGGGTGTCGCAACGGGCGAAAGTGGCCGCTTCGCCTGTTCGAGAAAGCAGCGCCAGCACGATTATCCCGCGATTGGTGTAACGAGTTCGCTTTCTTTTTGAAATACTTGTGAAAGCTTCGACCCGCGCCTTCTTATTTCTTCCTTTTTCTTTTTTTTTTTTTTCTTTTTCTTTTTATTCCTTTCTTTCTTTCATCCTTTCTAAGACGGTCGATAATAAGTCACTACTCGCGATACGACAAAGTACCTACGAGGTCGTTGACCCCAAGTACGATTCGAGCCAATTTAGATTAAGACCCCCTTCGGAGGAGTTCGAAAATAGAAACAGGCTTCAAATAGAAATATCTCTGTCTAGAGAGAGAATATTCGAGATCGTCGAATATAATACTCTTATATTATTAATAATAATTAACAATGTTATCGTCGAGTTATAATAATTATCAATGTTAATCGAATAGAAACGTTTTTTAGAGAAAAGAAACAAACAAAAAAAAAAAAAAAGAAAGAAAGAAAGCAAAAAAATCCGATCGAAATTTTTTCATTCGTACTTTAATAACACGTACGATAAGAGGGAACGTAGAAGGCAAAGCTCTCGGGGTCAATAATCTCTCGCGTAGCTCAGCTCGCGGCTAAGTCGAGTCCGTAGAAAGAGTACCGCTACGTGCCGCTACATCCCCGGTGACCCTCGCGGCTCCCCCACCATTCTAACGCTATCTCTTCCGTCGCACGGAACGGAGCCTCCCACTCCTCACGCGGTGACGAACGCAGCGAGAGTGCGCGCTCCCTCGACGCGTAGCGTCGTGTGGCGCTAAACGTCGTGCGGAGACCTCGCGAACTTTGGCTACTCCCACCACCGACCCGCTACTCCCACTCCTCGCGCGACTCACCTGCCCGGCGGTGGCGCATGCTCGCGACGTTGGCCGAAGGCTCATTCCGCGAGCGGACGTCGCCGTGGTTATGTCGTTCGTAATAGATCTACGATCATCGATATGTTGCGAATGCGAATACGCGTTCTCGTTATATTTTCCAAGGTGAAGATCCTTTGACGAATCGATGTGACATAAAGAAATCATATCTATATATATATATATATATCTATATATATATATATATATTATTATTATTAATTATTATTATCTTTAATTCGGAAGAATATAAAAATAAAAGTTCTCATTAAATCGATAACTTTGATCTTTTATTTACGTTAGAGAAAGAAAACTCGTGTATATACGACTTATACAACTTTGTTTTCCTCTTTATGATTTTGTTGTCGTTTTATCTCTCTCTTTCTATCGTGTATCTAACGAGTCTATCCTTAGATCAAGGACGTCTTTCTTTTTCTCTCTCTTTCTCTCTCTCTCTCTCTCTCCCCTTCTCTAGGCGCAGGCGTTCATTCGTTCGTTCGACCGACCAACCGACCGACCGACCGACCGACCGACCGTCCACCCGCCCGCCCGCCCGTTCACCCGCCGCCTGTCCTTCTCTCATGTTGACCGCTACGCTCAACGAGTACGTTCGCTGCTATATAGGCTATATAGGTCGGCAGTACGCCTCGCGCGGCTGTCGCTGAAAGCAAGTTCAAGGCCAAAGGCTCGGCAAAGGCCACAATCGCGTCGGCGGTGCTGCGATGGTGGTGGGGCGTCTTTGATGGCTGAATAAGTGGTGGGGCTGTTGAACGCAAGTCGCGGAACATCACTCAGTCGGCGGTGATGCTGTCTCGCGTTTGCACGCGTCGTTCCGTCCCGCTCGGGTCTTGAAGAGCAACATAAGTAGCGGACGTATTCGAGAAACAGCGTGCGTCGTGTGTCCCGCCAACCGAGCGCCACTTTCTTATTTTTTTTTTTTTTCCTTGATCCTCCGGAGTGACTTGTCATCGTTCACGAGTCAGCCTAGATCAAAGATAGAGGAATAAATCTAAGACGCTAAAACTTTCCAACGTTTTTCGTCGTAACGAACAACCATAACAAATCGGTCGACGAACCACAACGATTGGATCTTATTATATTCTGTGTGTCGCCGGAAGTGTCTATTATCTTTCTCGGAAATTAATCGAAAGAGACTAATACCAAAGAAGATCAACGATATTTGTTTTCCCTTTTTTTTTTTTTTTTTACACGCGTTTCCCTCGACCGTCATGGGAGACGAGTTACCTATTCTCAAAGGAATCCTCAATGGAGTCGTGGATTATCATAATGCACGTAGGTTGCTCGATGGATCTCTCTCTCTCTCTCTCTCTCTCTGTTTTTTACCGCTCTCGTATCCTCCGTCAAAAAATTCTACATCGAGGTCGCTTTACTTTCTAACCGAAGATTCGTACCGTGCTAACTTTCGTCTCGGTGCGAGAAAGTCGTGCGCTTTCACCCTTCGCGAAGCAAAGTCTTTCTTTTCCTTTTGTTTTTTCTTTCTCTTTTTTCCTTTTTTTATTTCCTTTTTTTTTTCTTTTATTTTTCTTTTTGTTTTTTCTCCTCTTTCTCTTCTCAGGGGAAAAAGAGGGCCGAAACGACGGTCGACCGTCGACGTATCAACCGATTAGCAACTCGCGTCACGCGAGCATCGATATGTGCACGTCGAGGAAGGTCGACCGCGTGAATCATTCTCGTCCATCGATCGCATTGACAGTGTTTAACGGCTCTTCTCTCTCTCTCTCTCTCTCTATGTTTTTCCTCTCTGATTGACCTTTACACACAAGTTTAATTCTTGGTGCTTCCGCTTTCGGTTACAGCGGTGCGATTCGGCCGCGTGCCCAAGCGCGAGAAGGCCAGGATTTTGGCTGCCATGCAGCAAAGCTCCCACAGTCGCTCTCAGGAGAAGGCAGTAGCGGCCGAGCTGGAAGACGAGCAGCGTTTACTCGCGACCGTCGTCCGGGCTCATCTCGACACATGCGACTTTACCAGGGACAAGGTCGCGCCCGTTCTCGCGAGAGCACGAGAAACACCGAACTACACGGCCTGTCCACCGACCTTGGTAAGAATTAATTTTACAATAGAATTTGAACGTAACACGGATAGTACGAAATAATACGCGAAGGGCATTCGTCAGGGCACTCGTCGTTTCTATGAAATTTCAAACTGTTAAACGTGCTTTAATATTATAACGAATCCTTTATCATCTCCTTCGATCAGATCTATGCGGAAATGTTGTCGTCCGGGGACCGGTCGTCCTCGAAAACTCGCGGAGAAATAAGTGCCGTGCTTTAATCGTTGCACGGCACGGAGGACGACCGGTCACGATTTGCTTTCTCGACTAATCTCCTCGTCCTCTGACCTAGCACGTTTGTTTTACTTTATGTCGACAGGCATGTCCGCTGAATCCGAATCCGCAACCATTGACCGGCCAGCAAGAATTGCTTCAGGATTTCTCCAAAAGGTTCTCGCCGGCGATCCGTGGCGTGGTAGAGTTCGCCAAGCGCATCCCTGGATTCAGCCTGCTGGCTCAGGATGACCAGGTCACACTTTTGAAGGCCGGCGTCTTCGAGGTCTTACTCGTTAGGCTGGCCTGCATGTTCGACGCTCAAACGAATAGCATGATATGCTTGAACGGGCAGGTGTTAAAGCGCGAATCCATCCACAACAGCAGCAACGCGAGATTCCTCATGGACTCGATGTTCGATTTCGCCGAAAGGGTCAACTCTCTGCGGCTGTCAGACGCCGAGCTCGGGCTCTTCTGCTCGGTGGTCGTAATCGCAGCGGACAGACCGGGACTACGCAATACCGAACTCGTCGAACGTATGCACAACAAGTTGCGCAACGCTCTGCAAACGGTACTCGCTCAGAGCCATCCCCAACATCCGGATATTTTGAGGGAATTGTTGAAAAAGATACCCGATCTTAGGACGCTTAACACTTTGCACTCGGAGAAGCTTCTCGCGTTCAAAATGACCGAACAACAACAGCAACTCCAAGCACAGCAGCAACAGCAGACGCAACATGTAATAGCGACGAATCAACAGCAACAGCAGCAACAGCAGCAGCAGCAGCAGCAACAACAACAGCAAGCGCAATCGGGGCAACAACAGCAAGCTCAGCAACATTGGCCGATGGAAGAGGAACCTCCGGCTTCTTGGGGCTCGGCCTCGGACGTCACGCTCGACGAGGCCGTCAAGAGTCCACTCGGTAGCGTCTCGAGTACCGAGAGCACGTGCAGCGGCGAGGTAGCCTCCCTGACGGAGTACCATCACGTTGCGGCGGCACCAAGCGGACACCACGCGTCGAGCGCACCTCTTCTCGCCGCTACGTTAGCCGGCGGTCTCTGTCCGCACCGTAGACGCGCCAATTCCGGCAGCACGAGCTCCGGCGAGGACGAGCTTCATCGCGGAAGCTTGAGCAAGACGCCTCAGCCGCCTCACTGTCCGCGTTTCCGCAAATTGGATTCGCCGAGCGACAGCGGCATCGAATCTGGCACCGAAAAGGCCGATAAGCCAGCGAGTAGCAGCGCCAGTAGCGCACCCACCTCGGTTTGCTCGAGTCCACGCTCCGAGGACAAGGAAGTTGAGGACATGCCGGTACTGAAGCGCGTCTTACAAGCGCCACCGCTCTACGACACGAACTCGTTAATGGACGAGGCATATAAGCCGCACAAGAAGTTCCGTGCTCTCCGGCAAAAGGACAGTGCCGAAGCCGAGCCTGCGGTGGTTGTCCAACACGCTCAATCTCAGTTACATCTCCACTTGACCTCCCCGCCGGCACGAAGTCCTTCGAATCCGACGACTCAGGCTACCTGCCCGCAAACCGCGAGTCTCCTTAGCAGCACCCACTCTACCCTAGCGAGAAGTTTGATGGAGGGACCTAGGATGACGGCGGAGCAGTTAAAACGTACCGACATTATTCACAATTATATAATGCGAGGGGAGGCGAGCCCGAGGTCACCCCCGGCCGTCTCGCCATCTCCAGCGGAACAATGCGCCTCGACGACCACGGTAACCACGCGCTCGTCTCAAGGATCTCAGGGTCTGTTGCAATGCGCCACCTCCAGCTACTCGAGCACCTCCTCCTCCTCCAGGTGGCCGGCCACCTCGGTCATCACCACGACCACCGGTGCACGGCAGCAACAACAACAACAACAACAACAACAGCAGCAGCAACAGCAGCAACAACATCAACACCATCAACAGCAGTCTTCCTCGGATTACCTCGTAGTCGGGAACTCACCCGCCTCCTCGCCAAGATACCTCTCGGCTGCGGCATCGAGTAGTACAAGCACGAGTCCGAGGCCAACCTCGAGCACGGCCACTCTTGTCCTCTCTGGTTGTCCCACCAACATGATGGAGCTCCAAGTCGACATTGCCGACAGTCAGCAACCTCTAAACCTCTCGAAGAAGTCACCGTCCCCATCGCCGAGGCCGCTCGTTGGCCCCTGCAAGGCTCTCTCCCTCGAAGCGTAGTGCTCTTGCCGCGAGACGGAGATCTCTTTCGTGACTCGAAGAATCATGTGTGTGCGTGTGTACTCTATTGCTACTATTACTACACTACTACTACTACTATTACTACTACTACACTACTACTACTATAACTACTACTACTACTACTACTACTACTACTACTACTACTACTACTACTACTACTACCCACCTTGCGCAAAGAGTGTCGTTACGTACATGTATATGTATTTTACCGTCCGTGCGACGGCACACAAAGGAGAATCGAGCGTCCCGAGAGGATCAGAAGCAGAAGGAGAAGAAACAGGAGGAGGAGGAGGAGGAAGAGGAGGAGGAAAAGGAGGTGATGGGGAGGAGGAGAAGGAGCTGCAGGAGGAGGAGGATGACAAAGTGCCAGGACACTCCGAGCGCGTGACAAACCAAATAATTTATTAATTTAAAATATTTTATCGATAATCCGCGCCTAAAGAAGACGCGCGGTGAGAAGTAGGAGGAGGACAAAGCTATGATACGAGAGGACCACATCTCCCTGACATATATAGAGAAACAGGAAGAGAGAGAAAAAGGGCTAAGGAGCAAGAGGAGGAGGAGGAGGAGGAGGAAGTGGAAGAAGAAGAAGGAGGAGTAAGAGGAACAGGAGGAGGAAGAACAGGAGGAGGAAAAGGAGGAGAATGGAACGTTTCAGTGTCTATGAGTTTCTTTCGTTTCTTTTCTTCTTTCCGAGAGTGCGTATACGTGCACCTAAGGAAACGCGCTAAACTCGATCGAATTGGACGTTCATGCGCGCGCACGCAAATTTCGATCGACGTTTAAGACCGCGGGATTCCAATAGTTGCACGATGCCGGATATAACAGAGAGTTTGAGAGGGACGAACAAAAAAAATAATAATAATAATAATGATAATAATAATAATAATAATAATAATAATAATAAAAGAAAGAAAGAGAGCAAAAGAAAAAGGAAAAGAAAAAAAAAGATGAAGAAGTAATAAAGAAAAAGAATAACCTATCGTTATCTCGCTATCAACCTATCTCGACCTATCTGTTTCTAGGCGAAACTAGAGGATAGACCGTGCTGCACCCCGTAAAGAAAAAAGAATTGAATGTTTACAGAAGATAAAAGCAAAAAGAAAAAAAAAAAAAAATTAATAATCTATTACATGTGATAATCATGGAAATCGCGCATCCTGTACAGTCTCCACCTCATTCATTGATCATCTACTCTACTATAATTATTGAATATTATTAAAAGTAATTAATTATTATTGTAATATCTCTGTAAGGTATAATAATCGTAAAAGTTATCATCTCGTGTACGTGTGAAGTATATATAGATAAAAAGGGTGAATCATAGAATGAGAGAAGTATAGTGGTTTTTTTTTCGTGTGCGTCTGTATGAGAGAGAGAGAGAGAAAACGCGTGCTTGTGGAAGCGAGTCGGGGCAATCGAAGTTTCTTTTGACCGATAGAGAGAGAGAGAGAGAGAAAGAGAGAGCGAGAGAGAGAGAAAGATAGAGAAGAAAGATATAGAAATAGAAATAGCGGCGATCTTTCGATTAATCGAGAGGGAAAACGCTAGATTCGATTTAAAGATTTAAGATGATTTTGTTATGAGACTGACCGGCCCGCCGCGGCCTCCAGTTTGCAATTACCGTACCTTTATACCGCGTGTCGTTTATCCCACGTACGAACGGGAGAATCGACGCGACGTTAATTATAATCCTCTAATCGCGTCGTGTAGCGAGATACAATAGATATCGTAGTAGGTGCCGCTTTCGAACGCGGCGAACACACAATATTACGTGTTTCGTGTGGCTGCATTGAAAGAGGAGAGAGAGAGAGAGTGCAAGGGTGATTACGTATATATACATCCGTATGTGTTGCGCGTGTGGCAAGGAGAGAGAGAGAGAGAGAGAGAGAGAGAGAGAGATACGTAGCGTTGTGAGGAAAAGACAAGGACGACGAGATGATTGTAGACGAAATAGATCGAAGGAGAAAGATTTGTTTTTTTTTTTTTTTTCCCCATAGGATCGAAATACGATCATTGAAAAATAAAAGGGATGAGAAATTTAAAGAGTGTTAGGGATAGATGTACGTACGGATGAACGGACGAACAAACGGTGAGAGAGAGAGAGAGAGAGAGAGAGAAAGAGAGAGAGAGAGAGAGAGCTCCGAGATAATATCGGCAAACGTTTTGTAAATAGTAGAATCGTAAGGCTGAGTCCTAGTTGGCGCGAATGTGTGAAAAAGTTTTTCGTTGCTTTACGGATAATGCGTGAAAGAGGATAAAATGATAGAGATAGACGCGGCGGGCCGCCGCCGACGTGTTGTTGAGACGCCCGCCCCGCCCCCTTGACCCCCGGCATATTCAAGAGCGAACATACGGTACAGACACACATTAGGAAACACACAGGGAGATCATGTACCATGTAACACACGGATATCATAGAAACATACGATAATACCGCAAAACTCACACACATACACACACACACACACATACACGTACACATGAATATATACGTAAACACAGGACACGCGCGCACGCACGCTCGAGAATACAATAATTCTTCAATACACGCTGAATTACGTGCTAGAAAAGACATTAAAAAAGAGAGAGAGAGAGAGAGAGAGAGAGAGAGAGAGTGAGAACGAGAGCGAGAACGAAAGCGAGAGCGAGAGAGAGAGATTAAAGAAATAAATAAATAAATAAACACAATTAAATAGCAGTTCGCCTGAAGTCGCGATCCCGCAAAACAAAAAAAAGAAAAATGGAAAAGAAACTGGAGAAGAATTTCGCGGGATAGCGAAAAATCTATGAGGAAGCAGGAAACCTTTCCCCGACGAAAGAAAAAAAAAGAAAAGCCGCTTTTGCAAATCCCTTCGAAGCACACACACACACATACACCACACACACACACACACACAACAAATACGAAACAACATATACACGTACATCCGATATCATCGTCTCTCCTTGTCGCACGGCGTACAGTATAGTAATACCGTACACCGGCTGTTTAAAGGCCTGTATTTATTATATATTCCAGAATGAGAAATCCTATTTCCTCGGCAAAAGAAAATGAAAGACAATTAATTAATTAATTTAATTAATTACTTAATTAATTAGCTTCTCGTCCGTGTGACACGCGTAGCGATCCATCCCCTCTCGTAGAAATCCTTCGTTCCACTTGCTTCTTCACCACACGCCACCCACTCCACTATACTACTACTACTACTACTACTACTACTACTACTATTACTACTACTATCACTACCATTATCATTACCACTACCACTACAGCTACTACTTTCTCCGTATCCCTATCCGTAATCCCGATTTTCCCGAAACGGCTTCTATCCTCGATACTACAAAACGAGCAGACAAACACACTCACGCAGATTCGAACACAGAGAAACACACAAACACATACACACGCGCGTATTTCTTGTCTTGTCACAATACTCCCCTCCTTCATCCTCTCCCCCCATCCACCGATTCATCCCTTATCAGCATCGATCCCTTTCTTTTTCCCCCAGCCGCTGTCGCAATCGCCGCCGCCGCCAGAGAAAAACCTATCACCCTGTCCCTTCTTCATTATCCCCGTCTCAAAAATAAAATCCTCTCCCACGTATTCCCTCTCCCGCCCTTTCGACACACCCCACCCCCACTTCACCAACCCTCGGACAAACTAGCGTTGATATTCGTAATACTTGTTATGCATAAACCTACACATAATGATTATTATAGTAAACGATACATAAAGTATGATATATTTCTCTATCCAATAAGAAATGAGATACAAAGAGAGAAAGAGAGCGAGAGAGAGAGAGAGAGAGAGAGAGAGAGAGCGCAAGAGAGAGAGAGAGAGAGCCGTTGTTTCTGGGGTGGAAATGATAAGGAAAATAAAGAAAAAGAAAAAAAATTTTTTTTGCGAGAAAGTGAAAATAAGAAAGCAGGTGTATGAAGATAGGGAGGAGAATGTGAAAAAGGAAGAAAAAAAAAATAATAAAAACTTACTCTACACGCAAGAAATACAAAAGAAGCCAGCCCCGCATATTGCCCAGTGAGCACGTCATTTTGTACGCTTGGGAGTTGTGAGGTCGTCTGAATAAACATTGTCTGGTGAATTATACATAAAAAAAAAAAAAAAAAAAAAAAAAAAAAAAAATAATACGGAAGATCTCGTTATTTCACCCGTACTCGAAAGCCATTCATTATGTTCCTCGTCATCCCTCGAAACTTTCTATTTTCTCGTTTGTTTTTTCCATTTCTTCGTCTTTTTCTTTCTTTTCTTTTTCGTTCGTATTCTTTCTTCTCGTTCGCATCTTTTACATTTTACGCGAAACGTTATAGCGAATTTTCAGCTAAAACGACGGAAGAGTGTGGAGAGGGTGGGAAGTGAGGAGGAGGAGGAGATCATCATCATCATCATCATCATCATCTTTTCTCTTGGCTGAGCGTGATGTACTCCTTCATTTCTCATCGTATCGTACTATTGCGAGAACTTTTCTAATATAGGCTATTATTACCGTCTGTGTAAGTATCCTAAGAGAAAGTATATAGTTTCGAGAAAATCATCAGAAGTCGGCCCCCGACGAGAATCACTTTCGTTTTACCTCGATCTTCTCTTATATTTTACGAGCGAAGAAAGCAACGCGCGCCGTTGAAATCTTCATCGGTATATCTACCTATGTATATAAATAAATATCTACATACATATATATGTATCTATGCATGTATGTAATAGTATATGTATGTATATACAATTCTGTTGTAACACATGATCGCCGAAAGATCGATTTCTCGATACTCAAATCGTTTCAATTATCTTCGATATAATCTCCAATTTCCAATAAATACCAATAAAGAAAAGACACACACACACGCACATATATATATATATATATATATCCTATATATATAGGAGAGAGAGAGAGAGAGAGAGGGGTATATCGTAAGGTTACGTAATTTTATATCTATAGTTAAACGTCGCAGTTACATGTATGATAGATATCAATGTATCTATTTATTTATCTACCTACCTATCTACCTACCTACCTAACTATCTACCTACCTATCTATCTATCTATCTACCTACCTACCTGTCAAATTAAAATCGCCCACGCGACAAAAGATCCGAGGGCGGAAGCTATTGGATCCGCGCGTGCCACAAGGTGAGCACGCGACCGTTGCCACGCAACACGCCTCCATTTTTCCACCATCTTCATTCCTTCTACCGATTACTATACGAAACATATATGCATATATCCATACGTTATTACGCCATTACTACTCTTTCATTAAATCATCTCTTCTTCCTGCAATAAAATACATTTCAAGCGTCCATGTTTTTACTCTGCCCAATCTTTTTTTTTTCCTTTCTTTCTTTCTTTTTCCTTCATTTATTATTATTAATCATCCAACGTATTAATCGAGAAAAATAGATATTTAATTAAAAATCGTTCCAAATGAAAAAGAGAAAAAACAAAAAAAAGATAAATGAAATAAGAATATAAATATTGTCATGTATCTTTGGATCTTACGATTTATATAACAACGTCCTTTCTCTCGACTTGTATAAATGTAATATTATTGAAAATGAACGAAGGCATATGTTTTTATTGATATTTTGTTTTCTCTCTTTCTCTCTCTCTCTCTCTCTCTCTCTCTCTTTCTCTCTCGCACTCAATCTCTTGCGTACGTGATCGTTGAAACGATTTACGATAAGTATTAACCTTTGAGACGCCCTTCGTATAGAGACGAACTGTGTCCTAACGCATCCCTTCGTCGTTGTCGTCGTCGTCTTCTTCGTTGCCAACACAAAAGCCGGCTCGCACGTTCAAGGTCCGAGCGAGGTCGCACGTTGCCATCCTCTCTCTCTCTCTCTCTCTCTCTCTTTTTTTCGTTCTTTCTTTTTTTCTCTTTCTCTCCTCCTTCCTTTTCTCTTATCGAGACAAAGAGCCGTCGAGAATACCTCGCCCTTCCCGCACCGATTAACCTCGAAACCTTCTTCTTCCCGTCTCGCAGACTGAAATAATAATATCCCCTTCTTCCTAGCGATCTTTTTTCAATACCGATGTCTCTATTAATATTCTTACGACGTCATCCATATAAGTATATTCGTATGTGTCTGTCTCCGCTTGTCATGTATGTATGTATATGTGTTTGTTTGTTTGTTTGTTTGTTTTTGTGTGTGCGCGTACAATGAATCGGATTAACTAATTGCTTTTATTTACTATACAAAATGAAAAATATTGTGATTTGTAAAAATTCGGTATTACGCTTTATTAATTAATTGTATATATATATATATATATATGTATGCACATACTTTTTGGTCTTGATCAAAAAGATAATCCATATATTTATGTATATCGTTCGATCACGTCCATCCAATAGAGAAGATCAGCTATCTCGATAATATCGCGCTAATTCTCTCGGAAGGATTTATCGATATCTCAGAAAGTCCCTATGTGATACTTCTTCGTATCTCATTTCGTTCGGGTATTAGGGTTGTAGAATAAATGATAAGGGGATAGATGATATGAAATATGGTGGACGAAAAATGGATACAAAAGGATAAAGCTTATGGTAATCGAGTGGTAAAATGGAAGAAACAATGAGGCAAAAGCGAAACCAAAGTTGAGTTCAAAAGTTAAAGTTAGTATCTCGTTGAAGGCCGATTAACATTAACATAAATATGAACGATATGGTATAAATACATGACCAAAGAGGTTTTATACACGTGGAAACGTAAACGCGATAAGTCTCCATGAGACTCGTAATCGTAAATCTTTACTTCGACCTCGTCTGCTACTCGGTATAACTTTCTATTACGAAAAATGACATTTGCGATCGTCGGGAAGACCGAAATCGATGACCATAACGACACGGAAAATATTATTTTAATATCAATGAAAACTCATCGTAATAACGTTTTACCCTATGAAAAGACATCGATTATTTCAAAGATAAAAATTTATTCTACGCTCGATCGTTCGCTTTTCCTTTTTCTCATTCTCCTTTTTTCTTCTTTTTCCCCGTGTAAGGAAAGAAAAAAAAAAAAGAAAGAGAAAAAGATAAAGAAAAAGAAAAAAAAAGTGGAAAGACGGAAAGAAATCCATAATACAAACGAAAAATAATATTGGCCTATACACTCGTCGGCACACATCGTGTATTCCTCGTCGAAATTCGAAGGCTGTCTTTCGTCGAGGGGTAGCAAATAAAGAAGAGAAAGAGAGAGAGAGAGAGAGAAGAATAGGGAGGAAGGGGTAGCAGGGTCAGAAGGAATAGAAAGGGCGAAGAAAAATAGAGTGAGAGAGAGGGAGGTAAGGGAAAAAAAAAAAGAACGAACGCACTCATTTTATCTTGCCCGAAGCTTTCTTCTTCTTCTTCCGGGTCAACGTACCCCTGTCCTCGGTCCCTTTTCGCTCGTGTGCTCCCTTCATCCCTTTTAGCTCGTCCTACGTTTTACCACCCACGTTCGAGCTTTCCACGTGCCAAGGTCACGACCCCCGTGCGAAAAAGCAAAGCGTCCGACGGAATAGGCTCGTCGATGCTCGTCCCACTGCTTTTCCACCCCCCTTGCCCGAAATGAGAATTTACGAGTAGCTTGGCCTTCGAACGGCAACGAGCCACGCGTGCCACTCTTCGAAAAATAGGGGCGGTCTTCCGAGAGGCCTTTCTCCCTTTCGATAAACTCTTCTACGCAGAAAAAAGATTTTTCTCTCTCTCTCTCTCTCTCTATCTCAATCTTATTTTATCGCAAACTAATCGTTTCCTTTTTTTCTTTTTTTTTTTCTCTTTAGTACAAATATAAAAACTTAGCAATCTCCATTATGTTTATCAATCTACGTATTTTATAGAATCAAACGTACGTTAATTTGACGTTGATAAAGCTAATAGACAAAGAGCGCGAATAACTATACTTTATAAACGAAGATTTTAGTATAAAGAAACGTGGAAAGGGGTGGGACTAAGGATAGATAGAGGAGAAGAAAATAAAAAAAGAAAAGATGAAAGAAGATAAGGAAAGATCTCGCCTGATCCTTCGTCGTAGACTCATATCGGATGCGTCGCAGACTCATATCGGAGAGCTGATTCTGACCGTCGTCGATGACGACGACGACGACGACGACGACGACGACGACGAGTTCTCTCTTTCTTTCTTTTCTTCTTCTTCTTTTTTTTTCTTTTTTTCTTTTTTTCTTTTATTCTTTCATTCTTTCCTTCTTTCTTGTCTCGATATAAAAATAAAGCGGCTACTCGACCTTCATTCACCTTAGATCGCATCTGTCCCGTCTCGTCTCATTTCTACGATTAAATCTTTTCCAAGCTGCACCGTCGTCCTCCAACGTCGTCGATATCTAAGTCAACCGTGGATAATAAAGGATGGAATAAGAAATAATGGAATGAGAGAAAATGGTTGAAGAATCGTCATTGTTTTTACCGAAACAAATAAAACGCAAAAAGGCGAAAAAAAGAGGACAGAAAAAAGAAGAAAGGGAATGACGTCACGCAATTCACAGACGGGATCAAACGATGGGACGTCAGGTGTGTATGTGTGTGTATGTGTTTTTTCCAAAAATACATCGTGGAATATAAAAATGAATGTGCGCTAAGTCGATAAATCGATCGTCAATGGTATGCATGCATGTTTATACGAATTGGTTGCTATAGAGAGAGAGAGAGAGAGAGAGAGAAAGAGAAACGTATTAAGAATTTCATACCTAAGTACTTATGTATATGTATATACATAAATATGATTTTCTCCTGATATACGACGTACACTTTCTAACTTCTAACTCATACTACATCGTAAGATTTAATTTACGATCGTTCATTCTGGGATGAAATATTTTGAATAAACGAAATTTGTAATATTTTAAATATAAATAAATAATATCATAGTATTTACTGTACAATGATATTATTAAGATAACGTAGTAACTGACTTTGTTCTGTCATAAACAACAAATAATTTTCGTTATATAAAAAAATTATTTAATATCGCGATATTGTTTGTTTAAAAATTTTATTAAAAATTTTCTGATAATATCTGATGATTGTGAACGTCCAACTTCTATGTCAATGCATTACCGACACTTATTACCATGACTTATCTAGAACGACCAGATAGAATGTTGAGGTGAACCGGAATGGAATATCGCGAACAGGGTTACAGAAAAGTGTGACGGGATAGTGGAAAAAAATGGAGCACCCAAGAACGACGAGGTTTAAGTAACTTCGAGGGAATAAGGGGTAAGGGACTTTGGAAATTGCGTCGTTCGTTATTGGCCTTCGTCAGGATTAAGAATCTTGTTTACTTGATAAAATATTTCTTTTCTTTTTTTTTTCTTTCTTTCTTTTTTTTTTTTTTTTTTCTTTATTAGCAAATTTCTAAAAATTAAATTTGTTTCGTCGTCAATGAAAATTTCCTTTATATATTTTTCTATAGAAATTTCAGATAATCGTTCGTTCGTTCGTTCGTAGTCGGAAAAAAAAATTATCACAAGGTCCATCGAGACGAAAACGGAATACTAATCTCTTACAGTATCCCGAAAGGGCTCTATAATTCTCTCTCTAATTTTTCTTTTTGCTTGTTTCATTTTTTGTAACGTGAAAAACGATTGTCCCGATAATACATAACAATCGAAAGAAACGCACGTGATACCAATTGATGCATGGTTTTGCTTAACAGCACCGATCGTCGGCAACCCTAATGAAAAGTGGTATAGGACCATATGGCCCATTTACGTACCTACACCGATCCGAAATAATATAATGACGAAATAATGACTTCCCATGCCCTTTTACAA
The DNA here is from genome assembly GCF_910589235.1 of Vespa crabro. Classification (NCBI taxonomy): domain Eukaryota; kingdom Metazoa; phylum Arthropoda; class Insecta; order Hymenoptera; family Vespidae; genus Vespa; species Vespa crabro. The sequence goes on from NC_060976.1 coordinate 3,229,286, forward strand.
AGACTTTTTCTTTTTCTATTTTTTTTTGTTCTTCTTCTTCTTTTTTCTTTCCTTTTTTTTTTTTTTTTTATTCTTCGTCCTTCACTGCTTCGGAACAGGACGATACAATTATTTCATCTTTTTCCATGGAATCAAATAAATAGGATTTATTGGATATATACTTGGAACAAATATATATATATATATATATATATATTTAGAAAGAGAAAGAATATAGGAGTCAATAATAAATGTTTGTTCTCTTTGTTATATCCCAACAAGGAGTTCCCTTTATTCGATCGTCCCTTAAGTAGAACTCCCATTGATCGTTTTATTCATTTAATTAGAACGGTCTTAATTTTCTTTGTTCCTTTTAAGTACATAAAACAGATAGGGATTATTATTTCGTTTCTCGTTCGAATTTCGAAATAATTTTGCGTTGGTATTCGTGGTGTTCTTACTCGCGAGGATCCTCCGTATTGGACATAGATAAGAGTGGTATATCAACGAGTAAGCTTTTACCTCAAATATTTGAATAGAAGGCGAAACGACAGGAGCCTACGACGTGCGATATTTACTTCGCAAATCACACAGCTGACGAGAATCGTTACGTTCTCTCTTCTTCTCTCTCTCTCTCTCCCTCTCTCTCTCATGGTCATCCTATCATTGTGAATTATCGATCCTATTGATTTTTCAACTGCGCACTGCTTCCTCCATGCATTCATCGATAATACTGTTCTTATAAATATATTAGATTAATATTATATAATATTATATAATATCTCTTGTATCAGATTCATATTATATAATATGTATATTTAATATAATCTAATATTTCCTAATGCATCAGATTATGTAACATCGATCTCTAAATTTTCTTAATCATCCATACACGCACAATAATTAATTTAATAATATTTTATTCTTATCTACGTACGATTGTTAATGATTTCAAATTATATAAAAAATTATATATATATATATATATATATATATATTTTTTTTTCTTCAAGTTTATAAAAGTCATACGAGATTGTAGAGCTTCAAACTGTACGATATCCATTAAAATTAAAAAAAAAAAAAGAAAAAAAGAAAAGAAAAAAAAAAGAAAAAAGAAAGATAAAAGAAATCCTATCTGCAAGCTCATCGAAATATTTCCGCTATAGCTTTCAAAAGAAATCGCTTTCCTCTCGGCTATTTCGATTTAATACCAAACGCAAATCCAGTACCGACACGGTAAATCCACGCAACTGTGCATGTATTAAATGTGTACATACACAAACATAAGATATCTATTTACGTACTTGCAATTTACGAATGCAACACGTTTTCACTCTTTCGTTTCTCTTTCATTCTTGCGGCTAACGTTTCTCGATAACGAACACGTACATACATATATCGTTGCATTTCATTCCGTTGCTTGTCTCTTCTAGAAAGTGAAACATGTAATCACGAAAAATGCATCGATTACCATAATTAAGAACCTCGTGAAATTAAAATGAGCGCAAATCAATTTGTTTTCTTTTTTTTTTCTTTTCTTTTCTCTATTTTCATAATTTCAATTTACGTTTGTGTGCGCATAAATTTTTTCAAATTTAGATTACGTACACACACACACATATATACACGTATATATACTGTGTATATATATATATATATAGATCAATGTCATTAGATGCATCAATACAATTGCAGACGATTTCTAAGAACAGTATACGTTGACAGGTTTAACGGGAAAAAACGAAGACTCGTGAATGACGTAGACCATCGTTCCAACGTCATCCGGTAAGCAATCAACAACGTTTAATCATAATCATCGAATCATTAAAATTCGATAATCAAAGAAAAAAAAAATTGCACACACACATACAAAGAAGCAATAATTATTGCATACAAAATTATATAGATAATGGAAGTTTACGACAAAAAAAAAAAAAGGGAAATAATAATAATAATAATAATAATTGCAACAAAGTTAATCTTGTTTACAGATAAATCAAATGGAACATTATATTGCATCATATCGTTTTTTGTAATATTGCGATATTCGAAAAAAAAAGAAAAAAGTGATAAAATTGCAGATACATAAGGTATATAAAATCGTTCTCGTTCTCGATCTATCATTACTTCATCCTACGGATTATTACAACGATATATTAGATATCCAATAAATTAGATAACGAAAGGGAAAATTGTTTTTACTTATGATAACGAATATGTATGAAATTATCGTTTGGATTTTCATTTTCTTAAATAGATCTGTTATCTAGGTTTCGCGAAAACCTGAAAGGAAGGTTATAACAATGACTTCCTGCGTCCGCTTACCACGCGGACACGTTACGAGGCATTCTCTTCCTTTTACACGACCTCGGGACTACGACTCGGCAAGAGTCGATTACTCACGGTCCCGTTAAAACCCGTTGATATCGGTCCGTAGTGGCCCCGACTAGTCTGAATCAACGACCCACTTCAAGCCACGAAACGGTCTCACGTTTCGTCTTTTTCTCTCTCTCTCTCTCTCTCTCACACACACACACACACACACACACACACACACACATGCATACACACATACACAAGGACGCAGGCCGGGAAAAACAATCGTTTCGAGTAAAGGACATTTGACGTCGTTAACTCTACGTAAATCTATTTTATCAAAATGCATATACTTGTATATAAATTTATTTATATAGAAAAAGTTCATTTATTATTATCATTATTGATTATTATTATTTATTGTTAATAAGATACAAACGTGTTACGTCAAATTCAATATTGACGATGATCGCAACTGACATATCTCCGATTATTATCAACCGGATGACTACGCTTACATATTGACGTAATTTTACATCGAAATGCTTTTAGGAAAATGTATATCGACACAACCGGATGTTTTTCATTCTCAACGATTTAAACGTCCATCGAATTTCCTCTTCGTAAATCGCCATGACTAGGATAGTTATCGTGAAGAGGAAAGAAAAACGAGAGAAAAAAAAGAAAATCAAGAAAAATGGAAGGAAAAGAAGAAAGAAGAAAAAGGAAAAAAAAAGAGAAAAAAGAGAAAGAGAGAGAGAGAGAACGCTTGAAAAAAAAAAACATCCGATAAGATTCATTTAATAGTTTGAGGAAAAAATGAAGCATCGGATTCGAACTAAATACATCCGGAGATTAGAATATCTGGATTTTCCAGTGACCGTGAGAATTACCAGGATTTAAATGATCGGAAGTTATCGATGATGTTCGAGAGATAGACGAACTTACGTACTTAATTATCTACACACATATATATATATATATATGTGTGTGTGTGTGTGTATCCGATAGCGAATATATTTCTTTCTTTCTTTCTTTCTTTATCTCTATATCTAATTCAAACTCTATCTCTATCTCTATCTCTCTATCTTTATCTTTATCTATTGGTCGCGGCACGAGAACGTGGCATGTTAGTAGGGTCGACGAACCGAGGGATTTCCTCTTCTCTTTAGTACTCCGACGAGGCCGAGGTGACCATACGGTATTTCCTTTCGGTCGCTCTCGAGAGAGAGCGCGGGAGTAAACGCGACCGCACGGTCATTGTTAGGGTCCGTTGGAGAGGAGGAGGAAGAAGGAGGAAGAGGAACGGAGGAAGCAAAGAGAGGAGAGGAGTGAGAAGAGAAGAGAAGAGAGGAGAGGAGTGCCGTGGAGTGGAATGGAGTCGAGTCGTGAGGAGAGGAAAGGAGAGGAGAGGAGGAGACTGTATAACTGTACCATCTATCGCGAGAGGCGGCCTGTCAGCTCTTTTCAGGGTTCACGAACCTCGTTCTCCTCGGTGTGTTCCGACCGAATCCGAAGGTCGTTGCTCCAGATCTCAAGAGCTCTCTCGCGAAATACCTCTCTTACGGCCCTTTTCTCTCTCTCTCTCTCTCTCTCTCTCTCTCTCTCTATTCGAAGTTCCTCTTCGGAGGATCGAAGAGATAACGAGGGATGCTCGAGATATATCAAAAGAAAAATCCGATGATGAATCGTTCGACGGAGAATTTCGTTCGTACGTGTCTCTTTTTTTTCTCTTTTTTCCCGACTTTTTTCTTTCTCTTTTCTCTCTCTCTCTCTCTCTCTCTCTCTCTCTCTCTCTCTCTCTCTCTGTTCGGATTATCACTTCACACGAAACGATCTAATTAATTATTTTAAATTTGCTTAAACGATCACTCATCGATATATTAACGTCGATGTTATTTGTTGAATTTTACTGCGTTAATAATGTTAAAAGTTATTATAGTTAATTGAGATAGATAAGAAATAATAATAAGAGTGTCGATTGACTCTTCCTTTCGAAATAGCTCGCGCTTAAAACGCTTTCTAAAAACTAATGATACATATCAGTCGCGTTATATAGCCAGAAGCTATTTGAGTCTCTAATTCGAAAACAGCAACATCGTCATCCTATCGTCCATTTTCTTTCTTCATCCACTTCTACGTTTTCTTTTTTTTTCTTTTTTCTTCTTCGAGGCGTGGTCAAACGTATTCGATCAGCGAGGTCACGTTGCCAGCTTCGATCCATCGATCGGTCATTGGCCAGATATCTTCGCAGCAGTCCTTGATAATAATAGTAGCCCGTAATTCGATTGAACGTTTTGCTAAAACGATAAGACGAGTGCGGTCTACGCGCGGTAACGCGCGCGGAGTCAAGTGACCCTGAGAGTTCAAGAACGCCGGGTGAACGGCCGGCCGGTTCGTGCTACACAGTGATTTTGCCTGCCCTCCGCACCTCACCCTTCTCTCCTCATGCCTCCCCACGTCTCCTCTCCTCCCCTTCTTCTTTACTCCCTCAGCCTTTTGCCTCCTCGTTCGCTTTTCAAACGGTAACGTTCGGCTTCTTCGCAAAGAGATTCGAACGAAGGGATGAGCCAGCACATATGTCAGATCAGTTGTCAAACGCGAAATATCTCCTTTTTCTATGGTCTGAAAATATTTTTTCTCCGATCGATAACGTCATTCTTCGTTCATCGTTCATCCTCGAAGATAAGTAATAAAAAGAGAACAAAATTATTACCAGAGAAAAAGAAAGAGATATATATATATATATATATATATATATATATATATATATATATATATATATATATATATAGGACGATACGCTAAGTCCGAAGATCTTTAAAAAGAAAGTATCGGTCAAAAGGATCAATCTCCATATCTCGTTTAAACAAGAGTACTCTCATTAAAAAGGAGTCACATTCGTATTCGCATAAATTAGTTTTGTCCGTTCCCGTTTTTTTTCTTTCAATTCAAAATGCAGACCCGTTAACAGAATGACTCTATTTAGACTTCCTCTTTTATCTTTTCATTGACCACGATCTCAAATTTTTCAACCAGTTTTCAAAGTTGTCCTCTCGACCGCGTTATGGTTACATACTTATGTATATATATACATAGCAAATAGATCTATAAATTTATATGGTTATCTTTTCGATATCAAGGAATAATATGAAAGAGAGGAGGAAAAGAAATCGTATTGTAATAGGACAGTAATATTAATCAAACGTAAATTTTGAATAATAATTACGATGAAAATTTCAAAAAAAAGATATACGAATAAAATTGATTTTTTTCTTTTTTTTTTTTAATTATGATTGAAAGAGAAAAGGAGGAAAAAAGAGAGAAAAAGAAAAAAGAGAAAGAGAGAGAGAGAGAGAGAGAGAGAGAGAGAGAGAGAGAAACTGACTGCGTCTCTCTGAATGCATCGTGTAAATTAGACACGATAGACCCCCTATCGAATTAACCTTCGCTCCGCCAAAGATCGCCCTCGACACTGGCCGATGATTTAGAGATTAATTCGAGTTCAAGAACGTAACATGACCTTCCGATGGATCTGCTTACGAGCATAACCAGCTAACAGCGCATGGGGTTTGAAGTTCTATTCGATGATTGATTATTAAATCATTTCTTAAAATTTACGAAGAGGCGTCATCGTGTTCTCAGCGTTTAAAAATATATCCAATATTTATATTATCTTGGATTATATACGATTGATTTTATTATTTCGATTATTCGGTAATAATAGATAGTAAAAGTTCGGTATAAGCGATAATATATTTTTATCGTTGAATATTTTTTTTACAGATAAACTGGTTTAAGTTTTTAACGCGTGTAAAAAATTTTCATCGATTTCAATGAGTAAGAGGGAGATAGATAGAGAGAGAAAGAAAGAAAGAGACAATCAAATACTTCCCAGAGACAGAATCGATTGATGATTGCTCATTGCTCGCACGTTCACTGGCCGCGTTACTCACTCGAAAAGTCATCCTAGTCGACCGTGAAATTCTCGGGATTTCTTTTCGTAGAAGCGTCTCGAACGTAACGCGGTAGAGCGCCAAGAGGTCAGCCATCGCGAGTCCGTTGGCCTCTTTAAAGAACGAAAGAGCTCGTCCTCTTCGGTAAACGGCGAACGCAACGTACGGTGTCTGTAGATATTTTCTTTTCTTTTTCTTTCTTTCTTTCTTTTTTTCTTTTTCTTTTGCACTCTTGTTTCATAAAAAAAAAACAAAAAAATATCTATATATATATATATATTTTGTACCCTTGTAATATTTAATATTAAGGATTATCAATGCTAACGTCATAGATACGAAGGAGGAATGAAAAATAAATGAATGTAAAATTGGAATATAAAAGATACTATGCGACGTTGTTATTTGTTTATACATAAAACATGAAATATTAATCGAATGAAAATAAAAAAAAAAAAGAAGCGCAAATTCATACGGATATGAATTATCAAACATTGTTTCGATTAAAAAAAAAAAAAAAAAGAAAAAAAAAGGCACAAGAAAAAAGAAAAATAATCACGCATATATAGTGTGCGTTAATGTCCTTTTTTTATTGATATGAAATATGAAACATTTTTAATTAAAAAAAAAAAAAAAAAAAAAAAAGAATTCGTCAAATCGTTCGAAATAATAAAAACCATGAAAAATTCGATCATTATATATATATATATATATTGTCCGATCTCGATAAACGACATGTGTGTAAAAAAAGTAAATAATAGGAAATAAATAAAAGAAAAAAGAAAGAAGAAAAAAGAAAAGAGAATGAACGAACGAACGGAGAATCGTTCGATCTTGTATTGTGTCAGCCCTCGTTACTCTCTTCTCGTTCTTTTTCAGTGCCAAGATCGAACAATGTGCTGACGGTAGTCGCGAGATCGCGTTAGCGTGGAACGTCCAAGGTCAACCCTCACCCATGACCTCGGTTCAAAAAGAGCGAGGGAAAGGGGTAACGGGGTAACAAAGGGAACGTAACTCGATAGCTATCGTTTTTATGCTGACCTATCAAAAAGACAATCCTACCCTACCCCTACCCTTCTCTCTCTCTCTCTCTCTCTCTCTCTCTCTTTCTCTATTTCTTGATCTTTTACCTTTTCTTTCATTAAATTTCTTTTAAACGTATGAATATGAATTCGAGTAATAGAGTTAAAGAAAAAGAAAAAGAAAAAAAAATTACACACACACACACACACACAGATATTTTTCTTTTCTTCTCCCATACCCACCCAACCCGTCACCTTTCTGTTCGTTTGTAAGGTGAATTTAAAATAGAGACGGGGGAGGTTGATAAGGAAAAAGAAAAAAAAATATGCGCTTACGTAAGAACGTAACACGTGTATCACTCACGTAAATAAGTATTTAACTACGTGTACGCTTGTATACGTTGTGGTGGTTGTGTAACGATGATCAAGATCGATATAATCGATGGACGTAGTCGATCGTTACCGACCTCCCTCCGGTCATCGACCTCTCTCTTAAGCCTAATCGTAAGTAGTATAAGTAAGCGTATTTTCGTCGTGTCTGGCGTGGCACGTTCGTGATCTTCGCTACTACGAGAATATATACGAAACCGTGTCGGTCGTTGACCATCGTTCTCTTCTTCGTTTTATTATCGTCGTACTTCTTATTCGCAAACGTCCACGATAAGTTCATTTCACACGTGCATCGAAATTTCTTTAACGACGATATTATTATACTAATACGAATTTTCCAAGCACGTAATGCGATCATTAGAATACACACATACACACACACACACACACACATATATATATATATATATATATATATATCTAAAAAAATATTTCTATTAATAATAATAATAATAATAATAATAATAATAAGAAGAAGAAGAAGAAGAAGAAAAAAAAGAATAATTATAATACTCCTTTTTTTAATAATTCTAATCGCGCGTACAACGACGAACGTAATAACAACGTCATCGTATCGTATCAACGAAATATTTATAAATATCTCTGGCGTCGGGGGTCTTCGTTGATTATTAAAAATCACGCTAAAACCTCGAACAAAGACGATTCACTTGTGAACGTGACGTTGCAACGTGTGAAAAGAGGAAAAAGGAAATGAAAAAAGAAAAGAAAGAAATCGGAGAAGGAAAAATTCTGAAATAAGAACAACGACGACGACGACGACGACGACGGCGACGACGACGACGACGACGACGACGACGACGAGGATGAGGACGAGGACGATGACGATGACGAAAAAAGACAAAAGCAAAACTAAAAAAAGAAAATCAAAAAGAAAAGAAAGAGCGATCTCTTTTGAAGAAGAAAGACGAAGAAGAAGAAGCCTTGCGGATTACCAAGAGACAAGTGCATGCGCGAAGCTTCGAGTTCTCCGGTTGGAATCTGCGAACTGCCGTTGATGCTGATGGCAGCGGTCGTTGACCCCGAACAGACGCGGTCTTTCTCTCTTTTGCACTCACCAGTACATTAACACGTTCGCCTTCCACGTATATATATATATATATATATATATATATATATATGCGTGTGCGTGTGTGTATGTATACATACTTCTTTCTATCTCTCTCTCTATCTATCTCTCTCTTTCTATCTGTCTGTCTGTCCGTTTGTCTGTCTGTCTATCTGTCTGTTCGTCGACGTCGTCATCGTGGTTACCTCTATCCGCCATTATCTATTCTATTCTCTTATTCGTTCTCTTCTTCGCAATATTAATATTTGTAACGGCCCTAATTACGTGCGTGATAGCGCCAGACATATTCCTGAAAGCATAAATCTACGTATGGCACCCGCAAACAACGTTTAAATTAAAATCCAACATTTATCTCTCCTTTCTTTTTATATCCTTTTATCTTTTATTACACACACCTTAGATAAAAAGATCTTAATACTTAAATAACGCTCTCTTTCACGCTACGCGATATTAAAAACCCATTCGTCATCGATACTTTCATAGTGAATTGCTTTTTTCCTTTTCTCTCTCTCTCTCTCTCCCCCTCTCTCTCTCTCTCTCTCTTTTATTTTTTATACGGCCGATTGACGCAATGTTATCGTAAAATTTCCAAAGGTAAAAAATGATAATTCCTACTATGATATTTTATCGATATTATGACTTAACGTTTACATATGACTTGCGCTTATAAAAACAAAAAAAAAAAAACAAAAAAAAAGAAAAGAAGAAAAGGATAAATAATAAAAAATAAAAAAAAAAAAAGCAGAACAAAAAGAGCACGGAAGAGATAATTACTTACTTACACGTAAGTAAATAACTATGTTCTTCGATCAATACCAATATATGTTCCTCGTAGTCACGTTTCTTATACGTGTATCGAATTTACTAATTAATCATGTTACGAGTATAATTTCTTTGTCTTTCAACAAATCGGTTCTTCATAAATATTAATGGCGGATAAATTTTAATAGGACGAAAAAGAAGACTAACAGTGTACTACAAAAGAAAAATGCATCGTGACAAGAGAAGGGAATGGAATAGGAGGGGAGGGGAAGGGGGAGTGGTTTGATATTAGACGTTGCGATCGTAGACGGCGATTGAGAAAAGAGAGAGAAAAAAATTTATCATTTAAGTAGTTTAATATAATTACGGTGGTATTCGTTGTGTGTTTGTGACGACTAACGACAAATGGGATTAGCGCGATGCCCCTCGATCTTGTCGGTAGTCCATTATATATCGACTCCTTTGATTATCGACACCTGTCGATAACCGATAGAAACGAACGAACCGGAATACGATCGTTGTCCAATTCCTATTATTTCCCCAAGTTTATGGAAATAAAGCCGCGACCTGAGTATATATAAAATATAGCTTATCGTAAATAGATTAAAAAAAGTAGGATTTGAAAAGGGGGTTGAAAGGACAAGGAAGAAATAGTTACAACGAGCTAATATGGGTTGAAGGTCCATTGGCACGCGACGTAATCGTGTTCGAGTAACGAGGCACAACCTCGAGCGGTCACAAATGTGACCTAATACGGGGGCAGTCACCTCTGCCCTCCCTCCCTCTTTCACACTGTCTCTCTCTCTCTCTCTCTTTCTCTCTGTCTGTCTGTCTATTACTATCTTTATCTCTTTCTTCATCCCGCACGTATTGCAAAGTCACGATCGCGAGTAGAATTCAATTTGTATTTTGTTACCTACGTGTACGATCGGCGAAACGTTCGATATATCGAGATTCCTCTTTCGATTTTTTTACTTCGTGCGATCACTTTTTTGCCAAAGGAAAGGATAGAAAAAAAAAAAAGGAAAAAACAAAAGAGAACAAGAAAGGAAACGAGATGAAGGAAAACAATTTACGAAAAAATTTTAATGCAATGTTTTAGCGATAACTTCGTTGTGAATTGGATGAGTACGAATATAAATAAATAAATAAATATATATATATATATATATGGCTGCTCAGTTACTATGTCGTTGTTGTCGCAAAGTTTCGTCGTTCGAACGTTTACGTTTATCTTGAAAAACCTCACCGAGTGAAAAATTGGAGCGAGTCCAATGGTAACACCAACAAGTTCTTCCTCAGCGCACGTAATTCCCGCGAAAGGAATAAGTAGAAGGAGATACGTTCAGTGGGGTAGGTCGCGGTGATCGAACGAACGAACGAACGAACATAGGACGTGCATTAGAATTCTAATCGATTCAAACGCTCTTCCTTTAAAGAGATTCCTATCGATCGATTATCGTGCGATATGATGAAAGTAACTTAAAAATAATATTAATAATAACGATGATGATGATGATGATGATGATGATTAAACGATATATTAGATTCGAATGGAACAATAATATGATAATCAGACAACTAAGCAATCAATTAAAAGGAAATCGATAAAATTCGTATTCAACGATGGACGATGAGAATTTTGAATGGAAGCAATTAAATGTGACAAGTTAATTAAAGATTGAAGCTCATTAACAAACGAGTATTACTGGATTTAATAGAAATTGGCCGATACGCTTACGTATATATATATATATATATATATATATATATATATATATATATATATATATATCTATTTATTCATTTATCAATCGATTCATCCATCCACCTATTTATCTATTTATCTTATACGTTTATTTATTTAATCAGTTTGCATATCTATTAGAAGAACTAAAGTCGAACTATCTTGTTATCGTATGTAATAAAAAGGGGGTGTACGCGAAGGAAAGAAAATTCGAGAGGAATAGAGTTAAGTACGTTCGAGAGTATTGAGAGGAGTGAACGGGGTGGAGAAAGAGATGGAGAACGAAGAAGAGGAGAAGGAGAAAGAGGAGGAGGAGGAGGAATAACGTGTGGCGTCGTGGCAACGACCTCCGCTAACGGAGCGGAGCAAAGAGGAGTGGAAAAGAGTGGTGAGAAGGGGAAAAGAGGGGAGAGGAACGGACAGCGACGCAAAGCGACGCCCGCGCCAACGGCTGACCAACGAGGCGCACTTGCGCTGAATAGTGACGAGGCCGTTGACATCCGTCCTTTTACCTCTTCTCTCTCTCTCTCTCTCTCTCTCTCTCTCTCTCCCTCTCTCTCTTTACAACGAGAAAGAGAGAAAGAGGAAGAAGAGACGATCTCGATTCGGCGCGCACGTGGAGAAGGAGAGTTATAAGGCCTGCTTGCAAGCAAGCTCGCAAGCGCCCTTTTATTCGCATCTTCTCTCTTTCAAAAGAATTGCCGCTTCTCTTCCGGACTTCGTATGATGTTGGCGCGACGTTCAAAAAAAAAAAAAAAAAAGAAAGAAAAAAAGAAAAAAAAAAGGAAAAGAAAAGAGAACAAAAATATTGCTCTTCTTTCTCTCTTTCTCTCGCACATTACTATCTCTCTGTTCCTTTTTTTCTTTTCTGTCCTCTCTCTCTCTTTCTCTTTTTCTATACCTTCTTAAGTTCCTCTCGAAAAATTTCAAGATTCGATATATTTTTTATTCGGATCTATCGACCCTTATTAATTTCGTCCTATATATATATATATATAAAGTATATACATTTCTTGAGATGTTTTATTTGTTTTCGAATGAACAAATATCGATGAGAATTGATTTGCGAATTGAATTCGAGTAAAAGTATTTTATCTAAAAAAAAAAAAAAAAAAAAAAAAAAAAAAGGGAAAAAGAGAAAAAAAGAAAAAAAGGAACAGATATTTCAATTACGTCTGGTAATAGTTGTATATCATTCTCGTATATCGTATGTGTTAGCTTATAAGAATTAATTTCGTTTGTTTGAAAATATAAGTAATATAAACACACGTGCGTTCCTCGTTTTGTTTATTTGATAAGAAAATATCTTCGATACCTTCGTTACTTTTCGGATTTCCGATAAGCGTTTTCCGCGCGAACGCTTTATCCACGAACATATTCGCAATCAAGCGTTTAACGTTTAACGAGGCCATCTGATAACGCGTTACTCGCTTAGGATCGCTTACGTTCGCATGAACATAGCGAGAACCATCGGGTTCAGGTTACCATCGCTTTTTCAACGATAAAATCGAGGCGACTGGCCGCCCAAGTATTCAACTCTAACTTTTCAACATATCCATATAAACGTATTTCCATATAGTTATGTGTATACATTTATCTATATACATATATTTCTACGATTATGTACATATATATTTGTATTACTCTATACATATATATATATATATATATATGAAGAAAAATTCGAAGGATAATGTTGCAATATAATTTATTGATTTAACGACCTAAATAAAACAAGATAAGGAGTAGGTGTAATGGGATGATTTCAATCAAGTAAATACTTCGTTAACGATCTATCCCTAATGAGCTACTTATACCTATAAGCATTATAACCCTTAACGATCGTACAATAAATATCAATTTGTTGATTGAAGACAAAAAAAAAAAAGGGAAAAGGAAAAATGAGATAAGAGTGGGAGTATAACGGATGTATAAAGACATGCGATATTCGTAATCACCTGTTGATTGAGATAATGACCAGGAGTCTCGCGATTACCAAACTAAAGTCTCTTTGTCTTGGATCTAAAGTATCGGTGTTCCATCGTATCCGATTTCATATCGGTGTTGGTATTTGGTATATGACCGGGTGTCATCCACTCTCTCTCTATATCCAACGACATATGATATTTGAAGTTTATCGATTCACATTGAAACGCGCGCCGAAGTTTATCGACGATCGATGCTTCTAGAAAAGGGTTTGGGCGTGTATCGATTACGCGGCTAGCATAACGCCGGGGTCTATCTCCTAGCATAGTTGCAACAAGTTAACAGCAGGCGGTTAGAGTCCTTTACAGTTACGCGTAACTGCGATGCGACTGCAGGAACGTGACCGTACTGCAGTTTCGTTGCATCGCCGGCCCGTAACGGAACCCTCTTTCTGCCGGAAATGTTCGGTAAGAGATCGGTATGCGATTCGCGATGATCGAACGTGCTAGAGAGACGCGAACTTCCTATAGAAAATTCATATCTTATATCTCTCTCTCTCTCTCTCTCTCTCTCTTTCTTTCATGCAATGAAAAAATTTATGGTCTTAAAAAATTTACTCCTCTCACTTATTAACTAATATACTATACCATTTCAATGCTGATATCAAATTAAATATATTCCTCCCATAATGTAGATTGAATGTTTCTTCGATCAAAAGAAAAGAAAAAGGGGGAAAAAAAAAAATAGAAAAGAAAAGAAAAGAAACATTGTCCATTCCGGACAATGGAATTGGTTTTGCGGAAAGCGAAAAAGGAAAGAAAAAGAAAAGTTTATCATTATTTTTTTCTAATACGACGACGACGACGACGACTACGCACTTCTCCCCGAAAGAATTCTCCCTCGATAAAGACGAGTTACCTCGTCATCTGAAAAGTTGTCGGGCTTTATCAGCGATACCCTCCTCGACGTTCTAGGAAGGGAAATCGCTATCGTCGTCCTTGAAAGCGATCGCTGTCGCGGTAGAACTCATCGTTGGCACGTGCGCGTCCGCGTCCGCGTCGCAAAATGCCTCTCTTTTTCTCTTTTTCTCTTTCTCTCTCTCTCTCTCTCTTTTTCTTTTTCTCTTTTGCGAATTAGACGAAGAAGAGATAAGAAAAGAAAATGGACGAGTAGATGGAAAAAAAAAAGAAGAGAGTAGATAGACGCGTGAAACTGGAAGAAAATAAGAGAGAGAGAGAGAGAGAGAGAGCTTAGACGTATTAGTATAAAATAGATAAAAATTAAAATGAAAACAAGATAAGTAAATGTATAAATAAAACAAAGAAGAAGAGAAGGAATGAGATAGAAAGAGAGAAGCTACGATTCAGAGAAAAATGAACGCGATTTAAAATATAAAATTAGAGGAATAGAGAGAGAGAGAGAGGAAAGGAAGAAGAGAATTCTTACACGTCTTAGAGAAAGAGAGAGAGAGAGAGAGAAAGAGGGAGAGATAGAAAGCATGCTGTACGGGCACGCCCGCGTATTTTATTATTAGCCGGATCGCTCGAATCCGCGCAAGGTCAGTCCTCGACATTCTCCCGATCCGACAGCGGTCATCTTTTCTTTCTCCTTTTTCCTTCCTCATAATCGTGGCGCTCGTAAAAGGCGTATTCATTCGAAGCCGCGAGCAGTCCCGACTTTTATTAGTTCTCTAAACGCGACACAACAGACGAAATTGAATTTTCACAGACGACCGCGTGCCATCTATTTCTCTCTCTCCCTCTCTCTCTCTCTCTCTCTCTCTCTCTCTCTCTGCTCACCTCCACTCCATCCCTCCTTTGTCATTCTTTTGTGCTTTGGTTCTCGACTTGAACCGCTTTAAATTCTTCTAAACACTTAACTTCAATTCGCGTGAATATCTTTCGATGATCTTTACGAGCGCAATCTTGAACTTTTAATTCATACGTATATTTCTTATGTCGTTCTCGCCTTCGTCGTCATTGTTATTATTATTATTGTTGTTGTTTTTACTTTCTAAATCTATTCTCGTATTCGTCATGAAGATAAAATGTGATAAGCCTTATTTCTTTGTTCATCTTTATCTCACTCTCTCTCTCTCTCTCTCTCTCGTTCTCTCTTTCCGTTTTGATCTTTCGAGAAAGCGAAACAAAGCAAAAGAAAAAGAATAAAAAAAAAAAGAAAGAAATAAATAAAAAAATAAAAAGAAATCGTTATAAAAAGATTTTCTTAGGCGTCCGTCGAAGGTTATTGAATCGGTTCGAATGCTTTCAGGATTGCTACTACTCCTCCAGCTGCGTGTCGACCGCACTAATGCGCTCGGCAATTTTCAGAATTGACTCTCACGGTCGCAAACAGGAGCTTCGGGCAAGTTCGAAGGCCAACACAGCGGTACCGGGATCGGCGTAACCGCTCGCTACTTCGCACCGAATGATAATAATTCAGCGCAACGGCACATTAGGAGGAGGGCCGAACGCAACATTTCGGAGGCCTTGACGTGCCCAACCGGATTACGTGGCGTGACTTCCGCCGCTTTCTCGGTGATCACCCTACGAAAGGACCTCTCTTTCTCTCTTTCCCTCTCTTGTGACACCCTTCCTTCCCTCCCTCCCAATCTTTCCCTCTCCTTCCTTCCTCCTCTCATGTGTCCACTCGTTTTACTCGGTGACCTCTCGACCGAGCCATCGCGTCGACTCGACCGAAACGCAATACGATGAGTCACGATACGGCTCTCGAAAGGTCGTATCGGAATCAGGAAGGCGGTAACATTTATAAACCTATTTTTCATGCGTTCATATTATCTGCCGAAAAATATATATATATATATATATGTGTGTGTGTGTGTGTGTGTGTGTGTAAACTTTAATAATCGTATTGAACGAGAAATCTTTCTCTCTCTCCCTCTCTCTTTCGTTATTCGTATAGAGATAATATTCCTCCTGAAGGATACTAATTATTTTACAAAAAACTTAATTGCAGCTCGAATGACTTTTAATATATTATGTATATATATATATATATATATGTGTGTGTGTGTGTGTGTGTATGTGTGTTTGAAAATATTTACGAAAGAAAAAACGAAGATAGAAAAGTAAAGAACAGAAGTATCGAAGGAGGTAAAAAAGAAAAAAACAAAAAAAGAGAAAAAAAGGAGAAAAAGGAAAAAAAGAAAAACCATTTCGAAACGTCGAAACACTTTTGCATATTCAAAGATACGCGAAATCGTTCGAACGCGAAAGTTATACTATTAATTGCTAACGATAAAAATTAATACAGTGCGATAATATCGGCCGCGATATCGTGCCTCGTGGTCGCTCGATAAACAATGGAGCAAAAAGAAGATTAATATATTTTCACCTCAATGGCATAGCATTTTAAATTGCGAAATGATAGCCGATCGATCGTACGTCGATTCTATGAAAATTGCATTGGGCTTATGCCTAATCTCGATTAAATTCGAACATTACTGGATTCTATTTCGATGATTATGTCCTTTATTGTAAATAAGTGACAAAGAGAAAAAAAAAATATATATATATATAAATAAATAAACAAAAAAAGAATATATATATATATATATTATACTAAAAAAAATCTTTGTCGATTTTTCATCGTTGACATTATGCTCTCGTTGACAGCTCGACGTTGGTTGGCGGTAACTACAAGGACGCGATTGCACGCAGGAGAGGTAAAGATAGAGTGTTGGAGTTAGATAAAGAGGAATAGAAAGAGATAGAGAGATAGATAGATAGAGAGAGAGAGAGAGAGAGAGAGAGAGAGAGAGAGAAATACGATGTAACGAATGAACAGATATAGATGCATTCACACACATGGAAATATTCTTCTCGAGCTCGTGGATTCGTCGCGATGCCCTAACATACGTCGAACGTTCGGTTGAATGTATCCTAACTACGGCAATGGATATACGAGAATTACGATAGTGTTGGTATTAGTATTGGTATTGCTGATGGTGATGGTGGTGGTGGTGGTGGTGGTGGTGGTGGAGGGCGGTGGCCTTGTCCTTGAGCATAATCTTTCCTCGTTATCGGACGACGTCGAGGCTGCTGCGGTCGCGTCGGACTCTACCAGTAACGATTAGCAAGACTACCGGCTCGTGCGTCAGCCATACTTTTACATTCTCGAATAACAATGCCGGCGATACCTTCTGAATTTGCGTCGTCGAATTTTATTCCTATCAGTAATACTATCTCTCTCTTTTTTTTTTCTTTCTCTCTCTCTTTCTATCTCAAAGCGGTTTTACGGACATCAGGCGGCGTCGACCAAGTTTATCCTACGCCCCCTTCTTCTCCTTCGCGATTTCGATCCCGGTCCTCTTTATCTTTCTTCGTAAATGTATTCCATTTATGTATCTGCTTACTTAGATGTAAAATAAGTAAATACCATATGACGTATGTCGCGTGCGCATACATTATGTGGATTTTTAAAACGTCCCATTCGTATAATCGTGCGGTTGTAAGTTATATAAAGAATGGATCACAATAATATCAACATATATATATATATATATATATATATATATATATATATATATCATATTAGTTACGTATCAACAATATGTATTTAATAGCTGAGAGAGAGAGAGAGAGAGAGAGAGAGAGAGAGATAGAGATAATGCTATGCTTTACATCATTTCATATCTTTATGCAGGAAAATTGATAATCGGGAAATATTAGAAATTTTGTTTACAATGTTACACCTTTTAAATGTTACCAAGTCCAATTTATTTTTAATTTGTCCAACGATATCGATGTTTTCGACAGTCAAAATTATAAAAAAGTAACCAAAAGGTTATCATGACCAATAACTCATTGGTGCGTTATCGTTGAGACAAAAAAAAAATAAATAAATAAGAAAATAAATTCGTTTGTTTACACGACGTATATTGTACTCAATGGTACTTTTGTAATTTTTCTTTTTCTGTAATTTCGTAAATAAAGAAATAGAAAAAAGAAAAAAAGAATGAAAGAAGAAAAATTAGAAAGTTAAAAATGTTAATATTGAAAAGTGACATTAAAAGTCGATCGTTAAGAAATCCAAGATCAATCTTAATTCTCGCGAAACGAGTAGATATATACGTGCATACGTATTTACGAATGGCACACGAATGAATAAACGCAAAACGGACGTTTATATATCGTAACGTTTTCGTTATTCGTCACGTAGATTCTTTCAATCATTCGCTATCCTGGTTTGGCCGTATACGCGATTATGTCAATGATCAGTATTAATAATATCGGTTCAGGGTCCTTACGAAATCGGTACATCGAGATCCTTTGATCTTTAAATATAAATATGACTATGTTTTACGTCAAATCGTTATATTCATTGTTCATGCGATTATATCAAATATATATATATATATATATATATGACTTATGATTTAGAAAAATGACTAATTGAAAAGATGAAATTCTCGTCGTAAGGAAAAAAGTATTAAATATTTATCTAACTTATTATTCAAGAATCATAAAATATTTAATGCCGACTAAAGTTACTCTCGATGAACTACGAGTACGCAGAGTTCGACGTGGAAATTTTAGCTATCGGCCAATTCTTGGGACTAGCCCGATTGGCACGATTTCGAGGCAACGGAAGAAACTTTTGTAAATTATACGAACCGTACTATAATGTTATAAACGAGAAATAACAAGATGGCAGTCCATTGCAAGTTTTGTCATTCATTCGGCCGCCAACGCAAAAATAGCATGGGAATAATGAAAATTGGATGGACAACGATCTGTGTTATTTCATCGTTGATATTAATGTCGAAGTAAACGCTGAGTACGATCTCGATTAATAAAGAAAGAAAGAAAGGAAGATAGAGAAGAGAGAAAAAAAGGAAGAGAAAGAAAAAAAAAGAGTAAGAAAAGTGCAAAAAGGAAAAAAAAAAAGGAAAAAAGAAAAGAGTAGAATCTCTTTAAAGACTACGTGATTTACAAACGATCGGATATAGATGTACAATTAAGAAAAAATTAATTCGACGAACATGACTAATGGGCAACGATATATAACACGTTATAACGAGAATCGATTAAATTCGAACGCGTGAGCGCACTCGCATACCCGCGCACGTAAACGCGTTTAAAACGAGAAGCCGCGCGTGTCACCGTACGGTACGTGTACGATCATGCGCATTATTCTCGTTCTTTTATTAATCTCGGCGTTATGTTGCGAATAATTTACGTGCGTCGCTATGATGGTCGCAATTGAAAACCCGTTGACCATAGCACTATAAATGGACATCTTTGGGATTTCATTAAAAGCGATTTCCCATTTGCCTTTCGATTTTAATTATCGTTTGACCTTTCAAAATGATTGGATCTGTCTTACGGGATATAAACCAAAGAAAAAAAAGAAAAAAGAAAAAAAAGTGAAATTAAAATAATAAATATTTATGTGCATATAAACGAAAAGAAACAAAATCGCAAGATTAAACATAACTCTAATATAAACACGTACTATATCCCTTGATTGGCTTTTTCATTGACCACTGGTATATGGATTTCCTTGTACTCCTCTCATACTATATTGATAAAGAAGAATTGGTTCGGTCTGTCGAATGTTACAATCTTCTTTTTTTTATTTTTTTTTTGTTTCTCGTGTCGTGAATTTTCCTTTCGCATTTGCGTGAATCATTCTGAATATGAGATACTTGATAATCGTTATCACGTGGTCCAAGGTTGGCCTCGGTAATTCTCTCTCTCTCTCTCTCTCTCTCTCTCTCTCTTACTCTTTCTATTCCTAAATTTAAGCGAGAGAAAAAGAGAGAAATAGTGATAGAGAAAGAGAGAGAGAGAGAGAGAGAGAGAGAGATTCCTTATGAACTAAAACTGTTGCAAGGACGAGAGGAGGAACCACTGAGCCGGACGCGTTTAACTTCCAAACATTTTAAAATCATCTCCGACCTTGAGTATCGATTTTTGATAGGAGTCAACTAAAGAAAAAAAAAAAAAAAAAAAGAAAACAGAGAGAGATAGGCAGATAGATAGATAGATAAAGAAGAAGAAAAAAATGAAGGTTTCTCGGCACTGGCACATTTGCCTATACATAATGATGACATAACGTTTATATGCTTCAACGTTGTAAAAATGAAGAAAAAAGAAAAAAGAGTAAAAAAAAAAAAAAAAAAAAAAAAGAAGTTTCGAAGGAATTCGTCGAAGCTACTTCTGTCTCTACTCCTCTCTTTTGTACGAGAAAGAAAAATAAATTAAATGTCTACGATCGCGTTAAACGATAACTTGGTATGATTCCTTCCTACCTTCCTTAAATTTTCTTCACTTTGTAAATCCATTGTGAAAATAATATTGGGAATTCCCTTGATCGTATAAATCGAAGTTCCGTCAGATTGAATGTAACGGGACGAAGGAAATGCGTGTGTGTAAAAATATCGTCATTGAATAAAGCAAGGGAAAATCGAATTTGTGAAAAAGTGAGAATTTTGGGTAAACGACGAAACAAGCGAAAAGACAGAGAGAAAGAGAGAACATTACGAAAAAAAAAAAAAAAAAAAAAGAAAAGGGAAACAACAACAACGAAGAGAAAAAGAAATACATAATATAAAAATCAAAGTTAAATAAGAGAGAGAGAGAGGGGGGGTGGAGAGAGGAAGGAAATATTTTGATCGTTCGGAAAAGGGAGTATATATATCAAACACGATATATTTACGTATTCATTACCTATACACGCGTATACTATCATGATAATAATTATGAAAGATCGAACGCAATTTGGACGAGGGAAGGAGCGCGAGGAGCGGGAGGAGAGGTGGGGAACAACGCGTACTTGAACTCATCTTTGTCGTTGTCGTTGTAATAGTAATCGTAGTCGTCGTAGTGCTGAATCATTTGTCGACGGCGATATCGCGGATCATGATAACAAACGCACACGGCTAAGATAACCTTCCACGAGTCCGCGAAGTATTACTGTTACTTGGTGGGGGTTATAAAATGAAGAAGAGAGGGAGATGGAAACGATCGTGCAAGGCTATTCTCCTCGTGTTGGAATCCGTTTTAGAGGCCTCGCGTTGCGGTCATCGTAATCCATCGATAGAAAACGTGCGAGACCGATCGATCGTATATGTCAGTCGACGAGACAAGGGCAGAGTCGAGAGAGAGAGAGAGAGAGAGATGAAGATATACATATATATGTATATCTATATATATATATATATGCTTTTATATAATCATATGAATCACGTCACAGATCCTAAGTAAAAAAAAAAAAAAAAAAAAAAAAAAAAAAAAAGAAAGGAAAAAAAAGAGAAAAAAAATATACGTATATACGTATATAAAACAAATGGAAAAAGTAAAGGGGGAAAAAAAAAGGTAAAAGGTCAAAAGAACGTGCGTGCGTGCGCGCGCACGCGCGTATCTCTTTCACATATGGACGTCGATCGAGGGAAAGATCATTGTCGATCATAATCGTGACTAAAGCTAAAAGGAACGAACATGTTCTTTTTTTCTTTCTTCCTTCTTTTTTTATTTATTTAAAATTTTCCTCCCACGATTTAATATCTTCGTCATGCCATTATAAACTTAATGGAGTATTAAGGTTGTCGGCCACGTGTCGACGTTATCGTCATTTCAATCGTAAATAGGAATGTTTTTTTTTTTTTTTTTTTAGTGGAAATAAATGTTCATTAATAAATTCTATGAATTCGAAACAGAAGAAGAAAGAAGATACAAAAAAAAAAAAAAAGAGAGAGAAAACGAAAGTCGCTTTCCTATCATAATAAAATCGTACGAAAAATTTCCAAAACGAAATTATGCGTGGAGAGGGGGAGGGAGGAAAAACGCTTATACGACAGGATATACTTACACGAGCTACCGGATATACACTTATTTACTTATCGTAAGACGAATTTTTCGATATTGATTCGCGGCAAAAGAAAGAAAAAAAAAAAATATCTGTCTATTGTCGGGAAGCAAAAAAAGGAAAGAACAACAACAGCGACGGAAGAAAAGAGAGAGAGAAAAAGAAGAAGAGAGAGAAAGCAAATAAAATTACGAGCAATCGTCATTGGCTAACGTTACTGATTAATCGTACAATATACGGACACATTGTAATCTTGAAATACAAATTGATTCGTCTTATTTCATGTTTGTGCCTTTAAAAAAAAGAAAAAAAGAAAAAAAAAAAAAAGAAAAAAAAAATCGACGCAAAACGACGACAATGATAAGAAGGAATCCGTCGATCCAAATACACGCGCTATATACGTTTTGTTCGAAGATGTCGTGAAGTCTTTGAACCGTACAAATTTCAAGGTCACGCGTAGTCGTGGACATGAAACACGTGCGGCAGCGAGAAGGTCGGGAGGGCCGCGGCCGCGGCCGTGGTTGCGGTTGCCGTAAATCGTACGATCGTTCGGTATTTCTCATCGGCTGGTCCTTGAAATTGAGTGAGAAAGGAGATGAGAGAGAGAGAGAGAGAGAGAGAGAGAGAGAGAGAGAAAGAGAAAGAAGAGAGGGAGAGAAAGACAGAGATAGATTTGAGAGGGAGAGAGAGAAGATAAAGATAGCAGATGGATAGAAAAGTTGAAGAGACGCACGAGTAACAGACATACAGGCAAGCAGCCAATCCAGGAAGAAGTGACATGAAAGAAGACAGAAAAATAAGGAGAAAAAAATAACAATAATAATAAAATGAAGGAAAGGAGAATAACGTACGCACGTGTTGGCCTACGACACGCGTTAAGATTCGAGTAATTATCATAATAAAAATATAAAAGAGAGAGAGATAGAGAGAGAGAGAGAAAGAGAGAGAGAGAGAGAGCGAAAGAGGGAATAAGAGAAAGGATAAATTGAAAAGAATTTCTGATAGAGAATGAGGAAGAGAGAATAAGAGAACAAAAAAAAGTGTTATTCGAATAACAAGATAAAATCAATCAATCAATCCAATGTAATGAGTATATTTTTAATCAATCAAATTAAAATGCTTCATTCATCGCGAGTATATGCTACACACCATCGCACATCCGATATTGTACATAAATATTATTGATAATATTATTAATATAATAATAATAATAATAATAATAAGAATAATAATAATAATAATAATAATAATCGGTCTATATATAAAGTATCTATCTAATGATATGAATCCGATCCGCTCGAAGGTCTCGAATTAAGAAATAAAAAAAGATAAACGAAAGCGATGTCTTTTCGGGGCTATCCAAGGATCGTGATTTAGTCAAGGACACATTACCACGCGTAAAGGTGAGCTTTTTCATCTTTCTTTTTGTTTTTTTGCTTTTTTTTTTTTTTTTTTTCTCAAGATGCCTGGACAAAAGTCTAAGAAATAAAAAAAAAAAAAAAAAAAAGAAAGGGAAAAAAATAAGGAAAAGAAAAAATAAAAATAGAAAAAGAAACGGCTCTTTTTTCCTCGTTGTTTGTTTTTATGTTTTCATTTTTTTCTTTTTTTCTTTTTTCTTTTTATACACGATCTTATTTACGTCAAAATCGTGTTACAGTAGTCGTTCGTCGGTGTTATCAAAGAGAACGAGAGAGAGATAGAGATAGAGGATGATCGATGGGGGGATTAGATCTTCCGATCGTCAGACATGGATCGGACGATTTCGTTTCGTAATAATTCTGCGAGGTTTTTCGTATCTCAAAAATTGAAAATGTTCACGGTACGAGGTCGAAGAAAAGAAAAGAAAAGAACAGAAAAAAGAGAAAAGGAAAAAATCCATTTCCAACCACGTCCATTTCTCTTCCTTCTCGGGAATCTCTTTCTGTCGGGAAGACATTCCTCGAGGGAGAAGAAGAAAAACGGGAATGGAAGGATGAGGTAAAAAAAAAAAAAAAAAAAAAAAGAAAAAAAAATGAGACTTTACCCACGACTAGAATAAGGAAATTCGTTTTCGATTAATTTTCCTTTTTATAAATGGGATATTTGATTCGATCGTTGACCATGAAGAATGTTGTAATGTATCGTCGTAATAATAGTTGTCGTTGGTCATAGTGTCGTAATAAGGACTGAGCGTGTGAACGATGGCCACCTGTGATCAAATGGCCTTGTCCTTGTACGGATCATCGTTGTCAAGTATTACCGTGAATGCATGCATAAGCGCGAGATAATAACGTTAAGGAACCAAACGTCAAACGAGTGCATCTACGAGAGTGTCATGCTTTCACGCATGGAGAAAAAAGAATTTCGATCTTTTTTTTCGTCACATAGGGGAAAAAAGAAAAAGGAAATGAAAAAAAAAAAAAAAAATAGAAGGGAGAGAAAAAAGAGGAAGACGAAAAAGAAAAGAAGAAAAAAGGGGAGAAGAAAAAAGAAAGGAACATGAAAGAAAAGTAAACTAAAAGATAAACAAACAAATTTACGGTAAAGGAAAAAAAAAAATAAGAACAGAAAAGAAAAAAGAAGAGATTTGTCAATCAACGAAACGACCTCGTCGTAATGGCATTATTCACGAACGTTTTTTTAAGAGCATTGTGTCGTCATTGCGTATACAAAGTTACGTCGAAAAATTATCACGATTTACGTGATTACGTTTGATGCTTACGTGACGCGTTATACGATTATTAATTCGTAGCGTGCTAAAGTCCTTTTCCTTTATTTTATTTTTTCTTTTTTTTTCTTTTTTTTTTTTTTTTTTTATCTCTTTTTCCTTAACTTGTCTATGGACACGTGAAAGAACGTTTGCGTTCTTAAAGAGATCCTGTTTTTCGCGCACGATAAGATCGAAAGATTGAATACGTGTCTTCTTACGTCGTTCAAGGTAAGGAAAATGATTTAAGATTTTAATAGCCAAATCTTTCGAATTTATTCTAGCTATCTAATTATTGATTGTTATCGTATTCGTCAGTTGAACGAAAAAATAATATATATATATATATATATAAAAGACTATTTCTAAAAAATTTTAACAAGAACAAAAATATCTAAACAAAATAAAAGATCATTATTTCTTTGATTTAGTCTGAATTGTTAGGATATTCCAAAAAAAAAAAAAAGAAGAAAAAGAAAAAAAAAAGAAAAAAAAAATCATTATACGCACGCACGTAAACTTTTTGTTCTTCCAAGAAGCCGATAATGATTTTACACTGCGCACATAACGTACGATCGCAATAAAGGAAGAGGAAGAAGAAAGAAGAAGGAAAAAAAAGACGAGAGAGAGAGAGAGAGAGAGAGAGAGAGGGAGGAAAAAAAAAGAAAAAAGAGCAAGATTATGCAGCACGTCTCGCGTAACATTATGCAATGTTACGAGAGGAAAGGAGAGGAAAGGAGAGGAGAACGGTGGAAGAAGAAGAGAGGAGAGGAGAGAAGAGTGTTGTTTCTTCGAGCCCCAAGGCCGAGGGTGCGCGTGCTCTCCTCGTTGCTATGTATATGATGATATTAACGAACGAGAATCGCCAAGCTGATCCTCGCGTTTCTCTTCGTCTCGAATTTCTGTCGAGACAAGCACGACTCCCTTCATTTTCTCGTAGGACCCGACCTCGAACTTACATCTCCGAAGAAGAAGAAGAAGTAGAAGTAGAAGAAAAAGGAACCAATTTTTTCCTTCCTTTCTTCCGTCCTTCTTTTATTTCTTTCTTTTTCTTTTTTTTTTTTTCTTTTTATTTATTTGCTTCCTTCTCTCATAGATTATCCGCTAGATTCTCTCTTCCATCGTCACCTTTTGTCTAATCTAAAAAGACCTTCCTATGAATTCAATTCATTTGTAGTTGAATTATTTTTCTAATTATTAATATATATATATATATATATATATATATATATATATATATATATACGTATGTCCTCTTAACTGATTCCTTAATCTCGAAATATTTAAATGATACGAGAAAATATACTTTTAAAATAATCTTAATGCGTTTTCATTAGAATGATTCTTTTATAAACATATTCTTTTATAAACATATCCATAAGAATATTTGCTAATGTAATTTATCATGTATATATATATATATATATATATATATATATATATATATATATATATATATATTCATTAACACTTTGATTGGTTCTTTTTTATTTTTTTATAATTATATAAAATCGATACCCATGTTAGTACATATTATATTATTATTAATTATAAAAGTATTCATCAATTTCTTAATTAATATATCACAACACTTTTAACGTGTTTTCAACTATAATCATTTTATAAACATTTAATGCAATTATAGATGTAAAAATATAAGCGATTAACAGATGTATAGATACGCGATATAAACAGGAGATATTTAATTACCCATTTTGATAAATACAGAATACTTTTATATATACTTTTTTATATATACTTTTATATATATATATATATATATATATATATATCATTTATACATGTATATCATCATAATAAATTATACATTAATTAAATAGAACATTATTTTTAGAAATAACTTTATAATAAACAGATATTTGGATATTGAAAAATATCAAGGATAAGATTTTTATACGAATACATATAAAGTAATATATTTACGTACGTAGATATATATATATATATATATATGTAAATTTGTGACGATCTAAATTCATTCTACTTCCTACTAGAACGACAATTGTATTTAAAATAAAATTTTGAAACTCTACGATCGTTTCACGAATGGAAATAAAATTAAATAAATATAAATGACGAGGAATTTCCGAAAAACGGATCACGTAAGTATTTACTTATAAAATATATATATATATATATATATATATATATATATATATAATCTATGTTGATTGGAGATAGCGTTGAATCGCAAGAATGTACGAACTGGCGTGAGAAACTTTCGAAGAATCGGAACGATGTCGTAACTACACGAGAGCGGTATGCTTTTCACGAGATAATGGCGTCGTTTGCTTCTCGTACACGTACGATGCACCGCTAAATATCCGTGGAATTTATCGAGATTAATTATCACGCATGTAATTAGGTTGATCCTTAAAAAATACACACACACACACACACATATATATACACATATACATATAAAATTTTCAATGAGATATTTCTCATTTATTCATTTATTGCGAATAAGACTTGTTAAGTAACTTACTAAGAGGGTTCGTCAGTTCAACGAGCGAGAATAAAGAACGAGACGAAATGGAGAAAAAGACAGAGAGAGAAAGAGAAAGAGAGAGAGAGAGAGAGAGAAGAGTAAAAGGCAGGCGCAGTCGATGCACGCGATGCGTCTAAACCAAGAGAGCACGTGAGAACCAGTTTGGATCCAGTTCCACCGTTGCACCGGCTGCCGGTCGCATCGATCGCTCCTCAAGGCCGCATCTTATTCGGGCAAGGCCAAGGTCGTTGGCTTGCATTACGAGCGAAGGTGCTATTGCGATTTCTCGATGCATCGAAAGATAGATAGACAGAGGGAGAGAGAGAGAGAGAAAGAGAGAAAAAGAGGGATACTATGGATCTTCATGAATCTTCAAATAATTAAATCACTCATAATCTATAATTATTCGATTACATAAATCGCTTTTTTCACGTGAAAAATTTTATATATATATATATATATATTAAAATATAATACTTAAACAAGATGCATTCGGACCTGATGTAATATTAATGAAACGTATGTCATTGATTCCGTCCTATATATTTATTTATACTCATGCATTCATGGAAATATATACTTTTTAATGCATATTCGATTGAAAATATGTCAACGATTGAAAATATCATTCGCATATATTATTGTATTAATATAAAAGAATTATATGAAAAATTCATAGAATGTTCTTATTGATTAATCATTTATTATCGGATTTATGAATGATCCAAAAAGTTCTCGAGATAAGTTCTCTCTCTCTCTCTCTCTCTCTCTCTCTCTCTCTCTCTCCCTGTCTGTCTGTCTCTCTCTCATTTGAGAAAGAAAAAAAATTCTCTTTTTCTTTTCTTTTTTTTTCTTGTTTTTCTTTTTTCTCTCTTTTTTTTCCTTTTAGTTCTTCTTCGAACCGGCGTTGAAAAGGAAAAAAAAAATAAAAAAAAAGAAGAAGCAAAGAAAGAAAGAGGAAGAAAAAAAGAAGAAGAAGAAAAAAAGAAGTTTATCTTTCGAATCAATGGCGAGGTACTCCTTTGAAGAAATAAATGAACGAAGGAAAGGAATACGGCCACCCGTGCGGGTTCAATCTGTTCGCCTTCAAGCTCGCGCGAAAATAGACCCGGAAGCGACCGATAAAAAGAGCAAAGAGAAAAAGAGAGAGAAAGAGAGAGAGAGAGAGAGAGAGAGAGAGAGAGAAAGAGGCACGTGTTAACTCGCGTGGCCTTGACTCGGCCTTATCGCAAGCTCATCTATTGACGACGTGCGTGAAGTTATTTTCACGTGGATGAGAGAGAAGAAAAAAGCAAAAAGGAGAAAAAGAAAAGGAAAAAAAAAAGAAAAAGAAAAAAAGCAAAAAAAAATTTATGCGAAGAGAGATTCACACGACTGTACCCTCTTATCGATCTATCGCGTCATCTCGAACGTGTCCATTTCTTTTCTTTCCTTCTTATTTTCTTTCTTTTTCTACTTTTTTCTTTTTTTTCTCTTCTTTTTTTCTTCTTCTCCATGTCGTCGTCCAACGTGTTATTAAACAAAAGGCGGAATAAAAGGAAGGAAGAAGACAAGGGAAAAAAGAAAAAAAAGAAAACAAAAGGCAAAATGAACGAAAAATAAATTAAGTACGAACGAAGAGAAGTACGCGTGCTCCTTTGCTTTTCTTTTTTCTCTTTCCTATTTTTTTTTTCCTTCTCTTCTTTTCTCTTCTCTTTCTCCCTTTTTTTCTTTTTCTTGTTTTTTCTCTTTCTTTTTTTTTTTTTTTTTTTTTTTTTCCTTTAGAATGTAATTTCGCAATTGAAATTGAACGTATCTTTTGCCGGCCAAATATTTGCTTTATTCATCGTATATACGTGAATGTTCGTATAGAATCTTAGAAGTTATATGGGTTTAGTTCTCACGGTTTAAAAAAGAAAAAAATTATAGTAAGAAGAGAGGGGATAGAGAGAGAGAGAGAGAGAGAGAGAGAGAGAGAGAGAGAGGGACTAAAGATGTACCAAGAATCACGGAAATGTTGACATTGTACGATAGTAATGCTGTTACATACTTGCGGAAGCTACGTTTGGCATTGGATCAATAATATACATATGTACATAATCGTCACGTCGAATTCACGATAGCCTCATACTGAAATATTTCGGTCTTACGTTTAGCCAATGTCCGTTCCTGTTGGCACTTTAAAATATCAAGGATAGCCTTCGTTCTTGACAGAAAACAACAAGATGAAATTATTTATTGACCGAACGAATCACTCATATTCTACGTAGTATCGATCATAGCTTGAAAATCATTCAGTTCTCTTTCTCTCTCTCTCTCTCTCTCTCTCTCTCTCTCTCTCTCTCTCTTTCTATCTCTTTAAAATTGCAAGAGTTATAAAAATAGGACGTTTAAAATCAGAATGGCAATAAATAATTCGCTCGGAGAATATGTGACTACATTGTGAAATATGTTGTCGCTGTCGATCAGCGTGTCTTATCAAAAATCAAACAATAAAAGCCGAGGACGCGGAAAAAAAAGTGATTTATCGATATTGAAAGTAACGCGATTAAATATATATATATATATATAAAGAAAGTCATTATAGAATTATGAGTGTCTGAATATCGGAGAATCGACTTGCACGTGCATGTGTACGTGCATTTTTTTTTTTTTTTTTTTTTCTTTTATGTCAATGCATGTACGTATAGAAGATATTCCGTATGAAATTTCAAATGAAAGAAAAGCGGTGTCGATTGAGAGAACTGAACGTCGATATTAAAATTCTATTTCGTACGATAAAATCATTAACGTCATCATACATGACTTATGCCTTTGAAACGTTAAGTACATACTTAACGTATAAATTTAATATATTTTAATTATATACATAGTATATCAAAGGAAATAACGAGATATTAGATAGAAACATTTCAAGGGTACACATTGTGTATGTATGTATGCGTGCCGATACAATTTTCTTTTTTTTCTTTTTTTTTTTTCAGACTTGAAATCAAACAATTACGCGAGGAAAACATTTTATCGTGTTTCTGCAGGGGTGACAGGAGGGGAGGGGGGGGGGAATTAAACTAAAGTCTTAACAAACGTCCACGGTTAAATGGTCAAGGATTCGAAGCCTCTCGTAGTCATTTTTAAATGTAACCCTTGATCCGCCGATATGTGTTCCAACCAACGTTTCTATTTATCTATCTATTTATCCATTCGTGATATCTATTATATTTCTATATACGTTACTTTCTTGGCAATCGTGTGTTATCGAACGGAAGAGAATAAAGAAGGCGAACGCTTCCGTCGTCACATCTAAAGTGTACCTTTGGATGACGCATTGAACTTACAAGAATCTGGATATTGAATGCATAAAAAGAGGGAAAAAGAAAAGAAATAAAAAACAAAAAAACAAAAAAAAAAAAAGGGAAAAGAGACAATTAAAAAAGATAAAAGAGAAAGAGAAAGGAAGGGAAAAAAAAAAAGTTCTTTCCTCGAAGATATAATATCTATATCATATCTAACTGGATTTTTGTCCGCTCTACGGATAAATCAAAACGAGAATAGATGTTATGTACGTATGTAACTTGAAAATTGTACTCCCTGTATTGAGAGAGAAACAGGGACTCCCTAAATAGATAGGGAGCATCTGATTTCAAGTATCTAATACGTGAAAACGTATACAGAAAAGAGAAAAAAAAAAAGAAAAAAAAAAAGAAAAAAAAGATAAAGAAAGAGAAATAGAGAGACGAGTGCAAAAAAAAAAAAAGAAAAAAGAAACGAGAAAATAAAGCGAAGGTGAGATGGAGGAGGTTAAAAAAATACATAAAATCGTGGCGTTTATATATTCGTTGGTTCGACATAGGCGTTTAGAAACGTACTACGTTATATATATATATATATATATATATATATATATATATATATATATGTATGTAACATAGCTCGTGTTCGGTAGACCGATCTCGTTGAGATGGAATGATGCTGTTCTCGACAAAAGTTCGTATCCTTGACACACAAAGCGTCTGGCTGAACCATCCAAGCGACCCGTCCATTTGCGATTCAAATACCAGAGACGAGGACACAGGAATGCCAGAACATCGTCGAGTCGAACTCAAGGGTTCACGAAGAGAATCGAGAAACGAACGATATTTACCTCGTTCGCTTCGAGAGCCTCGATTATGCCTACTTTTATTCCTTCCGCTCTAAGAGAATAAAGGAATTCACAAAAGATCGATTTCGATAAATTTCGAAAGGTTATCTCGTCGGATATGCGAGCAAAAAATTTCCTTCGACTCTTCGAGTGGGGAGAGGGGAGAAAATAATAAAAAAAAAAGAAAAAAAAAAAAAGATTACAGGAAAAAAAAAAAATTAAACAAAGAGATTAAATTTTACTAATTCGATGTTATCTACGAAATCCTTCGTTTTTTTTTTCCTCCTTTCTTTATCGAAATACATACGCGCATGCATCCATATATACGAGCTAACACTTCTAAATTCGCGTATCATTGAGAATTTCGACGAAGAGAGAGAGAGAGAGAGAGAGAGAGAGAGAGAGAGAGAGAGAGAGAGAGAGAAACGAAAAAAGAGAAAAAAAGGAAAAAGAGCATAACCAATGACTTCATCGATGAGAGTTCGTCGAAAATTTTCCTATCGAACGAAACTCCAATTAATTTTCTTTAACTGCAATTTATATTCGTAACGAAACAAAATAGAGAGGATGAGATATATACGGGACGATCGTATTAATTAAATACCATAATCGACCGTAATCTTCGTTTAATCAGCGAGCTCTTTAAACTTTACTCTTTAAATACTCCCAGAAAAGATTTACACGTAAATCGCCGGGGGAAGCAGAGGTGGAGGGAAAGAGAGAGAGAGAGAGAGGCTCTTCGGGCGCCGAAACGTTCGTGTTGTAAAAGAGAAGTCGCGCCAACCGATAACGCCAGATTTACAAAGAGCTTAACGCAAGATAACCGCGAAAACACGACTGTTAAAAGTCAACCAAGCATATTCACAAATTAATCTTCATCGGTTGGCTAGTTATTTTTTTTCTGATTTTTTTTTCTTTCTTTACTCTTTTTTTTTTCTTTCTTTCTTTCTTTTTTCCGTATCGACTTGTTCTTGAAAGGTCGTAAGAATTTTTTAATAAATTAACGTAAAAAAGAAAATAAAAGAAAAAAGAACGAAGAAAAAAAAAAAAACTGAAAAATATTACATTCGACAAAATCTGTAATGGTCCTTCCTTTTCTACTTTTTCTTCATTTTATTATCATTATCGTCATTATTATTATTATTATTATTATTATTATTATTATTATTATTATTATGAGATATTCTTGATGAAATAATTAAACAAAGAAAAGCATATATATATATATATATATCTATATATGTATATATATATAGAGAGAGAGAGAGATGAAGACAACTTTGACATCATTTTCTTCGATCAAATTGACGAATTTTCCATTCGATCGAACAAATTATAAGAAACTGAAATGTCGCTCATCGGGATCGATAAAAGTCTTGATAAAATAACGAACGAAACGTTTCCGTGTTTGGCCCTGACCTTTACGCACAGTTCAAAAAATTTACGATAGTTCTTTTCCCGGGGAATTCGTTATCGGATCTCAATCGTCTGACACGTCCAGTAAACATTCTATATATTCTATAGATGTTCATATATTAGAAATATCTTTTTTCTTTCTTTATTTTTTCTTTTCTTTTTTTTCTTCTTCTTCTTCTTCTTCTTCTTCTTCCTTTTTCATTTTCTTTCCTTGTTCCGTACAATTCCATTCGAAATTCTCCATTCGATGAATTAACCATTTATTCAATTTGGTTTGGTTATAATGTCCTAGAGAAAGCTTCAATGCAACTAGCATTGTATTGTATTATATTGGTTCTTACGCGTTTGCCGTTAAACACTATGGCGTTGAATGCAAGTCAAGGTCATCTTTTCAGAAATTGTCCGTGAACAAACGCATGCACGAACGCACGCACGAACGCACGTACGCACGCATGCACACACGTACGTTCTCGTACGACTTTAATAAGCGACAACCGGCTTTTAGTAATTTATTAAAGTAGTTAGTTTAATTCTTCTTCGTCGTTAATATAATGTTTTCTAAAATACCAAACTCACCTTTTTGTGTCGCCCAAAGAAAAGAAATAGTAAATGTGATTCATAAGAGTGTAATCGTATTTTATTTTTTCCTCTTCTTCTTTTTTTTTTTTCTTCTTCTCTATTTATTCCCATAGAAATCAATTTCTATTATAAATCCTATGCCGATTGTCGATAAAAATTTTAATTCGATCGTCAATAATCATGAAAAAGAAGAATGAAAGAAAGGAAAGGAAATGGAAAGGTAAGAGCGAGAGAGCGAGAGAGAGAGAGAGAGAGAGAGTATCTTGAATTTTTATTCGATAAAAATGAATTGCGATGAAAATCCGATGCGATCATCGATAAAAATGAAGTCGATCGAAATCAAGGGTAGGGAGAGGTGAAAATGAGAATAACAGAGAGAAAGAGTTCCTTCGATTTAAATCTAAACTCGTGAAGCAGGCAAATAACAAAGCGACGATTCCAACTTGCGATGTATTCTTCTTTTTTTCTTTTTTTATCTTCTCTCTTCTTTCCTCATCGATGTTGATAAAGTCGATTCGTGGGCGCGCATCGGAAACGTCGAACATAAAAAAAAAAAAAGAAAAAAAAAAGGAAAAAAAGAAAAAAAGAGAAAAAAAAAAGAGAGAAAAAAAGGAACGAAAAGGAAGACGAATAAGAGGAAGAAGAAAAATGAATCATTCGATATTAAATGATAATGAAGGGACAAGAACAACGTGAATGACGTGTATCATAATTTTTAGAATCATCCAAATCTCGCCCTTGTACCGAATTACCGAAATATCCATACCACTTGTTTGTTTTTCGTAAGCTTCTTTAAATTCTCGAGAAAAAGAGAAGAACTATGATACCTTGGTTATTTATTTGCTCGTTTTAAAAAATCAACTTAAAATCAACTATAATAGATTATCGATCTATTCGAGTTTAGTAACGAGATGACCTTTGCGTTTTTTTTTCAAATGTTTCGAGAATAAAAGAAAAAGAAAGAGAAGAAGAAGAAGAAGACGAAAAAAAAAAGAGAGAAAAAGACGAAAAAGAAAAGTAAGGAAAAACGAAAGAAGGAAGGAAGGAAGGAAGGAAGGAAGGAAGGAAGGGAAAAACGAAATTATACGCAATGTTATTAACAATTATTTGATAAGAGAAAAGAAAACAAATTGACGATAAGTAGATAAGGTACTGATCCAGTTAATTTCATTCTAAGAATATATAAAATTTTGTTTATATCTCCAGTTAAAACACAAACGGGACAAACGTTATCGCTTTATTTAGCCGATTGAAATCGATCGTTTGACGTTTACCGACGCGATAATACAATGAACGAGAAGCCAGATCCAAGGTCTTTCGAGAACGAACGACCGTTTCGACGAACAATACAATTCCGTATCGATCTCTCTGTCTCTCTCTCTCTCTCTCTCTTTCTCTGTCTCTATCAATGTAAACTATGGTCTCTCAAGGTTATGGACCGTACAAGCCGAATGCCGGACTGAAGACACTGAGCCGTTCTTTTAATTCTTTTTACCTGATGAACACGATTATTATGAGCGTCAAGTGTTCAAGGTCGTAAATAGTTTAAGTATTATTCTTATTATTGAAACTACGTCCGTGCCAATAGATGAGAGTCAAAGAGAATACGTATAGTTTTTCTTTCGTTCCGTTTAGATTCGCAAACTGACACATTGTTATCAATGACAATCGCAGAAAAAAAAACAAAAAGATATATATATATATATATACATATATGTATATATAGATTTGTAAAATCATTCCAAAAGAATAGAAAGAAAAAAAAAAAAAGAAGAACAAAAAGAAGAGGAGAGAAAAAGGAAGAATCGAATTAAACAAGCGCGTAATCTTTAAATCAAATTACGCAGATCAGACCGAAGAGGGGTAGTATAATAGGTCAATCTAGGGGCGTAACGATTGTGCTTAGAAAAGGGGCAAAAAAATTAAACGGGAGGAGAGACAGACAGATGGACGGATGGACGAATGGAGGAGGGAAAGGAAGTGGACTGGGAGACGAACAGAAAGGATCGAAGGACCGGGAGGTCACAGTTCGTTCAAAGTCAACACTGCCATCTGCTGCAAGGATAATGAGAACTGAACTTCTCGTCTCTCTCTCCCTCTCTCTGTCGCGCGCGCGCGCGGGCGCGCGCAAACACAAATAAATAATACACATACATACGTACATACATATATACGTGTAAGCCCATTCGAGTTCCCTCGATGGACGTACTTAGTTTAGGGTCGAGGGTCGATTCAAGGTCAGGATCACGATACACCTCGACGAGGCTGATATTGACGGCGATGGGCGACGTAGAAAGAGAGAGACAGAGACAGAGAGAGAGAGAGAGAGAGAGAGAGAGAGAAAGAGAGAGAAGCGTTCCAGTATATCTGGAAAGACGACGTTCTCGGGTAGTCCGCTTACTATTTTTAAACGTCATTGACATTTGCGCGCATGAACAGGACTATTCGCTTGACTGTGCCTCTCTATACGTTTATACCTACACACATATATATATATAGGATATATATATATATATATATATATATATATATATGTATGTAGGTATGTATATGTATTTGAGAATGCATAAGAAGAAGGAGAAGAGGAATAAGAAAATGCGGAGAAGAGGAGGCACGTACACACGCCATTTTCGTTCAGTCTCCTCTTTCTCTTTCTCTCTCTCTCTCTCGCCCACGCTTGCCCTTCAAGAGGCGCGCTTACGGCTCTCCTACGGTCGACCGGGCAATAATAATAAGGAGAGGAGAATAAACATGGACTCTCATTGTTCGACTCCGCACGAGAAGGTGTTTTCGCGATATTTTTAGTGTCCCCCGTAGCGAGAGAGAAAGAACAAACGAGAGTATATGGCTATTCGCGTGGTATCTTAACATCTTCTCCTTATCCACCTCCCCTTCTTCTTCCTCTTCCTCCTCCTCCTTCTCCTCTTCCTCCTCCTCCTCCTTCTTCTTCTTCTTTAGATTCCTCCACCCCTAAATCTCCCAAAAGAGTTTAGAGGGGATTTGAGCCACCTCCAGAAGTTGCTACTCCTCATTTATCATTTCCTATTCCGATCGAGAAAACGATAATTCTTTCGAGGTTTCCTTACCTCCCACAGTCATATTTTTTTGTTTTTTGTTTTTTTTTTTTTTTTTTATAATTCGGAAAACGTTGGATTTAAAAGAGACGAATAATCAGAAATATAATATATTTCCCAAAGATATACATACATATATATATATATATCGTAACCGTTGGCACTCTACGATAATTTATAATCGCATACGATTATTGATGCAACATATTGCATCATCGATTGCATCGTTTTGATATTATGTATTATGTAATTATAAGAAATATTTGACAATATTTTCGCGACCGTGCAAGGAGAAAAGAAATTGAGGAAGATCAGCGAAATACTTGGTGCATTGTAATAAATGCATGAATGTTAAGCCCCTTCAAATTTTTTCCTTTTTTTTCCTTTTTCTTTCTTTTTTTTTTTTTTTTTTCTTTTTTTTCAAGAGATACTCGAATTCGTAATTAGTGCGAGGGATAGAATCTTAAAATGAATGAAACGAGGAACGATCGGAATTTCAAATGCTGTTTACACGTAATAGATGTTTCTATTTTTTTTTCTTTTTTTTTTTCTTTTTTTTCTTCTTTCCCTTTTTAATGCGGATATACATCGGACACGTGGTGCTCCCTTCCATATGGATCATATATAAAATAACCTGAAAATTGTTTTAGAATTTAATATTAAGTTCGAATAATGTCACGCCCACGACGATAAAAATCGATGAAAAGTTCGATTTTGCGGAGCATTCGACGTTCTTTGATGATACGCTTCGACGATATAAAAAAGGTAAAGATTGGAATATTGGTAGGAGGATAAAAAGAAAGATAATAATAATAATCATGATGATAATAATAATAAAATAAAAAGATATTTATATATATATATATATATATATATATGTGTGTGAGTAAAATATCTACAAAAATAAAGAGCGCAAAAAAGAAAATAAAAAATACCTTGGACGTCGTTCTCGGCAACTGGGTGTGACACGAAACTAAACGCAAAAAGAGAGAAGAGAAATAAAAGAAATAAAAGATAAATAAAATATATATATATATATATATATATATATATA
Organism: Vespa crabro; assembly: GCF_910589235.1. Classification (NCBI taxonomy): domain Eukaryota; kingdom Metazoa; phylum Arthropoda; class Insecta; order Hymenoptera; family Vespidae; genus Vespa; species Vespa crabro. The sequence goes on from NC_060976.1 coordinate 3,266,738, forward strand.
TATATATATATAAAGAAAAAAGAAAAAAAAAAGGGAGGAAAGAGAAGGCGCATAGTCCCGGGCGTGTCGGCACGTAGCTGTAAACCCTCGCATTTGATTGTCCCGTTTGCCGGTAAGGCGGTCGCGTAATTTTCCAAAATCTATGGACCTTTCGTGGGTGGTTTACGAGCGTGAAAAGAAACGTTTAAGAAGACGAAGAAGAAGAAGAAAGAAAAAAAAAAGAGAAGAAAAAACAAGAAAAGAAAAAAAAATGAGAAATGGTACGCAGTATACAAGAAGATGGCGAAGGGGTGTATGGGTGGTTGGTTTGTATGCCGGCTATGAACAAAGACAATCAACTCTTCGCGAAAAAAGACTTCCAAAGAGAAACACGAAGGGAAGCGACCCCTTAATGGAGAAACTTTGGGAAACATTGTCGTCAACAGTTTGATATTCCAAGAATCGAAATCGAATTGAGAAGAGAGTCTGGAGTTGCGTGGGGTAAGGAGGGTGGATGTTTGTGTATGTGTGTGTATGGAGATGATGGGATGAGGGTTGTTGAGAGGTAATGGGTGAGGACTAACGATCGACACACTTTATTCTCTCTTATTCTCATAAACGATACGATTTCGTAGAAATCTATTCGATCGAGGCTGACTAATCTTATCATTTGCCTTAGAGTACTGTCGAATGATTTATCTTGGCTAATTTATTATCAGCCTTGTTCACGTAAGAATTCTCTCAATGAAAAATTCCTATTAGTAGCCTATTCATGTGAAATACTTATAATATATATATATATATATATATATATATATATATATATATATATATATATGTATATATATATATTGTATGTACGTTTCAAAGTTAATTATTAGATGCGATTAGATACACACACACACACACATATATATATGTATATGTACATACATACGTATGTCTAAGGTTACGTAAAACCTGATCGAGGATCAAAGACCAACTATTATCTAATATATGAATTAATTGGTAAATACGCGAATGATTATTTAAAAGGAGGAAGAAAAGGAACGACCTTGGATTATGCGAATAATTCTTCTTACGTAGAGACACGGAAGATCGACCGTGAATTCAGGATGGGATTAATACTTTCTAACGGTTATTACGATCGAGTAATCGAGTCCGACGTGGAGTCGAGAAGTTTGGAGAGACGCCAGATAATAACTTTCTGTGAACGCGACGAAGAAAAGAAAAGGATAAGAATAAGACGAGAAAAAGAATCAAAACGAAGATGAAGAAGGAGATAACTCTTTTCTTCTTCTTTTTTTTCTTTTTTCTTTTTTTTTTTTCTTTTTTTTTTTTTTTTTCTTTTTTTCTTCGCTAATCTTTCTAAACGATACCGATTACGTTAAATGCGTATCATTATACGAATTGTTTATTTTACTCCTACGTCAGACGACGTAAGTAATTATGTACGTAATGTATTCGTTCTTTTTATTTCTTCTTCTTCTTCTTTTTTTTTTTCTTTTCTTTTTTTTTTATCTTTTACCATTATTTCTCGGACGTAATCCTAATCAAAGAATTTTCTATTTGTTAAACAACGATATTTACTTACTTATTTTTTCCTTTCCTTGTCTGTCTGTCTGTCTCTCTCTCTCTCTCTCTCTCTCGTTGTCGCTGTTCGTCATAATACGTTCGAACAATAAAAAGAAAAAAAAAAAAAAAAAAGAAGAAAAAGAGAAGAAAGGAAAAAAAAAAAAAAGAAACAAAGAATCCTTCCTTCGATCTCGTCTTTCTAAGGAAAAATTTACGATCACCATATGTTCGCAACGATCGCGTAATCAGAAGGAACTATATCGTCTTACGTCAGACATGTTAAAATGCGATTGCAATGTCTTTTTACGAAGTTCCTTCGTTCGGGCATTGAATGACAATAAGAAATTAGATTTTCCTACGGAGAGAAAGAAAAAAAAAAGAAAATAAGAAGAAGAAGAAGATACAAATATATACCTATCTACGTGGTTCCTTTTCCTTTTTTATTTTTTTTTTTTTCTTTCTTTCTTTCTTTCTGTCTTTCTTTCTTTAATAATCAATATTTAATGTACTTATAACATTTGATATACATATCGAACGTTAATTATCTTCATTAGAGGAATTAAAAATAATTCATGAAATTTGTTTTTCGCAAATCGTGTTATTCGATTAAATTTTTCTACGAAGAAAGAAAGTTAGACGAGAGTGGGAGCATCATCAGGCCGTCAGTTGTTTCCCAAGAGGGGAACTTTGTTTCTACTGGGAAGAGAAAAGCATGAGATATGAAAGAGAGATATGTATGTATGTACTTTTTATATGTATATATATATGTATACATGTAAGTAAGTAAGTACGTTCGCTCGCAAGAAGACATAGCAAAAGTAAATCCCTTTACTTTCACTCGACGTCGTCCAACAGCGAGAGTGGACGGCTATCTTTTACTTGCGTGTCGTGATTCTTCTTCTTGGCACGATCGACCTCTTCTTTCCCTGATTTCTCCCTCTCCATTGCTAACCTCCTCTTTCCCTCGAGCATTACTCGATATAAAATAATTCTACGTATAAGAATTCCCAAGTCTCGATGCTTCTTCTTTTATTTTCTTTTTCTTTTTCTTTTTCTTTTTCTTTTTCCTTTTCTCTTTAATCTCAACGACATCTCTCCATTTTGTTTTAAATTGTCCCTGAATTTACATATTTCGTTTTCTCTCTTTTTTCTTTTCTATTATTATTATTATTATTATTACTATTATTATTATTATTATTGTTATTATTATTATTGTTAGATATCATCACGCAATGATCGAGAGATTAACACGTCTAAACCGTTCATATTCATTTTCTATTATTTAATAACGAATGTACGATAACGATTGCGAATAATTCTAATGGGAGTTGAAACGACACGTCGTTGTTACTAACTCTAGAACCATGAAGGATTCACGCACGGTGTTTTATCGCGAACATCGCCGTCGTAACGTTTAACGTTGGAATTGAAAACGAGCTCGTAAAACGGCCCCCGCCATTTGGAGATCTGGTTCGTGCTGTTGAGCATGCTATACTAGAAAAAAAAGAGAGAGAGAGAGAAAGACAGATGAGTCAAATTCATTTTCGAAAGGGACACGTTCCGCCGGTATTAATCATAAAATGTACGAGCGAATGTGCTTTCGTTTGTTCGTTTTTTAAAAACAAAAAAAAAAAAGAAAAAAAAAAAAGAAAGAAACGTTTTTCTTCCCTCCTCCTGACCCCTCCTTCTCCTCCTTCTTTTTACAATAAAAAACCGATTTCATGCTTGAACTCATCTGCTCTTTTTCATTTTCTCTTCTTCTTCTTCTTCTTCTTCTTCAAACGAGAAAACTTGGCATTTAAAGACGGCACGTGTGACTCGAATCAAATGGCGCCCTTGACACGCGCGAGCTTAGGCATTGGTATGAAGAACGAATTAAAAAGTCGGATGATCAGATCGATTTTGGTCAACAGTTGATACGACCGCTAATGGCTTACACGATCATTCATATATCTATCATAAAGTTCTCCTTAAAGAGTAAACTTAATAAGATTCGAAGATATTATACGATCATACGTAATCGTCAAATTTACGCCTCTTTTTGTGAGATCATTCGTCCATCTTTATAAAAAAAAAAAAAACCCATATTCATCTGTTTTATAATCCGAACGAATTAATATTTATTAATTCTATTTATCGTCCGTATCGTAACGTATCACAATAACGCATTTAATAAGATATTAATATCAATTATATTTTAAGCGATAATTATCTTGTGTTAGTCAAAAAGAAAGGAAAAGAAAAAAAAAAAAGAGAAAGAAAGAAAAAAGAAAAGAGAGAAAAAGAATAAGAAGAAAAAAATTATCTCCACGATTACGTCGATCCTCGATCGATAACGTTATTTAGAAAACTCGATATAAATCTTGAAAGATCGAAGGATGAACGATCGACAATGCCACGTGGTACATATACCTGAGTGAAACTCGAAAGTGAATAACAACGCGTGATCGGTCCACGTGGGTCCACGTGCTTCTCTTCGTTCTCTCGGCGCTTTCACAAGATGGCGAGTAAGTGTCTCAGATCGTTAAGGGAACCAGACTAGTGATCCTCTTTGATCATCGGCTTTTCTTTTCTTTTCTTTTCTTTTTTTTCCTTTTCTTCTCTTTTCTTTTCTTTCCTTTTCTTTTCTTTCCTTTTTCTTTTTCTTATTCCTCGGCCTCTCTCGTTCGGCTTGTGCAATTGGCCGTAACAATAATTTAGGTCGTATCTCCTAATTTCGCTTTTCGCATTTGTTTGTCGTCTACGTTACAACGAAAGAGAGAGGGAGAAAAAGAGAGAGAGAGAGAAGAAGAAGAAGAAGAAGAAGAACAACAACTGCCAGTCGGATGATTACGTCAACATAATTCATCGTCTTTTTTTCTTCCCTTCCGAATTTGTCTATTTTGTTCTAAAGAAAAAAGAAAAGAAAAGAAAAAAAAAAAAAAACAAAATAAATAAATAAAAAGAAAAATAGTCAAAGATTAACATTCGGGAAAATCCAAACGTTATACTTTTCTATTATTTATTTAGGAATTAAAAAAAATTATTTACATCTCCCACTCGAAAATTTTTATGTTCGTCCAAATCGATGATAGATTATATATAAGTATCATTTTTTACTTTGTCCAATCAAACCATATAGAGGTTTACTCGTAAATTATCGTAATTATTTGATACGTATATAGATATATCTATACATATGTATATATACATCCAACGATCTTTATATCATATTTGCTTTACGAAAATCCGTATCGAACTCACGATCAATACACGCTTCTTTATCCTATGAACCGATCGAATTTCTCGAAAATTATTATTGCGGCGGTCGCGCTGATCGGCCCGAAGGTCGCCACGAGCGGTAAATATGCGCAAGGCCACGATATATGAATTACAATTCTTATCAATTCTTCGTGCGACAAGGTCGCGCCTTTATCTTCGCTCGTAACGAGCGCGCTGCGAACCTTTCGAGAAACACGTACTCTCGCGAGCTGCTTATATACATACATACGTACGTATATATATTTAAACTGGAGAGAGAGAGAGAGAGAGAGAGAGAGAGAGAAGGCATATAGAGACTAGATATCGAGTAGGCTCAATATCATCACCAAATTCCTCTCCTCCCTTCCCCCTCTCTCACTCTCTCTCACTCTCTTTGTTTCTCTTTTCGTACTCTCGAAAATCCTCTTATTTACGATATTGGCTCGTTTCACTAATGAATTTTGGTATATTTTGAGAGACACGACTAAGTACGTATTTACGTACAAGCATAAGTGACTTTGTTTACAGATAATTCAATGTCAAAATAAAAGCGTCGTATTCGCGAAGGAGAGTCACGCTTGATACATTTATTTATTAAACATGGATAAAAGAAAGAATGAGAAAAAAAAGAACATGTACGCCGATAACAAGGATAAAGAATAAAGAGAGAGAGAGAGAGAGAGAGAGAGAGAGAGAGAGAGAGAGAGAGAGAGAGAGAGAGAAAGGAAGATAGAGATAAAGAACAAAGGAAACGACCTTCGAGCTTAATAAACCACGTAGTATTGAAAAATAATGTAAAGCTTGTGAAACGTAAATTATGACCCCGACAACGACGATGATGACAACGACGACAATGACAATTAGCTGCAATCGAAGAAAAATATTCCATCGAAAGGGAATAAAAGTAGAGGTGGATGTTTCTCTTAACGTGAATGATCGATAAACTGTAAATATAATAATGTATAAAAGAGAGAAAAAAATAATATATATATATATATATATATATATATATATATATATATATATATATATATATATAGATTACATGGGTCAATGAATAACGATAGCACGTCGTTTCTTCTAACGTTATTCGTGGAATGTGAAAGAGCAAGAAGAGGCAACGTAACCATAAGTTAACTAATTTTTACATTGCATGAATATGATAGGCAGAAGAAATGGAATAATGAGGGATCGTGTATTAGGGTATGTATGTATAAGATATCGTTTCGTTCGTAAGCAAATTTTTCTTAAATACATATGCCAATACACATACGTATCTCGAGGCTTTGATATCGGTATTAACGAAACCGATTGAGAAATAAAGGAAGAGTAAACAGAGCGGTAAATGAGCGGTCACGAGGTCTTGTTCTACTTTATGTCTCTTCCTCCAAAAATAAAATCTTAAACGAACAACATTCGAAACAAAGTCACCAAAAAAATAATACTAGTAATAATAATAATTATAATTATTATTATCATTATTATTATTAAAGGAAAACTTGTATCCATATGATAGAATAGGTACATACACGTATATGTGTAGAATACATACGTATATATATATATAAAGAAAAATAAAAGGAAGAGGAGCCCTTAAAAATGATTACAAAGGGTCAATGATACATATGGATTAATATGAAGACAACAGCTATAACACGGTCTTCGATGAATCCTTGATCCAATTTCAAGGCATCTTAACATCATTCCGGTCTAATCTTTTTGATACTAGTAGATAAAATCAAATTGAGAAAAAAATTTAATATAGACCATTTCAAAATCCGAAGTTCTACTTTTCTTTAAGGAATTCTCGACGAATCGATTGGAATGCATCGAGAAACGATATTCCAAGGATAGAATTTTTCTTCAATAAAATCGTTCCGCATGTTAGAGATAGATATCATCCCTGTCGTCATCCTCCTCCTCATCCTCCTCCTTTTCGTATATATTATCGATGAAATTTCACGAACCGAATAGAGCGGAAAATTTATAGGTGTATATCTCTAAATCGTTGATCTATGTATTTCAATAAAAGTTTCATAGAAACGGCGCAAATAATCGTCCTTGAGTAAACTTTTCTTTTCTTCTATTTCTCCTTTTTTTTTTTTTTTGTTTTGTTTTGTTTTGTTTTCTTCCTTTTTCTTCTTTTTTCCCTCTTTTTTATTTTTCTTCTTCTTCTTCTCCTTCTTCAAAAACGTTCATCGTAATCATACGTAAAAGCACGCGTTCCTTCTCTTTCTTCCTTCTTTTTCCTTCTCTTTCTTCTCACTTGAAGCGTACAAACCGCTCAAGTCCCTCTCATCCATCCGAGAAGTGAAAATATATTTTATTTTTTATTATCAAAAAAAAAAAAAAAAAAAAAATAAAAAAAATAAAAAAAAACAAAGAAGAAGAAAAAATATTTCATTCGTCGTTTATATCTCGAAATAGGAGCCGACGTTACGCGACTCTACTATATTCTTTCATTTTAATGTTCGAACGAAGTTCCACTTTCTTCTTGGCTTTTACCGAGTGCCGTGTGCTCGCTAAGTATCACAGTCTCATCTTGCGATGGAAAGCACAGGACTCTTTAAGAATATTCGCAGAACATTTTACTTTCGATCGCCCACTCAGCCGCGTCACCACTTTCGATCGAACGATAGAGAGAGAGAGAGAGAGAGAGAGAGAGAGAGAGAGAGAGAGAGAGAGAGAGAGAGAGAGACAGAGAAGAGAAATATTTACGATCTCCTTATGAATTATTTTTCTTTAAACGACCTGGTCTCGGTCTTTCTCCGCTTTGTACGAATTCTTTTTGTATCTACTTAAGTTGAAAGGCAAAATTAATGGATTTTTATTATCTCGACACGAATTGAAATTTAACAGAAGAATCGTGTGACTAACGCTTTACAGATCTTTTCCTAAGATCTCTATCTCTCTTTTTCTATTTTTCTTTTTTTTTTCTATTATTAAAAACACTTACAAAAATAAAAGATAAAGAAAAAGTACATGTATATGTGTATATATATATATATTTTTTTTTCTTTGTTATACGATTAATAACAGTTACCTATATAAATAAATAAAAAAAAATATATATATATATACATATTAATATATTTTATGGCAAAAACATTTTTTCTGTTCGTTCATTTATTCCTTTCCTTTTTTTTTCTTTTCTTTTTTTTTTTTTTTCAAATAAACATCAGAAACATTCTCCGGCTTTCTATTTCTATTTTGCAATTGGACCGTTGGCGAATCGAGGGCCTGGATGTTCGTCGTTCCGAAAAAAAAGAAAGAAAAAAAAAAAAGAAAAAAAAAAAAAGAAAAAGAATTCTTCCGCAAAGGCATAGACAATGTACATGTACGTATCGATTGGCGCGCGAATAAAAAAAAGAAAAGAAAAAAAAAAAAACGGAAAAAGAAAAAGTAGATCTCCGTGAAAAACGCGTACATGAAAAACGTATACGCGGTACGTATAATCGTGATACGTATATACACGTACATATATGTATATATATATATATATGAATATATGTATTAAATGTGTTAGTAAATAACGAAAAGCGAAATAGAAGATATATATATATATATATATATATATAAAACGAAACAAATTCAAAGTGTCGTTAACGAGACTTTCACGGTGCTCGTTCTGCATCGCGAGCAACCCAATTTGCCAAGCGCCGCTGACACGCATCGCTACGCGTGCTACACACTTTTCTGATCGGAAACTGATATCGAGAGAGCGTGCACGCGAGCGCAAAACTATATTCCAAACTGGTATGGAGGTTACAGAGTGAAAGACAACCGGTGAAACTGAAAGTTCGGGCCCCCCTCCTGGCCGTCCCGTTCCGTCCCTACCCCTCCAGCCCATTCGTTCTACTTTCCATTATGGCAATCGGTTACAATCGGGGTCGATCTTTTAACGAGAATTTCCCTCTCCTTTTATTTCTTTCCTCTTTCCCTTTTCTTCTCTTTTCTTTTCCTTCCTTACTTTTCTTCCTTTTCTTCTTTCTTCTCGTTTTTATTTATTTATTTATTTATTTATTTATTTCAACTTATTTTCCTTTCGTTTAATATATCCGCAAAGAGAAACAATAATAACGTCGGAGTTGTTACATATAAGCGAGTGATACCTACCTACCTACCTATCTACCTACCTACCTACCTACCTACCTACCTATCTATCTATCTATCTATAACGTATTATCAATAAATCTTAAGAAATAGGGAGTGGATAGGGGGACTGGCCGTAACGTTCAGGACGATACTGATCGTTATAAATGAAAAACAATAAAGGAACGTGATATACAAGACACGCGGAATGGAAAATCGAAGTAATCGTCCGAACATATTTCCCTCGGGGCAATCGGCGTTATTGCTATATCACTTTACAAGTAGTAACGTACTTAAATTATACCGACGTCGCTTGAAACGTTAAAGGAAATCGGTTATTATTACTTTTTTTCTTCCTTTTTTTCTTTTTTTTTTTTTTTTTTCTTTGACGAGAAATAAAGAAAAGAATACGATAGGATAAGAAAGGAAGAAAGGAAAGAAAGAACAAATCTGAGATAAATAAATGTCTAAGAGTGTAATATAATTACTTTCAAATATCTTTCAATAGGGAATTAGTTCGAACAATGTGCCAATGTTGAACAAAACAAATCTTGAATTCCGAAAGGAAAAGGTTCTCGAGGCTTATCGCACGAACTAGATCAAATCAAACGACATAGCACATAGCAAAGTAAGTGCGACATGCATAGCACTCTCTCTCTCTCTCTCTCTCTCTACACGTATATATGCATATAGATATGTATATATGTACTTATATATGTATGTACGTATATCTGTGTTATTTTATTAGCACTTTCCAATATGGTCGGACACTTACTCTTTCTATAAGTATCACGGCTCGAGGAATTGAAAGCGACGAATGATGAAAATACAATCGACCGAACGATCGCTCGAAAAATGCGGAAGATATATTGGGACGACGAAAAAGAAGAAAAAAAAAAAAAAAATAAAAAAATAAAAAAGTAAAAAAAAAAGGAAAAAGGAAAAAGGAAAGAAAAGGAAGTTGAAAATATACTTCTGAAATAATTAATTTGTTAGACGTTAACAAACGAGAATATTCTATGGTCATGTTTTGTTCCTATCAAATCTTTTTTATCGGTTCTTAAATAAATATCTTATTTAATTAATTAAATACGTACGCAAGTAAATAATTACGTCGAGAAGTATCGAGAGAAGAAAAATTCCAAAGTACTCCGAACGAGACTGTTTTTCTTTTTTTCTTTTTCTCTCTCTCTCTCTCTCTCTCTCTCTCTTTTTCTTTTTTCCCTTTTTTTACTTTGTTTTTTTCTTCCTTCTTTTCCTTTGTTTTTTCCTTTGTCTATTGTTTTTAATTTTTAATTAATAGGAACGTACGATAGATATAAATTTTGCAATTTAAAGGTACGCAAATCTATAGATACCACGTTATCATTTTGACTTATATTTGCGTTAGCTCGTGCATACGTGTGTTTCTATATTTATTATTTATTTAATCGCTCGAATTGTTTACAGGATTGAACATAAACGAGAGTGAACGCGATTCGGTCGGTCCGATTATGACGACGCATTGCATTATCGTAAACCAAGTCGAACGAGAAAGACGCATCGAGCATGCACTTTCTCTAGCAAAAGTAAAAGTTTCTCTTACTGCGCGGCGAGTCCGTCCTCCACGAGCGAGATCACGATCGAGTAAACGACTAAACCGAGTGAACGTTTTACTTCCTCCAGAAAGTCGGGAGCTTTCTATTATGTATGAGCGATGAATCGTTTCGATCTTTTCGAATTGGCGAAATCGAATAAGACCGAATGATGTCAATGATAATCGATCGAATTCAATCGTAAAACAATATTATAACGAAGCTCTGTATTAAAAATAAACTAATTCCTTTTTTTTTTTCTTCTTTTTTTTTTTTTTTTTTTTTTTTTTTTTGGTAAATAGAAAAAAAAAATTATATACGTTTTACTAATATAATTATATAATTTATCGCAAGTAATATTATAATAATTGGACTGCTCTATAAGTATTATTATATTTTTTCCTTATACATAATATCACAATTTGTATATTATTTAATAATTATATAATTATAATTATACTAATTGCAAGTATATAGCTTATAATTAAAAAGTATGAAAAACGTCGGATATGAAATAAATTTTTCATTGCATACAACAACAATAACAAAATACATGTATATATAAATTACATGTAAAGGAAAAAGAGAGAATGAACGAGTACACATTTATACGTATACATATAAATACATTACTGTATTTTATAAAAAAAGAAAACTTCTCAACCTTAAGCTGATTTTCATGAACAAAGTATTATGTTCTCAACGTTTCCGTAGTGTAGTGGTTATCACGTGTGCTTCACACGCACAAGGTCCCCGGTTCGATCCCGGGCGGAAACACAATAAAAACAACCCCCTAGCGTTGTTGAATATTTTTTTTTTTCTTTTTAAATCTAATTCTCATCACGTTAAACAAACAAATATATATATTTACTAATATATTCGTTAAAAAAAAAAAAAAAAAAAGAAAAAAACCAAAAGAAACAAAAAATTCAGAAGAAAAGGGTGGCGATATCGATTTAAAAAGAAAAAAGAAAGAGAGAGAAGAGAAAGAAACTTACAAAACATAATTCGAATGGACGCTTTTGCAGAAAGACAAAGAGAAGAAAAGAAAAGAAGAAAAAAGAAAAAAAAGGAAAAGAAAGAAGAAAAAAATCTAAACGAACGACAAAAATTTCGACACAATCATAATTCCACGTTGTAGATCGATCTTGTTACGATCTCGTATCGTTGTATCGATCAACGACATTGAAAGATCTAACGATCAGTGAAAGGAGTGAAAGGAATTTATTCTGAACGTTCTACTCGAATGAAAGAACTTCTCAAGATCGTTTTTCTGAAAACGATGATGAGATTCCAACGGATGTTGAAATTCCGAAGTGTCTGTTATGGTCGTCGTCGTCGTCGTCGTTGTTGTTGTTGTTGTTGTTGTTGTTGTCATCGTCGTCGTTGTCGTCGTCGAAAGCAAAAAAAAAAGAAAAAAAAAAAAAAAAACAGAAAAAAAAAGAAAAAGGGAAAAAGAAAAGAAAGAAAGGAAATATAAAAAAAAAAAAAAAAAGCTTGGTGGCGATGATGATGACGATGGTGGTGCATTATCGGGAGAACGAGAAGAGAAATTCTTTGTGTGCAAGAGGAGAGGATACTACTCGCCGTTATAGTGTGAGTAGAAGAGGGCCCGATCGAGTCAGGATACGAGCCGTCTCAAGGTCGGTTGAGCACAAGGGCAAGAGAGAGAGAGAGAGAGTGAGAGAGAGGGAGAGGGAGAAAAAGAGAGAGAGAGAGAGAGAGAGAGAGAGAGAGTTTCGGTCTAGTCTGAACTCGGCCGCGCCCTTCGAGGTCGTGCCATCCCGTTCCCACAACATGGGGCCACCTTTATTTTTCCATCCACCAGTAGGTATAATGTGCCATTCTTAAGGGGGTGGGGCTGAAAGAATGAGAGAGAACGAAAGAGAAAAAGATAAAAAAGAAAAAAAAGAAAGAAACCTTCGAGGTTCAGAGTATCTGAATCCGACCGGCTCCATACGATTTGCTTGGTTAAACGTCTCACCGATACAATTTTTTTTTTTTTGTATTTTTTTTTTTTTTTCCTTTTCTTTTTTTAATATTTAAGGACTAGAAAGAAATAAGTTTCATACGAACTCATCGAGAAATATTCATTATATTTATATAACTCGAATGATATGGATTAAAATTATATATGATATTCTTATCGAATAGTAAGAAAGTATAATCTATATATTGTATTAGATAAGAAAATTTTAATGATCGTCGGTTGTCATTGACAATTAATCAATGAACTTTATAGAACAAGTAAAGCGATATTGAACTATTTAGATATTGAAGTCTTCTCAAAGTAATCTCGTTTCTTTAATCAATAGGACCTTGATCCGTTCAAACTATAGCGTGTTATACGATTACCAAGCGATTGGAAGCTCTTGGGGGTACGAGGGCTTATCTGTCGCTTTGAGGACGATTAATTCAATGACAATGCTAGTCGAGTTTCTCATATTAATTAAGGCTAACCATCACGGTTCAGCAGACGAGGAGGAGGCTTTTGACGAGGTCAATTTCTAATCTCGTGTATGAGATACTCGTAGACGCATCGGCATTGAGGAGATTGTTGTTTGCTCAATGGTTTGACAAATTCATTGGCAAAATAATATTTCAACGAAGAAGATATTCAAATGGGAAATGGGGAATGGGATAAGAGTTTAGGAGAAAGAGGAATCATCAATCGTATCCCCCTATCTTCTACCTTACCCGATTTTGAAAATATGCAAACGATGCATCCCTGTTCATTCCAACGAGTTTTATTTTCTTTCTTTTTCCTTTTTTTTTCTTTTTTTTTTTTTGTTTTTTTTTCTTTTTCATACCACGATGGCATTCGCACGAATCTTCAACGATGATAATTTACGTACGGTCATCATCGGGATTATCAAAGATTCGTTAATAACATGAAAATAATCGAGGACGTCTGAAGGTCCAAATAAGTGTTTCGTTATTCGATACTCCTCTCGTAATGCTTTGCGTTAACAAGCAAAGATAGGTAGGAGAGAGAGAGAGAGAGAGAGAGAGAGGGATGGAGAGAGAAAGTTAAAGCTTAAGTTCACGGTCGAGGTGATGCGCGAAGAGCATTGCTAATTAAAAGCTGCCGGTTACTATCGCTCGTGTTCGATCTCTCGAAGGCGCGATGTAAATCGCTTTGAAGTCGGCCCTTCGAGCGCTTGGCGCCAAGGTCACGACCTCCACTTTGTATCGAGAACGATGGGCGCGCGCCACGCACGCGCGCTTGCGTTCGTGCATCCGTGAGTGCGTCGTGAGTGCACGTATATGTATGCGCGCTCGAATAGTGCACGCTCGAGTGCACGCTCGAGTGCAGCGGCTCTAATCCGTTCGAAGGCTTTGCCCGCGAGCTCTCAGGGACGTGCCCATTTGTCTCTAGTGCCAACACCATCGACGATAATATCGTTCAATCTCCTTTTCTCACGACGTTCGCATTTCCATTATATCCACCGTAATATCTGTCGGTTTAATTCTAAAAAACAAAAAAAAAGAAGAATATATATATATATATTGTAATTTTAATAATTGGCGGAAACGAAAGCTCGAACGATCGATAAAATCTTCCCTTTCGATGTACATACACATATATGTACGTTCCTGAATACGGTGCTAGTTGATAAATATAAAAGAATATCTTTGAGAAATTAACGAAGGAAAAAAAGTGACAAAAAAAAAAAAAAAAAGGAAAAGGCCATGATTACGTAAACGTCCTCGCAGTAAACCCCAAACAAAGAACGGAAAAAAAACAAACAAACAAACAAAAAAAAAAAAAGAAAAGGAAGAAAGAAAAAGAAGTCCGTACATTTGCAAACGATTGAACGGGACGTTTCAAATAACGACAGATCGATCGAGAAAAGTTATCTCGAATTTTGGAATTTTCATTGGGCGGAAGCGTTGGTCGTGCGAACACATTTTTAAAAATAATAACCAACTATCAACTATAAGACGCGTTACGTAGTATTATCACTTTGGTTATGAAGGAAAAAAGGAAAAAGACAAAAAAAGAAAAAAAGAAAAAAAAAAGAAGAAAGAGAAAAATAACACCCCCGCGTTCCATCTTCGGCCCAAGATAGTGGATCAATTTGTATGGATTTACTCGAGCCACCCTATATAATACGTGTGTCAACTCGCGAAAGGATTTCGAGGGCGCGGTGCGCAGCTACACACACGGCGATTCTCGGCTCTCGTAGAACCTTGAGTAAACTGGAAGGAACGAGGATGAGTGAAGGAGGAAAAAAGGATCTCTGTGGAGAACTCGAAAGGGGAACTTACGAGGGGAAAGGGGGAGGGATGGGGGAGAGCGAGTGGTCAGGGGGTGAGGGAGGAGTGGGGTAAAGGGAGACAAAGAAGAACGGAGAAAAGGGGAGAGTCTCGTTTAAAGCCGGCAGGAGAAGCAACAACCAACGGAACGGCAGCAACGAGGAGAACGTCGCTGGTCGCATGTGAAAGCGCGCGCGCGCCCGTGCTCTCTTCGTTTCGCTCAGAGTCGGCGGGGTGAACGTACGACGGTAGACGCAAAAATCCCTCCAAGGTCGATGCATCCCCGTCGATCCTCCTTCTCTTTCTCTCTCCCTCTCTTTCCCTTCGTTCGGTATCCTCTTCTCGGACTACCCCCACCACTTTCTTCCGGCGGGGCCACCACCCTGGGCCGTCGTCGATGCAGGGGCAGACTCACCCACGCGACTCATCCGGCCCCGATTTTCAGGACCGTATCCTTTTACCCAATACCCTATACCATTATTATTGACAATTTTATATTATGCTAATTGATTTCAACTGATCTTTATCTCGTTTTAATAATATACGTTTTATCCGAGGATAATATCGTGAATTAACGATTATATTAACGATTGTATAAATCGTGATTGTTAAAATTTATTAAGAAATGATATTTCAATGAATTGGTATTAGAATTATATCGAATTTGTATCCTAGGTAAAAAGATAAAAATTTACTTTTATCTAGTAAGGTAAATCCTTTATCTTAACCACCATGAGATGATGATGATAATAATAATACGGAGGGTTGTATATGATATTTTCATAAAATATCTCTATACGCTGTCAATTGCGGCAAACTAATTGACAACGAATTTCTGACACTTTATAGTTAACTACGTGCATATCCGTCTACTAAAATTGGAACGCAAACTAACCATAGGGAAGTTTGGTAGCACAATTAATGCGATTAATCTCGAACTGGTCTATCGTTACAAGCGGTAGCTTTCGATACCATGCAACACGTGTCCCTGTCAACGCCTACACGATTTCACCCGATTATTCGAAGTTAAATAACCGTCGGGATTATCAAGTTTATATCGGATTTACATCGATAAGCTGATTTCATGGTTCAATGATACGCAACTCCATTGAATTATACACGTATCGTTCGTTAATCGAACAATTTACAGCAAACATTGTAAGCATTTACTTACTGATGTTTTTATACGAAATTAAACAATGATAACAAATCGAATACAGATTTTTGAGAGAGAGAGAGAGAGAGAGAGAGAGAGAAAAGAAGAAGAAGAAATATCTCGATTAAGAATAATAATTAAAAGTTTTATCGTATCATTACACGTTCATACTCTTTGATAAAATATTATCATGGATCTTTCTGATCGTTCTTTTCAATCTTAATTAATAAACTCGTCATCGGGGAGAAATTCCTTAAGGTAGAAACGTTCTCAAGAAGGAGTCGACAATAACAATAAATGAGATATCCTGTGTGCGCATAATTGAATCATGTGAGGAAAAAATACAATGACGTTAACCTTAACGATTAATGAAATACTAGCGATAAAACTAGCAATCGTACCGAAATAATCGACTTCCCGTGAAATTAACGTCAATCCTATTATCGCTGAGGAAATGCTATATATATATATATATATATATATATATATATATATATATATATGTATAATTACTTTAATAAAACGGACCGCGTTAAAAAAGAAAATAAAGAAAGAAAAAAGAAAAAAAAAAAAACAAGAAAAGAAAGGAAACTACTCTTCCCTGTACTTTGCAACTTTTTCATCATTAGATAAGTAGAAATAATTATAAAGAAAAAAGAAATCTCGAATAACGTGCATTCCAACGAGTATCGTAATGATAGAATCAAACCGCACGTTTGCATTCTATAATTAATTTTTTCAACGTTTATTCGTTTATCAGGTAACTCGACCGATAAAGAATAAATTTTAAAAGAGAAAGAGAGAGAGAGAGAGAGAGAGAGAGAAGACAAATAGATAGTTAAGGGTATTATCGCACGAGTACGGATAGAATCTTTCTTCGCGATGGAAAAGAACGAAGAAAGAGCGAGGGCGTGAGAGAAGATGAAGAGAAGAAGGTAAGGGAGGAAAAGAGTACGACGAAAGAGAAATAAGAAGAAGAGTTGAGGCTGCGCCATCGAAAGAGGGTCCCACATGGATTGGCACGAAGCAATAAGTGTATCGGGTGAATGGCCGGCCGTGCATCCAGACTGCAGACGCCCAATAAAAATATCTTACGTCTATCTCCTTCTTCTTCTTCTCCTCCTCCTCCTCCTCCTCCTCCTTCTTCTTCTTCTCCTCCTTTTTCTTCTTCTTCTTCTACTCTTCAAACCATTCTCCACTCGTCCTCCCTATTTCTCCCTCTCTCTTTCTTTCTCCCTCTCCCTCTCTCTCTCTCTCTCTGTCTCTGTCTCTGTCTTTCTCTTTTCTACTTACTTACTTATTTTCTTTCTTTCTTTCTTTCTTTCTTTCTTTCTTTCTGTACTCTTATTCATCGCCAAATTATTTTTATTGTCGAATAACCGAGCATATTGCTATCCCTCGTTAACAAACTCGACTCATTCTACTCGAGAAGTTTAAAACATCTCGCTTGTTCTTTCCGTGACGGAAATTATTTACTAACAAACAAGAAGAGAAATGGAAAAGGAAAATAAAGAGGGGAAAAGTAAAAAGGAAGAACATTGAAACCGCGTGAAATTTTAAATGATATATTCGAAATTTTATTGAGTTAAAAGTATTATTATGAGCCGTCGAATAAAAAGTTTCTTGAATGAAATATAACTACGAAGAATGATGATATGTTAAGTTGGAGATAACGATCGAAGGAAATTCATTGTCTCGCGAAAGGTAAGAACCTTTGTTCTCCCTTTCGATGTTTAGACCTTCACGTTTTACCACACCCTTCGTGTGCCAACCAGCTAAACAATAAGATACCGTGTGGCACGCACAAAGATTCTTTACTTCTCGTTTACGATACTGATTCTTAGATCGAATAGACAAGGTTGCTTGCTTGTTTGCTTGTTTGCTTGTTTGCTTGTTTGCTGGCTTCTGTCGAGTCGCGACTACGATATCTCCATTGTTGATTCGAACATAGGGCAACGTACTTAACGACTAGTTCATTCATACAGGTATACATATTAATATATGTATATTCTATTTAAAAAAAAAAAAAAAAAAAAAAAAAAAAAAAAAAAAAAAAAAAAAAAAAGAAAATAAGATCAAATAAGATTAAGATTATTCAATAATATTCGCGATTAAAATTAAATATATCATTTGTTTACGATCGATCATTTATAAACGTATAAATAATTCATATTAATTTGTACAAAACTTTTCTTTTTCTATCCATTTTCTCTCTCTCTCTCTCTCTCTCCCTCTATATATATATATATATACTTATAATTTTTTTTTTTTTTACCGAAACAACAAAATGTTATTTAATCTAGAATTTACTCGTTCTATAGTAACATAACTATATGCTATCGCGTTCGACTTTATCTCTCTCTCTCTCTCCTTCTCTTTTTCTTTCTCATCGAAAATCTCTATTATTATCTTTCGAACATGCTCTTGACGACGGCGAAAGAAAGAAGATTCGCCATGGCAATCGTTGTGTAAACTGAAATTCTTTCTCTATCCTACCCTCCTTTCATCGTAAGTGCACGGTTTACATTCAAGTACTCGAGTGGCACTTCGCCGCTGCATACCGATGCATTCGTTTCACGTTGCACTCCACTCTCCTCCATTCCTATTTCTGGAAAAGTCAACACATGGGGAACCGTCAACGTTGTGACGTCGTTCCTGTCTCATATCTCAACAGGGCCACCCTTACGATAACAATATTTGAATCTTTGAACATTCCGAGAGTCGACGATGAACGGTTTAGAACTCTAATAACGTAATGGGGAAAAGAAATATCTGTTTATTTACGATCGATTAGTATGTTTCATCGATCTTCGTCATGGACTCGTAAACGAAAACAAAAAAAAAAAATATATATATATATACATATATATACATATATGAAGTAAATGTAATGTAAATATAAAATATGTATGCAACGTAGTGAATTAAATATTAATGATTATGTATCCGATCCAATAATAATAATAATAATAATAATATACAAATGTATAAACGATAAAAAAAAATACACAGATGGTATCGTTAAAGGATTACGAAGCATTGATAAAATTCTATAATATATTCATCAACAAAACACTATATAAATTAATAAAGCATATATATATATATATATATATATATATATATAAGCTTATCATAGAATATTTTAACGTAACGGCAATGCAGACATTAAATAAAAGAAAAGATAAGCAAAGAATTATGCATCGATAAAATTGCGAAACAGTATGGATTTTTAAACGAAACGTATCGCCTTTTGTTTATTACATACATATGCATATGTATACAAACATACATACATATACGCTTCGCAGGTAATCGTTCATATTTTACAAACATACTTATATTCCATGCAAAGAGACCTTCACGATTTATGATACGAGCGCAATAGAAACACGTGGAACGATTTTACGTACGTTTACCCTTTACGCTGACCGACTATTAAAACTTCTATGACTTTGTAAATTGACATTCTCTCACGTTTCACTGTTCGGAATTGAAACTAACGAGTTCGATTTTCGCGAAATGCTTTTCGCAAGAAGAAAAGAACAGTCTAGTTGGCCTCGTGCCCGAGGTCTCTCGGTCGATCGAAGATCATTCCGAGGACTGTTCGCAAGTGTCACGTTTCGCTTTTACGATTGACAATAACCATAAATACCTCAGTACCGATTGTTGAGAAAAAAAAAAAGCAAAGAAAAGAAAGAAACGAAAAGAAAAGAAGAAGAAGAAAAAAAAAAGAAAGAAAGAATCTCGTTTAAACGTTTATATATAAAAAAAAAAAAAAAAAAAAAAAAAAATTCCACGGTAAACGAAGATTTTTTTTTTATCAATAATTTTTTAACGATCGTCGAACGAAACCACGACAAAAAGTGAACTTCTTTCGAGAAAAAGAATTAAGAAGAAAATAACAAAAAAAAGACCCACATACATACATACAATTATATCGACGAGAAAGATAATGGGACTTGCAATATTAGTCTTAAAATAGCGAAGGAAGAGGATGAAAAAAGAAAGAAGAGAAAAAAAGAAAAAAAAAAAAAAAGAAATGTACGCCACGACGACGACGATTTTGTAGCGAGTGCGTTTGCCTCAGATACGCGTGGAACATTGAAAAAAAAAAAGAAAAGAAAAGAAGAAAGAGCGAATCGCAATGAGTCATTGGGAATATAATTCGAATATATGATTCGTGATGACGCACAAGGCCAAGGTCGACAGCGTTTATCAACGAATAAATTAAGCTCGCACGTTCCACCCACACGCGTGTACGCGTGTACGTGCATGTATATCTACATATATATATATATATATATTTTTCTTTTTTTCTTTTATTTATATATACGTATGTATGTATGCACGCACATATATGTGGATGCTGTTGACTTTTAGTAAAGAAAAAAAAAAAAAACAATGACTGTCTATACGCAACAAACCCATAAACGTAAATACTCGGCAGAATCGTTTGATCGTTATCTCGTTATACTAACTGCATGTGTGTGTGTGTATGCATATATGATGTGACGATCGTTGTCCAACTAAGTACGATCGCGTTCGCTGCACCCAACTCATTCTGCTACTCTATTCTCTGTTTATGTTGTCGAGCATAAAATTAATATAACGACGAGTATAATGCGTCCATGTTTTCTTCCTTTTCTTGTCTTTTTCTTCTTTAAAATCAAAAATCAAAAAGAAAAAAAAAAAAAAAAAAAAAAGAAAAGAGAAGAACCAATATTGAAATGTGCGGAAGAAATGTATTCCAAAAAAAAAAAAAAAAAAGAAAAGAAAAGAAAACAGAGAAAAAAATTAAGTCAAGTCAATGCCGTAATTTCGCGGTGTAATAAATAAAGGAAAAAGAACCAAAAAAAAAAAAGAAGTTGCAGAGATTAGATAACGATGGCATTCAAGGTTTGCCTTACTTAATTGGCACGCATATATATATATATATATATATATATATATATATATATATATATACATACATACATACATATATATATATATAAAACGAAAATGTCATAATAAAATAACAAAATTGTAAGGCTTAAAGAGGCAAACATATGAATACAAAATATTATCATTGATATCGAAAAAATTCATCGATCGATCTTTCGTACTCCGTTTGCCATTCTATCGAGCTTTCCTTTTTTATTTTTGTTTTTATTTTTGTTTTTCTTCTATCACACATTGTTCCCCCCGCCTCCCCCTATCCGTTCCCCGTCTCCCGTCTCCTCCCTACAAAAGATCGTAAGAGAGATGACAAAAAGAATGAATGCCAAGAGAATCGAGTAACGTACATACAAAGAGTTTAAACGAAGGAATTTCTCGTACGTCGAACCCGTGTAAGAGCAGTTACATCGATGTTTCGTAAACGTTACAACGCGATTTCGTCTAAGGGATTCAAAACATGTACAATCCATCGTGAAATTTCTTTTTTCTTTTTTTCTTTTTTTTTTTTTTTTTCTTTTATTTCTATTTCCTAGCAAGAGCAAAAGACGAAATAGGAGAGTAAAAGGGGAAGGAGGATGATAAAAGAAAACGGAAATGCCTTTACCATGTAGGAGGCTACATAGTGTATAAGTGCAATCACGGCGCATTATTCTAACGAGAAAACTTTCAAGTCCTCGTGCCTCGTCATCGGAGCTAAACTATTCCTCTCTCTTTCTCTCTCTCTCTCTCTCTCTCTATCTCTATCTATCTATCTTTCTCTTTTCCTCTTTATCGTGACCTTAACATCATCCTCGAGCTCGGCGACCTTGACGCTCTCTCACATTTGCGATGCAGCTACGAGCATCCCTCTTATTAACTCCCTCCTTCTTCCTCTTTTTCTATCTCAACCGTTCCTTCCCTCTCTCTCTCTCTCTCTCTCTTTTTCTCTCTTGTCGAGATAATAAAGGAATATATATGCTGATATATTTCCGCCATAAAACTCACCTGAATGTTCGAGAAAACTAGTGATAATATCATCTTTGTATTATCCATTCGTGGACCAGACTTAAAATCAACGAGATTAGAAAGAATACGGGGAGAGCGGGGGGTTTTATAGTCGAATATTGCCGTCGGAGTTTAATTTCGGAGATGATTTATTTCAATACGTATTTAAATCTAATTATATATTCCAAGATATAGTATGTATAATCGTGATAAAATCATTTGCCATTATTTATAGTTAATGACTGTAATCAAAGCGTAATATGATTAGTGATAATTTGGCATAAGTGATAGATACGATCTTTTCCTTGGGTATTAATTTGATAAAAGAATAATTCTGAAAAAAAAATCTGAAAATCAATCGAAACGAATTTTGATCAACGAATTAAAATCGCTTCGGAATATTTCGTACACAAACTTCAATGATACTTTCTAATTTATTCATTTAAAAGATTAAAGGTAAGAAACTTTATAAATCTATCAATGTAAAATAGATATTTTTAACACACATATACACACACACATATGCAAATATATATATATATATATCGATTACGTCCAATTATAAAAATTTATTTCTGGAATGAAGGAAAGAAAGAAAGAAGAAAAAAGAAGGAGCAAAGAAAAATAAAAAGAAAAGATAAGTATACCCTTTTTCTCAGAAATGTTTTTTCTAATATAAGTTTTAACATAAATATTAACGTATAAAATTATCGAAGCAAAAGGAAAGTCGTATCTACGAATAGGGACACATCAAAGAGGATGATAGAGTGGCAAGGTCGGAGATCGTGGAGAAAAAAAAGGAAAGAGTCGATAAAGTTCGAGGGCGAGCGAGGGATCTCTCTCTCTCTCTCTCTCTCTCTTTCGATGGAAACGCGCGATGGAATGAGAAGGTAAATCACTCCGATGACCTCCGATTGGAACTATATTGGTGGGACGGTCGCGGTGACCCTCAACCCCTTGCTATCACCTCGTTCTCGAGCAAATCGATGCAAGAGTACAGTGTCAATGTCAGTACTAGCGGCTGGACGAAGAGGGAATTCGATGAGAGGGTTGTTGCTCAGTTAGTAGAGAGAAGGTGGTGGCAAAACTGTGTGTGCCGTTGCGTCAAGCTGACGTCAATGCAACCCTCTTGCTCCGTCCATCCCTCGTTACAACCTCTTTTACCCCACGACCCGTACTTTTCTCTTCTATTCCTCTCTCTCCCTCTCTCTCTCTCTCTCTCACTCTCGATTTTTATCTCTTACTATCTTTCGATCGTCCCGTCTTTGTCTACCACCATCCTTCCCCCTTCCTTCCTTCCTTCCTTCCTTCCTTCCTGCCCATTCCCCTCCTGCAAACTGAGACTACTCGTGGAGGCCTCGTTGACTCTTCGAGCGAGAGTGCCGGACACTTTCGTTCCACCCAACCTGTTGATCTATCCAAGAATAAACGCGATCCCTCGTTATGGAAAATACCAGTATCGTAAGCCGAGAATACACATACGATCGATTCGCACCTGTCGACCTGTATGTAGTATCCCAAGATGGTGTAAAGGGAGGAGGAGGATAACCCTCCTGGAAAGGTTTTCTCTTATAGAAAAGGAGAAAAAAAAAGAAAAAAAGATCGAAAGGAAATAAGAAGAAAAAGAAGGAGACGAAAAAAGAAAGAAGGAAAAAAAAGGGAAAAAAG
This sequence comes from Vespa crabro, assembly GCF_910589235.1. Classification (NCBI taxonomy): domain Eukaryota; kingdom Metazoa; phylum Arthropoda; class Insecta; order Hymenoptera; family Vespidae; genus Vespa; species Vespa crabro. The sequence goes on from NC_060976.1 coordinate 3,290,207, forward strand.
AAAAAAGCACAAAAGAGAGAAGAGAAACAGTCTCGATCAGCCCCATTGACTGGAACTGACCTTCATCGATTATTATCGATTAAATAATACTATCGACCGTTCGAACGCTACACGAAGACTCACGGTCTTAAGTCCATTATTTGTTTTCTAATTAATTGAATCGAAATAAAAATGTAATAAAATCGTTGGCCCAATCACATTGACAAATATTCTATTGGATTATTCTACGTTCATGGTGAACGTTTATGAAATTGTTAGAAAGCTCTTTTGATAATTGCTTTTAACCCCGGCATAGATCGCGAAACGAATTCCTTCAAAGTATTACGTATTTACATATACGCAAGGTAAACATTCATTCTTCGAATGAAACTTGGATGCGCTTTCTAATTAATTCGATTTGGGCCATTTTATCGTTTATGAAAATAAGTTTATTATTAATCGTTTTAACGAACAAATTATCGAAATTATTATATCATTTCCCGCAAATTGGATTGTGTCCCTTGTAATCCTTTTTCTTTGTTTCTTTCTTCTTTTTCTTTTTTTTTTTTTTTTTGTTTCTCTTCCTATATTAGATTTTATTACTCCCTTCTTCTTTTTTCCCACCACCCTGTCACATCCCACCCCATCAATTTCTTCTTTGTTTAAAATCTACGAACAAAGGACGTCCCCCAAAACTACTACGTGATCCTGACATCAGGTACCAGCACAAGAAGAGGAGTCGACTCTTGGGTGTCGAATTACGAAGCTTGGACGTTCCCTCTATTTCGTGCAAGGCTTGAGTTCGGTGTCCGCGCTTCTTTCGGGTGGTCCTATGTGGCGCAAAAAAAAAACAAAAAAAAAAAAAAAAAGAAAAGAAAAAAGGAATCTTGAGGTTTGCGCCTGACTAACGGGTTAGCGAATATCGAGCATTTGAAGAAGGTTTTCGAAGTGGTTTGGAGGCTGCCGTCGAACAACGTAGACCGAGAAAATTCAATACCACCGATCAAGGTGGTGATTGCAGTCCGTTGCGTTTTTGGTGCCTACAACTCGACCACCTGCTCTCTCTCTCTCTCTCTCTCTCTCTCTCTTTTTTTCTCCCTTTTGCTCTTTCGACCTGCTGTCGCCGTAGAGTGGTAGCTTGAGGTCGTTGCACGTCGAACGAAATTTTGCGATCTCTTCGATGATTTTTACAAGAAAGAGAGAATATTACTTTTCAATATACATATTTCAATGAACAAAATTAATCATTCGATAGATATTTTTGTATTTTCTATAGATACGTTATAAATTCTTGCGAACGTTTGTCTCTCTCTAAAAAAAAAAAAAAAAAAAAAAGAAAAAGAGAAAGAAAAAAAGAAAAAGAAAAAAAGAAGAAAAAAAAATTTGCAGATGAAACTCCTCGAGAAAAATTGTTCGTTTTTTTCTTTTTTTTTTTTTTTTTGTTTTTTTTCTTTTTGTTTTCTCCTTTTTTTCTCCCCTCAACAAATAGAGTAGAGAGAAGTCGGAAGGGTTCAACGAAGTTAAATTCAATATCGAACAACGGTCTCGCGCGCCTGTGTCGTACTTGCGTTGGGTTCTCGTTGGGGCTTTTCGAGGCCACGAGCCAGCTGCTCTTCGGTAATCCAGTCGAATCGAGGTCGTTGCTCGAGACACAGACAAGAACTTATGAGACTTGGATCACGAGAAGCTTTCTTTACTACGACGTTAACTTACGCTATCTTTCTTTCTTTCTTTCTTTCTTTCTTTCTTTATTTCTTTCTTTATTTATTTATTCATTTATTCATTTATTTCCAAAGCCAATCGCTATAATAAATTCGAACATTTAGAATATTACATCGGATAAAGAAGAACGAAAAAATGAATCCTATTACAATCATTTAAATATTAATTATAATTAAAGAAAATCTTATCTTACGAAATAAATGTTAAAATTAATTTGGATTATTTGACGGAATATTTTATCAATTTTTCAATTATCATGTCAATGATGAATTGTGAGAAAAGATTTTCTAAATTTTATCTAAGGCTCATGGGAATGTCATAATATGTTACATTATTGAATTTAACGATTATACATAACGTAGGAAAAAGAAATTGATTTACTTGAACAATTTAAGTAACATCAATGAAATAAGGAATCGTCCTCCGTTTAGTTAATGGGTCACTATCATATATATACCAGAGAGAGAGAGAGAGAGAGAGAGAGAGAGAGAGAGAGAGAGAGAGAGAGAGAGAGAGAGAGAGAGAGAGAGAGAGAGAGAGAGAGAGAAAATGTCGAACTGACCGGCTGTCGCGACTTCACCATAAGAACAGAAGCACATACACCGACGAGAGCCAGGTGTGTTCACACCCCGTTCGTGCGTTTGGCACATGACAAGCGGGAACATATTTTGCCCCTTGTGTATGTAGGTCAGCAGCCATACCATAGAGAGTTATAATATTCCGGGCCGCATCTACAAAAACTTTGAGAATTATAATATTTATGAAATAAATAATTCAGATTATGAAAAATTAATCTATATTTAACGTTAATAATTTATATTTAAATATACGTAATCGTTTATCAAATATTAATTAATTAATTATTATTACGTTTTACGTTATCCAAATTTTTCATAATAATTCTTTTTAAAAACAATTTATATCCATATTTATATGTCGAATTATTTACCATTAAAAATATTATAATTATTCGAGAGAATATTTGATCTAAAGAATTTTATGATTAATAAGTAAATGAAAAATTGAGAAAATTTTGAATCTTTAAGTACAACCCTGTAGTAGTCGTAATAAGAGTTTCGGTAGAGCAGGTGTTACGAAGAAACGCTATATATGTATGTATGTACCTACACTTTTACGAAAGCACCTGCCCAAAGATACAAAATTAACATACGCGATTATAATAAAAGCGAAGAGGATTTTTAAAACAAAGCCGATTACGTTATCTTGTACAAACGATTAATTTTAATGTTTAATTACCGGGATAACTTAAGTTTCATTATAATTTAAAATATTTCCCACTTTACTGTATTAATATTGATAACATTGACTTATCCTTTTGTACGTAATATCGAATAATCATTTTTATTTACTTACACATACATATATATATATATATATATATATATATATGTATATATTTAAAAAAAGAAGAATATTAAAAAATCCCACTGTGAGAACGTATTAACAATTGTATTTACTTATATCGAATGCAACATATTTCTTACTAATACGAATTGAATAAAAAGTTTCAGCTGGCAGTAATTATCATTTTATATTCTATGTAATATTAAATTAAATAACAGTTATAATATGGAATATCTGAAAGGAGACATCTAAAAAGGACACACAAGACGAATACTTTGAAAATCTTTCATTTTATGGATTTTTTTTCCCCTTAAGATTCAAAAGAAAAAAGGATAAAAAGAAAAGAGAGAGAGAGAGAGAGAGAGAGAGAGAGAGAGAGAGAGAGAGAGAGAGAGACATATAAAAAATAGCATAATTCACGTAGCTAATAATTGTCGATCGTGGTCGCACCTGCATCTTCCATGTCCAAGGTCCATCTATTTTATCTGCGCACGCGTCTTCAAGGCAACGAATAAACGAAAGAAAGAAAGATCGAAAGAAAGAAAAAAAAAAAAAAAAAAAAAAAAAGAAAAGAGAAATCGTCCTTCAAGATCCAAGATCCATTTGTCGGATCGATCGTTTCCTTTCGAAGCGAACGATGAACATCTTTTAAATAGATCAAACGATCTTTCAAACTTCTCTAATAAGTATAGCCTTCATAAAACGAACCTATAGGTATATCTTGGTCAGAGATCAAAAGACAAAGAGAATAACAATAATAACAAAAACAACAACAGGAAACGTATGATCTCCCCTTCGTGCTTCTTCTACTTCTTCACGAGACACAACTAAAAACAACCTAATCTCTCGTTGATCCTTTAATAAAAGCATCATAAAAAAAAAAAAAAGATACCCTCGTACATTTGGTTAGATCGTTATATCACGAGCCAAGGGAGATATAACCTGTGTGACTCGTAGAAGATCACGTAGCTTTTTCAAGGTTAACCATCGTAATATTCTTATATTCTAAAAGAGAGAGAGAGAGAGAGAGAGAGAGAGAGAGAGAGAGAGAGAGAGAGGGAAGGAGGTAAAAAAAAAATGTTGGAGAAAACTTTTTAACTCCCTTACTTTATAATGCATTTATAGCTGGATAAAATTATTCAAGAGTCCCTTCATCTCGTTGACGTGAACTCCAAGTTACATTTAATGAAAAGAAAATAATAATAATAATAATAATAATAATAATAATAATAATAATGTTCTGAGGTGAATTAAAACGTTGGCTCCAAAATGCTAAAAGATAATGGAATAAATTGTAACGCGCTATAATCGGTCGAATTTCGATCGATGGGTTTAACGTTTTTACTTTATGTTCCTTTTCTTTCTTTCTTTTTTTTTTTTCTTTTTTTTATTATTATTCCTTTTTACCTTCTCTCCCCCCCCCCGGCCTCCCCCCACCCACCCCCTGCGCCCATTCCTTCATCCCATTCCTATTCGTGTCCTTTCGTTCGAGTTCCCCTTTATGCCACCACTAGGAAAGACGAAAGTGCTACACTTAATTTACTTAGTAGTGAGCAAAAGCGCGAGGCAAAATTAATTAACCCATTAACTCTTCCTCCGCAGTCGGTGAATATTCCTAAAAGCGTTACGGCGTCGAAAAGCTATTTACGACCGAGTTCGGAGCTTTTGATCAACCTTCCCCGAAGTAAAATATTTTATTTAACGATATATATATATATATTTTATGATATATATATATATATATATTTTATGATATATATATATATATATATATATATATATATATATTTTATGACATATATATTTTATGATATATATATATGTATATTGATTTTCATTAGTAGAGAAGAGAAGACCAAGGAAGTATAAAATATCCGAAAGTTATAGATAGAGAAATATAAAAGGTAGCGACATCTAGCGTTCTATTTCGCGTTTGATCTTTTTAATTAATTAATTAATCGATGACGAACATAGTTTTACAAGAATTACGAACGATACGTAGATAATCATTAACTATTATTTCTCTCAGAGGGTATTATTTTTCTCTATTCTTCTTCTTATTTTTCTTTTTCTTCTTACATGCGACGAAACGAAACTCTTTTAACGATAGTTCCTGAAGTAATAAGGATCATAATAATTAATAATAATAATAATAATAATAATACAAGAGTCATCCTAGAAATATTTCGATTAGGTCGTCTCGTTCGAAAAAATCGATGCGCTGTATCGAATCGAGCGGAAATTGAAAGTTAACCCTCGTTAACATTGGACTCTCGATGTCTTCTCTCTCAGAGATGACTAATAAGATTCCCCCTCCATCCCTCCCCCCACTCCACCCACCCTTTCGTATTCTTTCTGACGACATTAAAAAAAAAAAAAAAAAAAAAAAAAAAAAAAAAAAAAAAAAAACAGAAAAAAGAAAAAAGAAAGAAGAAAAAGGAAAGGAAAAAAAAAAAGGAAGAAAAAATACTTCGCGATGAGTAACATCGATGTGTCATCGTTTTCATAAAATACTAGAAACAACGAATAATCGTCGAAATGTCAATTCGTTCTTTCAGGAAATACTACTAAATGAAATCATTAAAATCATTACTTCTAATTTTCATTGAATCACATCTTATTTCATTCAGGAATCGTATAACAATCAATATTGCAATGTATTTTGCTTGCATAAATCGTTATTGCATCTTGTATTTTATTTTACGGAGAGCTTTATATACGTGCAAAAATATTTTGCACTTCCAATGTATATATATATATATATATATGGGATATACGATATTTCCAAAAGATAATCCCAGGCACGTGTCCTCGATCGGTATATATATAGCCAGTAATATTTCACGAAAAACGATTGTCCTCCATCCATCAAATGCTGCTGTCGTTAACGGGAAGTATTATTAATTCTCTCGTCAGTGGTCGATTTTAAAAAGGGGAGACACTAATTTCGCGGGCTTTCGTGGCGCCACGATAAACAGGCCCGTCGTCATAAATTAATTGTCAGTGCTTATAATTAACGTGGCCACGGCCCCCCCGTCTTCCGTGTAATACTTATTATGTCGGTAGTAATATTACACGCGTCATTTTAAAAAGGCCCACTCTCGTAAGCTCGTATAAAACGGTCTTGTTTTATGATCGAATTAACCATCCTCTGACTGCCTCTCTCTCTCTCTCTCTCTCTCTCTCTCTCTCTCTCTTTCCTTCCTTCTTCTTTTAATAAAGGAATCTAGTGACGCGGAAGAAAATTTTCCTCTTCTGAAGAAAAATAATCACAGTTAATAGAAAAAAAAAAAAAAAAAAAAAAAAAAAAAGAAACAAGAAGGAAAGATTGAAAGAGCGCAATTAAAGCCAATAAAATTTTTCGAGGACGTTAAACTTGACCTTACGACACCGAATAAGAATTGATAATTGGGCTCAGTAAAAAAGCAACGCGTAATAAACAATTTATACGATATATCGAGATATCATTCAAACGAGCTTTCCATTCAACATATATAATAAACTATTCTCGATCTCCCATCCCTTGGAATATCGTATATTTTAATCGAATTAATAGAATAAAAATCTAAATAATAATAATAATAATAATAATAATAATAATAATAATAATAATGAGAAAAATATCAAGTTCGAATTAAAAATAAAAGATCAAGGATATTCAATAACGATCAACGAGAGAGAGAGAGAGAGAGAGAAAGGCCACGGGGAAAAAAAATAACACATACGGAAAAAATGAAACAATCAAATAAAAAACAAGATAAAACGTGTTCGAGCCGTTGAATAGGGAGGAAAATTTTGATAAAATGTCAAAAGTACGTAACTGAGAGAATTGTCATGACAATCATTCGGGATAAAAATCGAAATAGAGATTAAAAAGAAAGGAAAAAAAAAAAAAAAAACAACAAAAAAGTCACGTTCAAGTCAAAAAAATAAAAGTGAAAATCAATGACGATCGACGAGAGAGATTTAGAGTGAAAAGAACAAAAAAGAAAAAGAAAAGAAAAAAATAGCAAGGCAAAAAGAAAAAAAAAGAGTTACAGAGAAAAGATACAGGAGAACGGATACGAAGAAAAGAAAAGAAAAAAAAAAAAGAAAAGAAAAGAAAAGAAAAAAATAGATAAAATGTATTCGACTCTTTTCAAAGCAAAACACGGAGAATAAAGTTTGATAATACGTTTAAAGGAACTCGGTGAATTGTCCTGGCAAATCCTTCGACGAGCTGTAAAGACGACGTATGGGTTCAATACGCGTGGGTTGTTGCACCGGCTAGGATGTTGGATCGATACAGCTTGCACTGGGGATGCAGAAGCCAGCTAGCAACGGTCTCTCTTCTCTCCCATCCTAACCATAGCAACAGGCAGCTATTTAAGCTTGTCAATTGTTCGCTCTGTGATCCTTTTCTATGGTACGATCGATACGATTATCCGTAACTCTTACGGAGAACTTTTATATAAAATAATTGCATTCCTAGAATCATATTATGGATTAATACAAAATCCAAAAGTTCCTTTCTCAATTGATTTTCGATCAATTTTCATCCTTATTATTCTCTTTCTCTGTCTCTCTCTCTCTCTCTCTCGGCCTCTCTCTCTTTCTCTTTCCTTTTTCTTATGATTGGCATACAATCAATAAAGTTCTCTCCATTGTTCGAAACTTAAAAGGAGTGAACTTTTGCTAATCTTTTGATATCACCCACGCAAAATAATTAATTATTCGAGATTATTCAAAGGATTAATTATAAGACTTTGCTTTAAAGGATTTTTCAACAAAAATTGATCCATTCTAGCGTGAAGTTTATTCGATAAACAATTAATGAATTAATGAATTAATGGGATAAATAAGAAAATCAAGTAAATAAATCTCTCAATGATACTTGTCAACCACTTATTAATCTTGATTTTCTTCCTCGTGATTACGTACCTTACATTACATTATCTACGCCTTAACCTGACCTTTAGAAATATTCGATTACTTGGAAACGCCCGTGGCGCAGACCTTACGACGTCGTCGCCATAATCCTGGACCTAGAAACTAGAGTTAACGGGGGAACTATGGCGAAGGTCAGAGGTTAAAGGTCATAATGCATCCAATTCTCCTTGCCTTTATCCTTTCGACGATATCACCACTGTGAAACGATATTTCGTTTCGTTTTGAAATACATTCAGGGTGAATATAATCCCTCGAAAAATGAAATTATACGATATGATATGGGCAAGGGAAAAAGAAAAAAAAGAACAATTTATACGACAAATAAATATTTTACTCTAACAACGTACTCCTTTACTACTCACTTTTACGACTTTATATTTTCTTTCAACAGAGAAAAGGAAGAAACGAAGGAAGGAAGGAAGGAAGGAAGGAAGGAAAGAAAGAAAGAGATTAGAAAAAAGGAAGGAAATATATCGCGAAAGATACGAGTGCGAGTGCGCGGCCGTTGATAAAGGTTTTCAAGATTTTCAGTAGTACGAGCGTAGGAATGATCGGACGGAGGAGGGAAGGAGAAATCGTTCTAAAGCGGATTAAAAAAGAATCGGTGGTATACTCGATATACGTTCGTTCGGTTGAGTAAACTTTAACGTGCTAAGGTAGTTATTGCTAAAAGAGCTCCGTGGACATGGACTATGATTAGGGAGGATGAGAATGGAAACTCTTTGTGCGTCCTTGACACGAGAATCAAATTTTTTTTGCGATTAAAAATGCAAAGGAAAAAAAAATTATATATATATATATATATAAAAGAAAAGAAAAGAAGAAAAAGGAGAAAAAGAAAAATGGACGACAATGTACCATTGATAAGTCGGAAGAGGACAATATATAGTCGCTCGAAATTTGTCTCGTGAAATGAGGAAAGAAAGGATGATGGTATGGTAAAAACAGAGAACGAGAGAGAGAGAGAGAGAGAGAGAGAAAGAGAAAAGTATAGGGAGGAAAAGGGTCGAGAGGGCGAAGGTAAGATCATTTTCGTTCCTACACGACCTCCAAAATCGTCCGAGAGCACGCACGTGCCACGAGTATTTCTCTCAAGGACGAAATATTTTCGGGCTACGTAAAAGAGAGAAAGGAATGAGAGAGTGTATGTGTGAGAGAGAGAGAGAGAGAGAGAGAGAGAGAGAGAGAGAGAGAGAGAAAGAGGGAGAGGGTGTCCCTTCTATTCGGTAAGGGATACCATTGGGAAAGCTCGAAAGATTTGGATCTCGATGGAATTCGAAGTAAAAGAGAAAAGCGCTTCGTTAATCATGCCGTCCGTAAAAAAAAAAAAAAAAGAAGGACCATCCCTCCTCCTCCTTCTTCTTCCCCTCGTTCATCCTCGTCTTTTTGAAGGTAGACAAATGCGAGAGGTTAAAGTTTTATTGGCTTATCGAACGTTTATCGAGGGTTCTATCACGAAAATTTAACCGATCGAAGAACGGAACTCGCAAAGCTAACAAGATCGAGTAGACGACGACGTCGATCAGTAATGTTGATCGAGAGATTCGATTTATCGTTTCGTTCCCGATGGACTTTCTAGTATCAAATGTAGTCATGTAGATATGTATGTACTTATTATATATAATATATTCATATATAAATATACATATATATATATATATATAGAGAGAGAGAGAGAGAGAAAGAGAAAAAGAGGCTTAGCCATTTAAATGAGAACATCTAAATATTTCATCCTCGATATTCTTCAAGTATATATCCAAAAATCTTTGTCGATAATCATCATTCACAATTATTCCCATTTAAAATTTACTTTATAAACATTTTGACATTAATTAACCTTTAATAAATTCATTCACTCATTAATCCGCTATAAAGAAACTCATATTTACATTTTAACTGGGACATATATATATATATATATATATACACATACGTATAGGGCCTTGAGCGACTAGCCAAAAATGTTTCGAATGATCCTCTCGACGCGATGGTTAAAGTACCGAGTTAACAAGACGAACCTTCGTGTTAATAGAGAAAGAACGTCCGTCGTTTACTTACACTAAGCTTAACTTTCATCCACTCGACGTTTTCCTCAATCCATCCGCTTTTTTTACATTCTCTCTTCTTTAAGGGAAAAAAGAAAAAAAAAAAAAAAAGAAAAGAAAAAAAAAGCTCGAACTCGGCTTAACGCGTTCAATCGCACTTTCGTTCGTTGGAAAAGATTGTTGACGAGGTTGACCCGGTTAAGAGGTCGCCATTTCTTTTTTTTTTCCTTTTTTCTTTTTTTTTTTTTTTTCAATTTTTCCTTGCGTTGATAGGCCTCTCTTTGATCATCTACAAGTGGGATGGGTGGATGAAAGGGAGAAATAGAGAGATAGAGAGAAAAAAAAAGGTGACCGTATGTTATAAAAGCGTATGTTACGCAATCAGGATTATGCTCGTGAGACAGGTCAGAGGCCAAGGTTGTGTTTAAAGTTGTCCAAAGTGTAAGCGGTAACACGCAGATAAGCTCAACTGTCCAATTTTCTATTCATTCAGTAAAAGCTCGTAGTCGAGCATATTGTCGAGCGTCTACTTGCTGCTCTCACGCGTGTTTCAAGAAGAGAAAAGGGAAAAGAAACAAAGGAAAAAAAGAAAAAAAGAAAATAAACAACAACGAAAAGATAAGAAGAAAAAAAAAAAAGAAAGAAAGAAAGAAAAAAAAAAGGATATAAAATTCGTCGTCTAAAGAAACGTACCAGGTATATAAGAGTGAGATTTTTTTGTTTTCCTTTTTATTATTTCTTGTTTATTATTATTATTATTATTATTTTTTTTTTTTTTTTTTTTTTTTCAAATAGAAAACACTCCAGTAAATGTCGAGCCTGATATGATATATTTGACAACGCGTTCGTCATCGAATTGGCGATTATTTGACCGAGGTCATTTGTATGCTGAAAGAAAAAAGACGTTCACGATATTCATAGACTTAGATATCGTATAAGACTTTGCTGGATATAACATTGACATGATATCTTCAACTATTATCGTTAACTTCTAGATAAATAAATCGTAATAAATAAAATGTATCGAAATAATAATGAACAATAGAAACGATTCGTATAAGTATCCTTTTGCTGATTAAGAAAACTCGATAAACCGATATTGTGACTTTCAACAACGCGCTCGTGCAAATCGAAACAAGTTCGTTATCGTGAAAAAGTCATCCGCAAAATTCGTATCTTCGCAATATACGACTGTCTGTTAAACTAATTAACTGCATTTTTATCCATTGTAAAATCTAACAGGCGTGAAGTAAAATAGAAAAAAAGAAGAAATAAAAAAAAAAAAAAAAAAAAAAAACAAAAAAGAAAGAAAGAAGGAAAGAAAACCAACGCTCTTGGGGTGGCGTCGATTACGACGCGAGGGAAAAAAGATAGAAGGGGAGGAAACAAAAAATAAAGGGAACAAAAAAAAGAGGATGAAAAAAGGCAAAAACAGGAATGAAACATAGAAAACGAAGCATTTCTTAACAATTACGAAAATATTCGTTTTATCAAAGAACTGCTAATCGTACTCAAATTGTTGGTTTAAGCGCGAACGCATCCATAAGAACAAAGTCCAAGGTTGGACGTAGTTGTCTAGTCATTCTCTTCCACTTCCTTCTCCTCTCTCTCTCTCTCTCTCTCTCTCTATCTATCTCTCTGTCTGTATTTGTCTAACTCTATCTCTATCTCTATGTCTCATGACCTTGAACCAGGCCGCATGGAAAAAACAAGCTAGTGACAATCGAGTCGTTATCGGTGGTCGCGTGGCATAAATAAACGACCGAGAAAGGTGACGTTAAAACTAAAATACATACTAACTTACTTAGTTACATATAACGATAACAGTGATGGAAGTGGATATGAGGAAGAACTTCGTTGTATGTATCTATGTAATCCGGAGTGTACGAGGAACGTAACTACTTCGTATTATTTTTTTTACGATTAAAAAGAAATGAGAAAAGATGACAAGCGTAAAACTTTATATGAAAGGTAACGACGTAATAATCGTCGATCGGTTTTTTTACCGTGGAAAAAAAAACAACAACAACAATAATAACTTTGATAAGACAGTCTATCTCCTTCTCTCTCTCTCTCTCTCTCTCTCTCTTTGTTTCGAATACTCGTTGTAAACTATGATAGAGTAGTACTCAAAAAAAATTATATCATACGATCGTTTCGTGGAAGGATTCGTTGCGTGAAATTATAAAAATTGTCTTTTTCTCTATTGATAATGAAAATATAATCTCAATGTGAAAGAGAATTGATTTGTAAAAGAAAGAAAGAAAAAAGGAGAAAAAGAAATTTGTCAAACAAAAAGAATATAATAACGATCGACAATAAAAGAGAACAACGATAATAACTTAAGCGTATTCAATAAATATTTCAATTTTCAAAGGAGGACGAAAAATGTTATGTCATTTCTTGTTATGTTATTTCTTAATCAAGATTCCGGAATTGATATTCGTAATTCGTTAGTAAGATCACGTGGATGAGATGCACGTGAATCTTATTGACGAACGTCTAACGTCATATCTCGGACGTCGAGTCCGAGCATGCAATCGGAGTACCTACTTATTTAGTATATACTACCTATGTAGTATGTATTTATGTATCTATGTATGTATGTATTTATGTATCTATGTATGTATGTATTTATGTATGTATATATATATATATCAGAATTTATAATCTCTTAAGAATTTTATAGCGATGATCGTCGATTAAAATTTATCAATTTGATCGAATAATAATTACAATTAATTAATTGCTCGATTTCCTTGCATTCTCTTCTTTCTTCCTATCGTTAGATACTATAAATAACATATATATTTTCTATACCTTCCAATTTTCCATTTCAATTAATGATTCAAATCAATTTCATTTGACGAAATTTATGGTAATCATGGAGAATCAGGTATACTCATGTGTATATATATATATATATATATATATATATATATATATATATGAGTAAATAAATAAATAAGTAAGTAAGTATGTATGTACGTATGTATCTCGGAATAAAAATATAAAAGGAAAATAATGGAAGATGAACATCAAGCTGTGATAAATCGACGCACGTGTAAAGGGCGAACACGTGTACATGTAATCAAAATAAAAAGAAAAAGAAAGGGGGGAGGAAGGGTAAAAAGAAAGAAAAAAGAAAAGAAGAAGAAGAAGGAGAAAGAATTAGTAATGATCGCGTTCGATCGCGTGATCGTCAAAGCTATTCTCATATATGTGCGTGTTTGTGCGTGTGTAATCTTGATCACATGTTCGAACCATATACATGTATGTACGTATATATGCATACACTACATATATGTATCTCTGTTACCGAAGAAACGTGCGAAGGACGTCTTCATCGTCCGCCACCTTGTCGAAGAATAGCTCGGTCATTTTCGAATGAATGACCAGAAGATCGAGAAATTCGATTCATCAATTCGATACTTCCGTCAACATATTTCTTACAATTACTTTTAAAGATATTCACAATTCCAAGTGAAGGAAAGGAATTTACGGAATTTGTTTTTATTCTTCTATTCATTATATCTTTCTTCTTTATTTATTTCTTTTTATTTTATTTTATTTTTGTTTTTGTTTCCTTCTTCTTCTTCTATTATCTCTAATACATCACTTCGAACGGAAACCCATTTCTGTTTTGAATTAAACAACGACGTAAGATATTCGTATACTTGTTTGTTTACCTTATCCATTATAAATACGAGATCTTTGATCTCACATTTATACATGAAAGAACGTTCTACGTTAGACTATATTATCGAAAAGCAAAACGTTAAATGTTGAAAGATATCGATCGAATGAATCTCGAAATTCTTTCTGTAACATCAAAATGTAAGAAGATTGTCGGCTTAGGTGAACGGTTATCAATTTCGTAGAGCTATGTACGCGATGAACAGTCAAGGACGTGGATCTCGTTTGAATATGAATTGCATCAATTAGACTCACCTTTATTCCCGACGCGTCTGTTTGTTCACTGATTGCTCAGGATTATAGTATGACTCTCGGTAGTGCTTTAAGTCTCTCTCTCTCTCTCTCTCTCTCTCTCTCTCTCTCGCATCCATTTCAATTCCCGTTTCGAGGTCGAACAAGATCTTTGAAGGGCGATCAAGGCGAAGTCCGTCTCCGTTGCCGTCGCCATAGCGAAACCAAAGAGCACCAGAGAACGTAGAGGAGTAACGCTAGACGAGAAGTCAAGGTTGACGCGTTTAACAACCTCCGAACTGACTTACTTTCGGGTTCTTCGAGCTTTCGAACGAACGAAATCGAAAGTAATGTTTCTCCGTCAATAGGTCACGCGCTCTACCACTAACGTAACAAAGATATATCGTTACTTATATCGGAACGCGAGAAAGTAAGAAGAAAAGAAAACAAAAGAGAGAAAGGAAAGAAAATGAAAAATAAAATAGAATTGCGACTTCATCGACGATCAATTATACGTTTTTTCCCCTTTTAAAAGCTTTGCGATAAATTTCATCGAAATTTGAAAATATCGAATCTAATGTACGAACGTTTAGTATATGAAATAATTATAATGTATCATTACGTGATACATAGTAATTTTTTATGTGAAAATAATTGACCTCATTACGTCATTCTTTAAACATCGATATATATATATATATATATATATATTACCTCGAGTGAAAAGAAAGTATCACGTTCGGTAATTAACGCTGGAGTATTTCAAGGAAGTTGCGGTTTATGACCTCGATTGTTGCTTCCCACCGAACGAGGGAACATTACGTTACGAGCTCGGATCATTCTCGTCGATTCCGGTGAAATACGATACAGGACATTGTGGCCACCCACTTATAAATTTTATTTTGTTTGTCTCTTTTGTTTTCTTCTTCTTTTTTTTTTTTTTTTTTTTTTATTTCCTCCATTCCTTATTTTATCCTTACTACGAATAAAAGTGTTACGTGGGTTGGAGGGGAGGATGGTAAAGTCGATCCCACGGGGACGAAGTCGTGTGAGAATTTTTCTTTCGTTTTTATTTCACTACTGCAATCTCCCTCTCTCTCTCTCTCTCTCTCTCTCTGCTTTCGAAACAAAAAATAAGAAAAGAAAGAAAAGAAAGAAAATTCGACGTATCGTAAGGTAAAAGCGTACGTCCTTGAATATCTCCTCGTACGAATCCTCGATCTCGAATGAAACTCGATTCTTTATATCGAAAAGCAACAAAGCGCATTATACGAGTACGATCTAACGATTAGATTCAAAGATTAGTAGTTGATCTAGGGGGCCTGGCTCGATGAAAGAAAGAGAAATGTGGAACATTCGTAACGAGCTATTAATTCGTATTATCCTTGAGGTAACGAGCGAGATTACAAGGCCAACGAAGGACACCTCTCACGCTGGTGAGAGGATAGCGGTATATCGCGTACGTCACGATGACCTCGTGATTCTTCGATCGATCGACCTCTTCCGGTAAAAGATGATAGTCAGAGAGACAAAGTGACAGACATATGGAGAAAGAAACAACAGAGAGAGAGAGAGAGAGAGAGAGAGAGAGAAAATTATCAGGGACTCTATTGAATATACTAATTAAAATCGCAAACGAGATTACATAAGTTACCGTTGCTATTTCCTTTACAAAAAAAAAAAAAAAAAAAAAAAAAAAGAAAAAAGAAAAGAAAAGAAATGACAGGGCAAACTAAAAGATAAAAATTCATATGAAAAGTTGTCCTTCGAAACGAACAAACTAAATGCATTTAACGTCCATCGGCGATAGAAAGAGAACGACATAGCGGATTTAAAGCATATTTATGCGGTCTCACAATCACGATTACGTAACCATCGTAGAACTGGAATAGCGGGAACTGGTCTCCGGCCAATAATTGCTGCGTCTTAATCGGTCGATGGTCGTCCTTCGGCGAGAGTGGTCTGAAAGAGAAACCCGGAGCTATCTTTCACGAACGCCTTCTTTATTTACGTTTCGCTCGCCGATCAATAGAGGGGAAAGAAAGAGAGAGAGAGAGAGAGAGAGAGAGAGAGAGAGAGAGAGAGAGAGAGAGAGAGAGAAAGAAAAGTAGATGACGTGATCGAGATCCTAGATCGCTTCCTGTACGATGATTGATACCATCGAAGAAGAAGAAGAAGAAAAAAAAAAAGAAAAAGGTAGTAGTTTCCATAAATCACATAAATTATACGCGTTCTATTAAATTCTAATACTCGATTAATCTTCGTGATGTCTTTGCGAGATATGTAAATTAATTTCTTGTAATTCCATGCTTCCGATTAATTTCGTTAATATAATATCATTATCGATCTATCGATCGATCTTAAGTGCATCATCGATTCAATGTATCGAACTCGTTCAAACAGGACAATTCTCTTAGAAAGATATATATATACGTTTCATCTGAGAATGTTTTAGTCCATTGTAAACGAAGAATAAAGGAAATATTGCGCATTCCCTATCCCCCTATCCCACCCCATCCTTCCCCCACGACCTTGTTTGTAACGTAACGACGAGCTAATGATTCGTCCTCTCTTATCTCATATGCAATGTGCAATATTAGAGGACAAAAAGCGTTTGGAAAAACCTTCGGACCGACTAGAATAAGAAAATGTATTATATATCTCTTTGAACGAAATGAGCTGAGGCTTTTGTAACAGGGAATCTGCATCTGTCCTTCGTTTTATACATCGTTAATGACCTATAAATTCCAATAAACAGAACGTAACGTTAGATGGCACATTAATGTTACGCCTATTTTATTATGACCATGAAATACAAAAGCGAATGACTACCATTGTTATCCTAGCAGGTAGTAAATAAATAAATAAATATATGTATAAATTTATATTTTCCATGATTATATTTATAAAATATTATTTTTTAGAAAAAATCTCATTGATATAGATTCGTCAAGAAGAAAGGAAGAAAGAAAAAAATTGGTTAGGAAACTTTGAAGAACGTTCGAAGAATGTTTAACACTCATAATTAAAAAAACGATTTAAAGAGTTTCTATAACAATTATAAAAGTAATGCATAGAACAAAGATAGATAGAGACAGAGAGAGAGAGAGAGAGAGAGAGTGGGACATATAAACGCACATATTTACGTACATAGAGAGAAAATATAGACGAAGAGAAGTCTGGATAAGAGGACGGGCCGCTATGGAGAAACGATGACGTGCGGTCGTTTGACCCTGACTTTATTTATGTTTCCCCATAGCATTAAAGGCAGTTACACACGTGCTACGAAGGCCTCCCGTCTCCTTTGTCTACGCGTTTCGTTCAACCGGCCGAGCTAACAACCTCATTGCCATTGGACGTCGACGATGGCACGAGAGAGAGAGAGAGAGAGAGAGAGAAAGAGAGAAAGAGAAAGAGAAAGAGAGAGAGAGAGAAAGAGGGAGGGAGAGAGATTATATCGTTGTCCGTGACGCGACTCCGATAGAATGTCCATGCTAATCGAAACTTTTAATTATCTATTTGACTACAATAGTATTTAATGTAAAAAGAAAATCGTAAAAGGAAAAAAAAAGTTATATATATATATATATATCCAATTCGATGAATCAATGAAAAAATGTTCAATCGAGCAAACAGCCATGTAATTATGAATTATTATCCTACTTGCGTAGAAACTTTAAATATCAATTTTGAAGTCAATCGAAAAAAATAATTGATATCAATGAGAAAAGATAACGAAATTTCAGAGTTATCTACTTTCTACAAATATCTATTATTGAAAGTCTATCGAACAAAACCAATACACACCCTCGGATATATATATATATATATATATATATATATATATATATATATATATGTATATGAATGAGTACATAGAGACATACGCTAGTTAATACGACAATTGACGTGCATTTGCGTCTAACAGAGAATACTACTTACTTACTTAGCGCGTTTAACGCTCATTCGAATGAATACATACATAAATATATACATACCATACATAGAGATACATACACATGCGTTTCATCGTTCTTAATCTTACTAGAAATACGATTTGGTGAATCTTAAATGTCGATCTCAATATGTTTTTACATTCATCATAATTATTACTATCTTAATAGATTGATTTTTACTACAGATTAAATTAATAATAATAATTATTATTATTATTATTATTATAGTAACGATGACGATGATAGTATATAAGGAAAAAAAGAAAAAAAAAAAAGGGAAAGAAAGGAATAATCGTAAAAGATAAATTAACGACATAAAATAAGAACAACGTGAAATGTTTTTACAAAGAGGAGGAGGAGCCCATCCACTATTTACAGGAACTCTTCCAAGGATATCGAAAAACAGATCAGAAATTATTTTCACGGTTCGATTGTAACCGGGTTGACCTCTTTCGACGAAAACATAATGGGGCCCGAGTTAACCGTAGATATATATATATTGTAGGTATATATACGAAAATAGTCTATAGACTCACCGAAAAAGACCAGACGGAAATGGTCTCTAATCGAACACTTCCTTTACGACTTTCCTCTTAACAATGTTAACTCAAATTAACTCATGTCAAAATAAATGATTGCTAACTATATTTTTCTTTCTCTCTTTTTTTTTTTTTCTTTTTCTTTTTTTCTTTTTATTTTTTATATTTTATTTTTTATATTTTATAAATATTTCATTATTCCCTCTTCATTTGCGCTCCGTTTAAAAGAAAATAATAAATATTTAAAATCACTATCACAAAATGATATTACAATATTCTCATACTCAAGATATGATTCA
Source organism: Vespa crabro (assembly GCF_910589235.1). NCBI lineage: Eukaryota > Metazoa > Arthropoda > Insecta > Hymenoptera > Vespidae > Vespa > Vespa crabro. The sequence continues at coordinate 3,308,968 of NC_060976.1, forward strand.
AAATATTACATCGACTTTACGTAAGAAGATATTTAAGGATCTTTCCAATGATATTTCACTATCTATCTTTTCGAAAATTCAAGGTCCAACGGAGACCTTATCTTCTCTACTATAAATCGAATAAATAGAAATCTTTGAATTATGCAAACGACGGATATTTAATCGAAGAAAGAACCACTTATTGTTTGATCGATAATAATAATTACGTTATTTTTTTCTCTCTTTTTCTTTTCCCTCGCTTTTCTTTAAGGTTCATTTTTTTCCTTATCCTTTCCTTATCCTTCTTTTCTTTTCAAACGACTAACGATATCTATCGTTCGTACGGAAATAAAAAAAAAAGAAAAAAAAAAAAAATGGAAAAAGAAAATAATTGGAAAGGAACAAAATCGTAAATGCGATTATTGTTAAAAGAAATATAATGAAAGATTTTTAAAGAAAGTTTAAAAGTTCACGAAGGTGATGTAGAATATAATTTCACGAATAAATGAACGAGTACAGATTTCATTGTCGTATGCTGACCCCAGCCATGACACTTCTCACTTTCATAATTCTCCTCGAACCGATCTCGCTCCTTTCCTTTTTCTCTTTAACGTAGGAAATTTCTCTGATTGGTGATGAGACGATGTGAGGCGGTAGAGAATAATAGAAGACGAGAGATATAGAGGTAGACATCTATATATATATATAGAAAGAGAGAGAGAGAGAGAGAGAGAGAGACAGAAGTTCACTTTCTCATTCGGCGAAGTAAAACTGTGTCGTCGGAAACCGGGTCGCCGTAAACGTCGCAGAGAAAGTGAGAGTACGATCAGCACCAGGTAAGTATTTACACATACACAAACACAAACATATATACATACATACATACATACATATGTATATATATACATATATATATATATATATATATACATACAGAGACGGTGATCTCGATCGCGATGCAGCTGCCACTTCGTACGTAGGTACGATCTTTCAAAAAGATCAAAAGACGTACTAAACTAGACGGCAGCACCGACTAACATACTTTCCATCTAATCAAAATAATATTAATCCATTTCTGAATTCTTAAAAAGGAAAATATTTATTTCAATTAATTATTCGATAAAACTTAAAAATTTTCTATCGTCGAATACGACAAAACAAACGAAATCTTTTCACTTCTTTTTTTTTTTTTTCCCCATGATTTTTTTATTTTCCTTTATTCGTCATAAACGTCAAATATGCAAGGAAAGAACGAGGAATAAAAAAGAAAGAAGAAGAAAAAAACTTCGAGAGGAATTATTACTTTTTCTTTCTTTCTTCTTTTCGTTTTCTTTTCTCTTTCTTTTATCTTTTCTTTTGAACGACATGATCCAAAGAAACATGGCAAAGTTTCGCTTCCATTTAGTTCGCGGTTTCAGAACTCTGGACTATCACTTCGATATGAGACATCGAAGTGTTTGGATGTTTGGATCGAAGTGTTTTTTCGTTTGTTTTTTTATTTATTTATTTATTTTTTTTTTTTTTTAAGAGATACTCACACCATCACTTTTTACGTTCACGTAAACAATAAGTACCACGAGCGAAAGCGCGCGGGTGATTGATCAACAAATTTCAATGTCGATATTTCTGCATTCATGCATGCATGTATGCATCCATACATATATGCATACATATGTACGTACGTACATACATAAATATTAAATATTCCGTTTCGATTTCCTTTGCTCAACGAAGAAAGAGCGAGCGAACTATCGTTCATTCGTGTCGCTGACCTATTCACCTACATTAGATTTAGCCTATTGTCTATTGTTTGCAAAACGAACGAGATCACGACCAAGACGTTCTATAAGTCCACAGTTAAATTATTGAATACATTTTTTTAACTTGCTGCTATATATATATATATATATATATATATATATGTATACATACATGCACACACATGCGCGCGCGCAAGCACGCACGTGTGCATATATTTTTTATTCGGGCGAAACGTTAGAGTGATTCACTTAAGAAATTAGAAACAATTCCGCTTGCGTTGAGTTTCTTTTTTCTTTTTTTTTTTCTCTATCGATAAAAGCGTGTAAAGAAAATAAAAAAGAAATGACAATGAATTGCAAAACAATTAGATATTTTCTACCTTGACTCATTGTTACACCATTTTATGTTGCACTTTGAATTACATATATCTAAGTTTAGAGACAAAACAATCGTGACTATTCGTCAACAATGGATCTCATTATGGAAGCGGGGGCGAGGGTGAGTGGTGGAGGGGGGGGGGGGGGGGGGTTAAGGGAGCAAGGGGAAAAGTGTGACTCCCTCTCATTTCTCTTTTCCAAAAAGAAATATTAGAAAATATCACGGAACGTAAAAGAAATTCAAGGTAAAAGAGTATAAATCCAAGATATATAAATGTTCGTAATGAACAAAAAGAGATATCAATGAAACGCGGCGACTAGACTCTGACCCTTGATCTCGAAAGTTCTATTAAAACGAGCATGATATAGATTAAATCGTGCAAGTCATCATCGCTCGGTTAGATATGCTAACGTGAATGTGTGTATTTTTAGGGTCACGACCCACTTAAACGCGCCTTCCGCGGAGTCACATGCCACGTTTGGCCCTGACACGTTAAAGGTTCTCTCTTTCTCTATATTAGAACTTTTCTTGCTCGTTTCTCTCTCTCTCTCTCTCTCTCTCTCTCTCTCTCTCTCTCTCCCTCTCTTCTTTATTCTCTCTAGAGTTTGGCCCTTGAGAATTATACTCGTATGCTTACGTCGAACAGAGAGACAAAACGATACTCGTTTATTCTCTTCTCCTACGTCATTACCACAACTCACGAAATGTTTCCCCCTCCCCTCTCTCTCTCTCTTTTTTTTTTTCTTCCTCATACAACCAACGGTACACCTCCCACGAGCAATCATTACGTTTCACGAACATCGACCTCACCTATGTCAGGCTCTGTCCGTCCTTCATGATACCAACTGTTCGACTGACCCGATTATATTTCCGGACAATTCCTATGTGTATTTCTACATTAGAGAATTTCATTTACTATTATATATTTATCAACATTAGACGACTCGTATGCGTGTATAGAACGATCATATAACGTGTAGGAGATGTAAGGTCATTAGAGAATTAACGGAGGCTTACAATGAACGTGTCTCCTCGAATGTTTCGTTTTTTCTTTTCTTTCTTTCTTTTTTTTTTTTTTTTCTTTTTTTCTTTTGCCTTCCATTGAAAATTAAATACATTCAAATACGTGCGTTCACTATATTGTCAATTTTAAAACAAGCTTTACCCTTGTAAACATTTTACGAAATATTCTTCTTTTTTATACATATATATATATACATTTATGATAATCGACATGATATCGAGAATCGTTGCAGACGACAGATAAAGATATTTCTTATTTAATTGACTAAATCCTTTTCGCGAAGTATCCAATCGTATACTCTAAGAAATTGCAATTACATTAAGCGAACCCGTAATCAATCGCATACGCGCTTCATTCAAACGCATTTGAATAAATCAAACGAATTTGAATTATTTAAAAATTTTATCCAATCGATTTCTCTTGAATATATTTCCCTGTCCTTCTAACGATATCGAATGTATACGTATACGAAACAAATGTATTTCTCTTTCTATATAAAGCGGAAGATAGAAAGCGTGTTGTCCTATTTTAAAGCAGCCACGTCCTCGTAGATTCGCGATATAATACGAATATACGAAGAAATATATGAAAAATGATCTTTGGAGAAGATGATGCGAAGAAGATGTAGTATAAAAAGGATTGATTTTTTTGATGACGTTGGAAGAATGAAAGAAAAAAAAAAAGAAAAAAAAAAAGAATGAAGAAAAGGGAATAGAAGTTTTAGATTTAGAGAAAGGGAAAGAGAAAAGACGAAGAGAAAAAAAATGGATGAGGAGCCATTGTCTCATTACTCGACCCAGTAACCTAATTACTTTTTTTTCATTCGTATTTTTCTCAAGATCTAATACGATCTTACAGACGTAAGAAATATACGTTTAAACGATCGAAAAATACACGTGTGTTGGACGTGTAGAAGGGAAAGTTAACTTTGCCAAAGCAAAGTGGGGAGAAAGTGAAAGCTATTTCCGGGGTAAACATAGGAACGAGCAATTCCTCTTGCAAAAAGAAATTGACAGAATCGAAGAAGGAGGAGAAGGCGAATTGATATTAATGACCGATACGATTATAATACGATTTTATGCGTATACCATGGCGCCATTCGATCGATTATGTGCTTTCGATGTGAACGAACTGATAGGATGTATATCTCGCGGTTACAAACCTCAAAGCGATTAGTCGGATATCGAATTATCCTGAAAGGTACGCTCACTCTCAATGAATTGGAGGTAGGTTAGTTATAGTATAAGAGAAAAAGAAAGGAAAAAAAGAAAAAAAAGAAAAAAAAAAGAACAAAATTTCCTCTCAGAGTTGTGACTCCTTGATTCTTTTTGCTTTGCCTTTTTTCTTTCTTTTTCTTTTTTTTTTTTTTTGTTTTTGTTCTTTTTCCTTTTCTTTCTCTTTATTATTTTCATCTTCATTGGCAAACAAAATTAAAGAGATTACCTTGAACAATATAAATTATACGAACTCGTAACAATTCGACGATCTTAGAAATCATTTTTAAAGTTACCTTTGTACTTGCAAACCATAAATCAATCTTTAAGCCATAACAAATATTGTTTTGACAAGTCATCTTCGAGTCTCTTCGAGATTTCTTTGAAAGTACGTAAGAAGGCAGACCGGGACAAGTAAACGTGAACATTGCCCGTTCTCGAAGAGGGAAAGGAGACTGGAAAGTGGAACACGGCCAATGTCTCGATGACCTCATGACACACATTTTCCGTTGGTCTCAACGAAAGTGAAAAGAATCGGTCTTTTACGGTCATTTAAGATTTATAACCACGAATACCCTTAAAATTACAACTTGTTTGAAGTTTCAAAATTACATCTTGCAATATTTGTCATAGAGTTTTGCACATTTGTATCGAAAACCTTCATAAATACGATCATTGTGTTCCTTTTTTTTTTTCTTTTCTTTTCTTTTTTCTTTTTTTTTTCTTTCCATTCTCAAACATTTCAACGACAATCTCTCTTTAAATGCGTACGACCTAACGCACGTCTAATAATTTCTTATGTTTCTTATATCTCTTTTCATATTTCATTCTAAAAATTATACTTTGATATTCCATTATAAAAATCGATGTTTTGTTATCAGTTATTAACGTGATAATTCCGATATACGTTCCGCCGAGGTAATACTTTCTTTATAACGAGAAAGAAGGGACATTGAGTTCATCTGCATTTTTAAATAATTTCTTTTTTCCTTTGTTTTTCTTTTAAATAAATTCGATTAATTTACTACGCATAGAAGAAAAAGTATGGCCATTGTCGACTATTTTATTGCGTTTTAAAAAAGAGAAAAAAAGAAAAAGATAGAAGAAAAGAAAGAAAAGAAAAAAAAAAGAAAAGAAAAGAAAAGAAAAGAAAAGGTTCTCAGTGTGAGAACTCTGAAGGAAACCACAGAGACCGAGGAAAAATTACGTGCGGTGAAAAGTGGGTTTCGACAAATTGACCTTGAGACGTTATGACTTTCGTAAACAGAAAAGGTTCACTTTCGCTGAGGAGATGGGAAAATAGAATCCCGTTTAGAAATCGTTAGAGCGACCATAACGAATTGTTATTAGTATCCAAAATCATAAAGGTAGACGAGTTTTGAGGAAGAGAAAATGAAGAGGGAGAAAAAAGAAAGAAAAAGAAAAGGAAAAGAAAAAAAGGCTGACGATATTTGCAAGGTCGAGGTCGATCCGATGAAGGTTTCCCTTCGATTTCCTTTCGAAGGACAATGCATGAAAATAGATGTGGCATGTCGTGAGACTCCAGTCGAAGGTTTCAACTCGATAAGGCTTGCTCGTATTCTTCCGCGACGTCAGAATCGAAAAAGTAAAGCGGTGAACATCACAGACACAAACACATACACTCATACATACATGCATACATACATACATAGATGCATACATATACACACGAATACTATATGTAGAGCATTTAACAGTAGATACCGTGAGAGACTACTACCGGTCGAATTGGAAGAGAGTAATTTTAGAATTCGAGACAGACCTTGGTCCGTAAAAGGACGAGGCACGAACGATATCGGACTAGGGTCATCCTCGATATCGTTTCGATATCCTTGGATTCCGCTTTTAGCATGAAAACGCAACGGCCATAGATGCACTTTGCCCTCTGACATAAATGCCTTTGTATGAAAAATACGAATGAACGCGAATAACGCATATATATATTCAAGTTATATAGATAACTACATATTCTAACAATAACTCCAAAGATTTTAATAATCCAATATAATAGAACTTTGTATATATTATTAACATTACAATCTATCTATCATGAATTATTTTATATATTTATGTATTTATATATGTATACTATGAATATATAAAAAATTATCTTTCAATGGATTTCTAACTCTGAGATCTATTTCCTTTCTATATTTTATTTTTGATGTTGTCATTACTTACAGGAAGTCGTATTGTATACGTATGACTTTGAACGGTGACGATGACTACTAATAATACCTAAATAAAACGAGAATAGCCTTGAATTCGAAGATGTATCACTCTATGAAACATTACGTATTACGAAGAATAATCATTAATTTAATGAAAACGTATAACACATCGTCATACCAAGCTTAAAATAATCGATGCAGTATTTCTAAACTCATCGATTCATTGAATAACGAGATGATATTTCGTTTTAAATATTTATCGTATTACGAAAATATAATCGCATTATACGTTCTCGTAGTTTACTAAATAGTATATGATATATATACATACATACATATACATACATACATATATATATATATACATGGATACATATACATACATATATATATATATATATACGTACTTCGATGTAAACATTAAACCGATTAAATTAAATATTTATTTTTGTTCCGTAACTAAAAACTACGAAACTTCAATATAAGAATTTTTCTACCACCCGTTGTAAGACCTCATTATCGACTGCACCTGAAAATTGGAAAAACATTTCGGCTTCCACTATTACACGACGATGATTTACTACACCATAACCTTGTACAAACTTTTATTCATCTGTTCGTTTTTACTTCAGTATAATGGCCCTGAAATGTCGTCAATAGAATGTCGAAAATAAAAGGAAAATTGATTTGTTCTTTAGTTCGCTTTATTTCTAAGATCTTTAAAAACTTTTAAAAAGATCCAAAGAAATGGTCTCTTTAGTAATCGGTACGAGGGGGGGGGGGGGGGAAAAGAAAAAAAAAAAAAGAGGAAGAAACGATTCGTATAAATGAATTCGTTCTTGAAGAGAAAAAGAAAAAAAAAATTGTTTTCTACGGGGAAACTTAACCAAAAATGAGAGATAAGATTTACGAGCGAAAGATCGTAAAACGCACATAATGTATTACGTCAATAAACTGAACAAGATCTTGGTGTGTTTTAATGGCGATTGGTATTCCTTGAAATATGAAAAGACAAGTTAAAATGACATATTTTGTTCGTTTCAAATCATTTTACGACAACGTAAGAAATCAAATGAAACGTGTAAATAGAGAGAAAGAGAGAGTGAGAGAATCAATCGATATTTCTTATTAAGAAAAATATTGAAAGTCGATCAATGTGCCAATACGTCGTCGAATTAACCTAAATGAAAAACGAAAGTAAGAAAGAAAAGATGAAGAAATCGTAAGAAAATTTTCAATCGCAATGAAAGGATTCGTTATTTTCGCAAAAAAAAGTGAGAAAAGAAGTATAATAAAGTAAGGAAGGAGGAGAAAGAAAGAAGAAAAACAAAAGAGAGAGAGAAAAAAAAAGGAAAGAATAAAAGGAAGAAGAAGAAGAAGTAAAAAAGAAAAAGATATGAAAGAAAATAAACAAGTCATTCTTTGGTATACTTATCTATGAGTAAAATGATTCCTTTATCCGGTTGTCCCTGAGCGATACGATTAAATTACTCATTCTTGTACTCGTCTAACCGCATGAGGGAATAATAACAAGAGGAACAAATATCCGTGACATTGCTACGTATATGTATATATTATACGTACGTAAATTCTATGTACATATAACTAGGTACATATATAAAAATCGAAGAAGGATAAACGTAAGTAAATACACATAACTTTATAAGAATTCGCGACTAAACGATTCTCACCGTTACACGAGATGCTAAAAACTCGATTCATTCATCGAACTTCGATATCTCGAGATCTCGAAACATTTTATCCAGCACTTTAACCGACTTCAAGGTTTACGACGATTTCAAACGATGATGACGACGACTACGACTACGACGACAATGACTACGACGACAATGACTACGACGACTACAACGACGATGATGATAATTATGATGATGATGATGATGATGCGATCACGATGAATGTCACGGTATTCACGATACGAAACAGGAATTATGTAATGTGATTTCATCCTATTCTGTTGGCAATAAAAACGTTCGCGTAATTAACAGTTCTTAGATAATAGAAAAAAAAGGAAGAAAAAAAAAAAAGAAAAAAAAAAGAACAAATTATTTCTGTCTCTACGAATTCTTATATTTTCTCGTAGAATCGTAGAATATGAACGGTCCCTATTTATGGTCGAGTCATGTTCAAGATTAACCATCCACTGTGTATAAATCGTTTATCCTTCTCTACGTTCCTCACAGTTTCTATTTTGTCTCTCTCTCTCTCTCTCTCTTCTAACTACTTATATAGACGCACACACGCATATACCCATATGCACACACAAAATACTCGACGCAGTAAGCTTGGGACAACAATCGAATGCGGAAAAATTCTTCGCAAGGCCGTCGATGTCAAGGGCGAGGTGCTCGTTCCTGTCACACCTGACTTGCATTTCGATAATCGGACGACAAATATATATATATACATATATATATATATATATATATATGTGTATATATATATATGTGTATATAGATATAGATAGTACGTGCAACAGAGACATATGCAACGTGAACATAAATACGCCAACGTTTATTCAAGGTTTTTCGAATGATCGTACAAACGACAAAAGAATTAGTCCTTATCGATATAGGAAGTAAACCTCTGTTGTTTTATTCTTAATAAACAAACAAACAAAAAAATATGTTTATTTAAATCGATCTAATCGTTCTCATATCTCTATACGTTGCGATTTTACTGTGTTTTCATATATTATACTTACTATATTTATATTATACTGATTATTGTATAAATAAATATAATAATAAAAATAATTGTAAAAAGTAATCAGATAAAGGGACTATGAATTAATATATTAGAATAAAATAGAAATGTCGCGTCGGAAAGGAATGTCAAGAGATAATGAGAAAATATCAGTTGTTAAACAGAAAAACGATATCGTTTGTATATATTGTATACAACTTCCGACAGCTTTTCTGTCTGATGGTTTACCTACTTGCGTCGTTGGTGTCATCATCATTGACAACGATCGTCGTGATTTTCCACGTTGCATCTCGGAATCCTTATGGACGCGTCCTTGGCATGTCCGGTGACTCTTGGTTCGAGCATCGCACGTAAAACACGTACTTTTATACATACATATATATATATATATACAAGTACACAGGGACATGTGTCACTCATATACATACGTACTACGTGGCCTTCTAAATCGTGTGCACTCACGCTTTCCACGATGATGCTTCTGAATCAACAAATGTTATTCGCCCATCCGCTACAAAGTTGATGGTAGTGATGATCATTGAAAAACGCAAAACTTAAATATTTCTAGCATTTAAAAAGATAACATTATTTTTTCTTTTTTGTCATTTATCACTCATATTATTATGTGGATATTATTATATGTATATATATATATATATATATATATATATATATATATATCTACCTGCACGTAAATATAGAAAAGAAAAAAGTAAGATATAATGTGTATATCCAAGAGAATATCATTCAGGGAATTGCTTATTTAATTTAATGAAATTATTAACAAGAAACATACGTCCTTGAACATCTTGCAAACGTTAAAAGCTCGACAAAGAAAAAGAACTCTGAAAATATGTCATCCATTTTGGACGACGACTACGAATTTACGACTTAACATCTTATACGAAGGATTTTCTTTTATCTAGAAGGAGTTTCTATTTCGCACTACTGATAATTGAAGACTTCAAATACGAAAGATAGTTTTCAAAGAAAGAGAGAAAGAAAATAAAAAAAAAGAAATTTTAAGAAAAACGAGCGATTATCATGAATGAATACCGTTAAATGCAATATAACGAACTATAAAAATTCTAATATGCGTATGTAAGTATAATACATGTATCTAAATGCGTTTATCTTTTATAGTTCGTAAACTACGTCATGAATAAAAAAAAATTCGACGTTATCATCGATGAAAAGTAAAGTGAATTAAAATTATCCATAAGAATGTAAATTATTCGACACGTGTAAAAAAAATACAAAATGGTTTTGCGTGTTTCGAATACTTAAATACGATATATCTATGTATGTATGTATCTAGATACGTGTAAAAATACAACTAGAACATTTTTATTTCCTCGCTAAAGAGATGTGCAAAAAAAAAAAAAAAAGAAAAGGAAGAAGGAGAAAAAATTCTAGAAAGATTTCAATTAAAATAATCGAAAGCATATACATACATATATATAAATATATATATATATATATTTTTTTTTTGTTTTTTGTTATTTTAATTTGCTCGAAAAGATCGAAAGGTACGAAAAAAGATAGAAAGAAAAAAAAAGTGATCATCGTTAAAGATCATCGATCGTTATTATTTCAAAAGTCATCAGTATATGAGATTGCGAAAGTGATTGCGGAAGTAATGACGTAATCTGATTCATCAATGTATTCCGTAAAAAAAAATCGAAAAGAAAAAAATGGGCGTTTGCGTTCATCGTCGTCTTGGATTCATCGAGCACGTGGGCGCGAGATATACAAGCGCACACACCGGTGGTTTTGCGATTTCAGGTCGATAGCCATGACGTCAACGAATAGAGTGAGAGAGAGAGAGAGAGAGAGAGAGAGCCGAAGAAGAAAGAGAGCGAGAGACAGAGATGAAGTTCAAGGTTACCACGCTTGAATGCACGTCCTACACGGAAAATAGGAAAAGAGGGCGAATGGATTTTTCAGGCCCAAGGAAAAACGTAATTGACAAGATGGTTTTACCATACACGTATCGTGTCTCTTTGAAAATATTTAAAAACTATTTGAACGATAAATCAATCTTTACTGTAAGATGTATGTAGCTTTATTGTAAGATGATGCAAGGGGAGAAAAAAAAAATTGCAAGAAAAAAAAAAAAAAGAAAAAGAAAAAGAGAGAGATAAAGAAAAGTATTAAATGAGCAATGAGATCGATCGCAGCAGCACTAAATAGCTGCGAACTATTTCTTATTCTTACATGTTCGTCCATAACACTAAAAGTCCGTGGGATTATGAATTTCGAGGAGTTTCTCGAAGTGGGTCTTAACTTTGAAAGATACGAGGGGGGTAGTATAGTGAACTGGGTCAAGTAGAATTACCCAATACTAGTCGGAGATTCACGTTGTAGATTATCGACAAGGGTTCCAATTCACAAAATCGGGCATAACAGGAGGTAACCTCGATTTATCACCGAGGATATAACTCGTAATCGTTCTAACCGCAAAAACAAATCTATGTATAAATACATATATATATATATATGTATATACATATACATATATACGTCGATCATAATATAAGAGTTCGTGAAACAAGAAGATGAAATCGTTGAAAGGAAACTATATGATTTATGCCGTGAGGAAAGAAGCGAAGGGAAGTTCGATAACTAGGGTGAAACCGTCATTATTCTCGTCGTAGGATCGTATCCAGCCGAGTCGGGAGTTTATTGTTTCGATTCTTGACTGTCCTCGGAGGAGAGCATAATCGTATTTGGGTTGGCATGCCCGGACATGGCCCGGATACGTTTAGACCTTGAACTTGCTCAGCAAGCTTCTCTCTGGCGAGTCATCTCAACCCCTCTCTTTCACCATTTTTCTTTCTCTCCTACGTTATACCCACATACAAACTATATATATATATATATATATATATATATATATATATATGTATATATATATATATATATATATGTATGTATACTCTGAAAGCTTGAAGCATAACGGGCATGCCGATAAGTTTCATCAGCAATGAGAATATCCTCGACCTAGAGCGAACCGACCGAGAACTTCCCTTAGGTCATGACCTCTTGCGAATGCTGCCAACTAGAGGTAGAACAAAGAAGAAAAGAAACAGAATCCTTCATACGAGTCAAGGATTGTGAAAAATATTGAAGTCGATGAAGTCGATGCGTAAACGTTTTTATTAAATGATTCGCGCTTGAAAAAGAAAAAGAAAAAAAAGAAATATAAAAAAAGATAAAAAGAATGAGCAACGTGAAAAGCTTCTGCTTCCAATAGACCGAATAATACTGCCACCTGTTGAGGACGAATCTCTCTCTCTCTCTCTCTTTCGTGCTGCTCGTAATTTCACGTAAAATCTCAACGATCTAATAATCTCAATGAAGGTCACGATAAAAAAGGATGAGGATTAGAAAAAAAAAAAAAGAAACAGAAAAAAAGGAAACAAAATGAAAAGTATTTCTCATTTTTTCACGATAGATGAACATACATATCCAATGAAATCTGATAATCGGCCTTCCACGTGACAAAAGGTAAGCCAATTTTCGAGTGGAGATAACGATGCTCGGAATTAGCCAACCTTGAAAGAAGTACTCTTCAATGTTCGACTATATGTATATCAAAGCCGTTCTTGAGTTTACTCTTTCAACAAATGTCCCTCTTTAATGATATTCTACTATAGAGATTTAAATGATAATATCAAAATTGAATATCGCTTTTAAACTTTCCTTTATATATATATACTATATATCTACCTACACGAAGATCTCATACGTAAACACAAGTTACATTAAAAGTTAAAAGTCACTACGACGACGATATTATAATTTAGAGCCAAGCGTTGCACACCAAAACGCAATCAGGCAAAGATTTTATTTAACAATGTTATTACTATCTTCCTTCGTGAAATACGAGACGACATTGAAAGCTTTTATCAAGAAAAAGCAAAAAACACGCTTCTTTCTTTTACGAGAGTACGAAGGTCAAATTCATTTTTAATTCATATATGAAACAAAAAAAAAACAAACATATAAGCATAGGTAAATACTTATATGAGAGTAGAGCAGAGAGATAGACAGAGAGAGAGAGAGAGAGAGAGAGAGAGAGAGAGAGAGAAAGAGAAATATTTATTTCTACGGACGAACTCGATATAAGAAAAAAAAAATAAATGATATGTAAAAAAAAATTTAATATTAAAAGAAAAAAGAGAGAGAAAAGAAAACTAATATATAATACCATAGAAGGAAATAATAGATAATAATGATATAATAATGGGGAAAAAAATCCTACCATAAATTAATGCGCATACGTTCAATGGTAGAATAATATGAAGTAAAATTAAGCAAGATATTGCAACTGTTTAACGTTAGAATAATACGAATGAATTATTAAATGGGAAGATAAATTATAAGAGAAAATATAAGAGAATTAGTAAAAGAAAAAACAAAAAAAAAAAAAACAAAAGAAAAAGGAAGAAAATAAAATATAAAAATATAACGATACGATGACGCAATAATACTTCGCATATTTCATAGTTATTGAATAAACGTTAAGTAAAGGCAATTTAATCAGCGACTATTCCTCCGGACGTCATGAAACTAACAACATAATTGCAACTTGAAACGCAAAGAGAGATATTCTCGAGAGAAAGACAGATAGAGATAGATAAATAGATAGATAGATAGATAGATAGATAGATAGAGAGGGAGAGAGATTTATCTACGCAAACGTTCATCTTTTCATAAGTCGTTGCTTACGCGTCAGATCCTCTCACAGATTGACCTTTCTCGAGGCTCGAGGGAGGGGGAGGGGGTAGGAGAAGGCCATGAGCTGCAACGGGGGAGGAAGAGCGTATATAACAATCACCGGTACAGTGTAGTCGTCGAGGGAGTGTCACCTCTTTTCGTCTCACCCTTCTACTCTCTTCCTCTCTCACAACAACGTATAACGGGTTGCCCGTGACCGGGGAAGGTCTTGGCCATGGATACACACCAGGCAACGTGACGCAGGCATCCAAGGGTAGGTAGGGTAGATAGGTAGATAGGTAGGTAGGTAGGTAGGTAGGAGGGTAGGTAGGTACATACGTAGTTAGGTACGTGAGGACGCGCGCGCGCTCGCGTTCACATTTTTTCTCCTAACCCCTTTCTTCCCTTTTCGTTCTATTAAAACAAAGCGATAAGATCGATGAAATATAAAAAGAGACATCGTCGTATTAAAGGAAAATATCACATAAATAAATGAAAAATTAATATTGATCTTTAATGATCCTTTAATCCGACGTATTCCAAAAAATACTCTTTATAAATCATTATCTCTAATCCCCTTTCCTCCCATCGAATGTCGATCTAGCAAGAAAGAAAAAAAAAAAAAAGAAATTGAAAGGTCAGAAAGACATCGGACGGAACGTGACCACCCCCGTAAGAAAGTAAAATTAATTCAATCGAAGATTGATAAGATAATTAAAGTCTAAAGTATACTACGATCGTTGTTAGAGTTTTTCTTCATTGACATTCGATCGGATACAGTGACGATGAAGTCGATCGTAATTCCTCTTCGGAGAAGTTGGGAAAAGTGGGACGGGTAAGGTCGAAAGGTTGGAACGGATATTATAGAGAGAAAGAGAGAGAGGGAGAGAGAGAGAGGGATGATAATAGAGAAAGAGTGGGAGGAGGTGAAGTGGCGTTAATGGAAGAGCTTACCCTGGGACGATCGCGAACGACCTCGATCGCGCGTGTCTCGACGAGCGAGTTTACCAGTGTTTTGCCCGTGACCAGAGAGGACCTTGACAATGGCTGTTCGCGAGACGCTCTCTGCGACGTAGAGAAAGGTTCATAATAGGGAAAGAGAAGGTTGAGAGAACGAAGTGGGTGAGCGAGAGAGAGAGAGAGAGAGGAGAAAGAGAAGAAGAGAAAAAGAGACAGAGTGAGAGAGTGAGTGAGAGAGAGAGAGAGAGAGAGAGAGAGAGAGAGAGAGAGAGAGAGGGAAAGAGAGAGACGAAATCGAGGAATAAAGAGGAGGGTGAGTGCATCGCGACGCAGGCGCTGAATGCGCGCGCAACTCGCTCGATGCACCCGGAGGTCGCCTATCCCGTGCACGCGCCCCCGACCTTGACCTTATACGCGCCGCACGCGCTCTATGTTGTATACCTACGTGTGTACGCGCGCGTTTCTATTTATGTATGTATGTATGTATATATGTATGTACGTATCCATGTATATGTGATATGTACGAGCTCGAGGTCCATCCACTCGTCGACGGTTGAAGGTCACTGTGGCCGCCCCGGGAAGAGAACGGAGCCCTGGAGAAGGGTGGAAAAGAAGTAAAGGAAAAAAAGGGAGAGAGAGAGAGAGAGAGAGAGAGAGAGAAAGAGAGAGAAAAAGAAAGAAAGACTTCCTCGACCCTCTCCGTATCTTACCCATTACGTAGTTTCCAAGTTAAAACATTATTATTTATTAGGGCGAACATATTGAATTACTTTTGATTATTAACAATAACATCGTTGTTAATTCGAAGATAAAATAATTCTTTACGTCTTTTATATATCTGTTACGTATTTTTAATCTGTTGCTCGTATTCTTCTTTTCCTTATATCTTTCTTTCTTTCTTACATTATTAATCGTGAAACGTGTATTGCATAACTTGATGCGAATTGATTGATCGTAAAATTTGTAAGAGGGTTGAAATGAATTGAATTATTAGATCGAGATAACTTTTTTCCATGGTAAAAATTGAAGATAAAGATAATGGTATTATAATGACATTCCCATATGTTTCAATCGTTTTTAGTGAAACTCCTAATTATCAGTATACAATCCAATATGGATTGATTAGCGTTAAAACGCTAAGGGTGAAAAAGGGTAATGTACTAACATTTAACGTTTAACGGAAAGGACCACACGTGTTCCAGAAATTTATCGAATGATTTCTCCTTCTATGCCTCTTATACTCGACTAAGTAGGTAGGAAAACATAGGTGAACTATATCTGGATATCCAACGAGCAACGTGAAAGCTTGTCTCGACCGATTCTCGCGTAGATTAGAGAGACGGTGGAAAGTCGAGGTCGCCCTTGACGTAAGCGCCAATCGCGTGTAGATACAGACACATCACACCACACCGCACCGCACCGCAACACACACACACAAATGGATACCCACTCACGTGCATATCTTCTACATATACGTGACCCTCATAAAAGATCCTAGGAACCGGAAGACTTCGTTGAACGTAGTGAATCATTGCTTATATACAACATCACGTACTTTCTTAATGAGAATTTGTCAAGATCTGATCGATCTGATCGATCGATCTTCCCGGAAATAAATATAATATAATGCCGGCAACCTTCGGATTTGAAAATAGAACATTTGTATTCACGAAACGATCGCGAACCATTGACGGAAGCGTCGATAAACAGAGGCAAAAAAGTTAATACTTTTGTGATCTTTGACTTCTGTCTGTTTATCGCTTAACACCATTTCGATCTACTATTTTTTTACCATTTCGTCCATTTATATTTTCTTTCTTGGAAAAATGACAAAACAATTTTTTGACCCCATAAAATTCTTATTTCAAGGAAGTATCTTTAACATCTTAACATTGCAACAATTCAACGAACGTAATTTCTAAATAATTATTAGAAACGTTTACAAGATGAATGCAAATTCGTTACATAATGTATTAGATTATCACGATTAGGAACCTATTGAATCTATTCGATTATCGTTCGTAGAAAGCTTTTCATTCGTATTCCTACTCCGCCTTGATGTTAACAAGGACAAATTATTTTTCAAAATCGACATATACTTATGTATGTGCCTATGTACGTAAGTATATATACATATCTATATACATATCTACAATAAAGTAAAGCTTCGGACAAACGAAAAGCCTTAAAGCATTTACGTATCGTTGAAAATGCAACGATTATTAAACTGGATATTGTTCTTGCGTAAGCTCTCCTCACTTTCTGATATAGGTACCTCTGTGCGTTGCGAGCTTATTCAGGCGCGTGACGCTATCCGACGACCTTATCGTCTCCTTTATTGCTTAATATTCCTGCAAGATTTACATAACCTCGTTCCACATTGTTTGTGTGTATATGTATGCACCTATATGTATGCTCATAGATGCATGTTACACATGTACCCGAATACATAGATATGTATGCATGTATATATATATATATATATATACACACATAGATATAGAATACATAGATGTGTGTGTCCGTGTGTCTGTGTGTTGTGTATTTGTGTGTGTACATATATATATATATATATATATATATATATATATATATATTATAGGGAATTTGTGCTCCGTTTTTCTTTTAATTTCAAAACGTTTATTTATTCCCCGCTTATTCACAATTCGTCAAGGAAAATCGATCAACGTGCAAGAATAAATAAAAATAATAGGAAACGTACGCGAAAAGAGAGCGAGAGAGGGGGAGAGAATTTTCGAAGGATATCGCGATAACAACAGTGAGATCGGAAATAAACGTTTTCGTGTCGATATAAATAATTTCGAGATAAATAACAATTAAACCTCAATGTTAAAGCTATTTAGAATGTGCCATTATGATAATATAAATTCACGTTGAAAATCAATGTTGCATTAATCAAGAATTGTTAAGACGAAAATTCAAGAATGACGAGTTTTTCGTTTTGTCCGATTACGAAAACGCTCGAATTTAGACGCTATTAATTAAACGTCAATGAGATATTTGCAAATGATTTTTCGTCATTCAATTAAATATGATAATTATCATGTAAATTAAATTAATTATCGTTAAAAAGGATTGATAAAAAAAAAAATAAAAAATATCTTTCAATTTCAAATGAATATAGTAAAGACATCAATGAATTTTTTCGAACTTTTTTTTTCGTCCTGACAAAGAGAGAAATCAGAAAAAAAAAAAACTAATAATTGTAGCTTTATCTCGTTCCCTCTTTTTTTTTTTTTTTTTTTTTTTTTTTTGATTTGGAGCACAAGAGAGCTCGTATTTTACTCTTGAGAAGAGAATTTGAACGTTGGCAGATGAAAAACACGTTCTTTCCTCGAAAATAGTCTGTTGTTCCGCTTTGAACGTACGTTAGAAAAGCTCCTTAAGGTTTCGTGGAAATACACGTCGATTGATACGATGTTATCAGCATTACAATATAATCGCAATATAAATATTGTACGTATGCATGTACTTATACACTTACAGAAATCGATTTTTCTCTCTATCTCATTGCTCCTTCGACTATCTCCTCTATTAAAAATAAATCACGTTCCTCTTGTTTCTTCCTTTTTTTCTCTTTTTCTTCTTTTACGGAACATAAAAAATTTTTTTCTTTTTTTTTTTTTTATTATATGACAATGTTAATTATTTAATTATTCAATTGAATTTAATCATTTCATACTTCATTCTTAATCAATAATATATTTTATTATTTATCCATATGTCGAATCACATTTCAAATTCGAATAATTTCTATTTCTTTCTTTGTGTTCACTTATTCGCTATACCATACACAAAACCCAATAGAAATAAATTTTGTACACAAACATATACACAAACACACACACTCTCTCTCTCTCTCTCACACACACACACACACATACATATACACACAGAGGACTCACTCACTTATTCACTCTCTCTCTCTCTTTTCCTCTCTCGTGTATGCCGTCAGCCGCGTCCTTGACATTGCCCGTTGCAGCGTCTCGACGCAACGCGGATTGCATCAGAGCGCGAATTCAGCCATTTATTTTATCGTTCAGAGACTAAAAGTAGAAGGGGAAGGGAAGTACCGTGACGATTTTGACGTGGGGATGAACGTTGTCCTACGACGAAAATCAAAATAAAAGGAAAGGAAGACGAAAGGACAAGGACTCTTATCTGTCTCTCTCTCTCTCTCTCTCTCTCTCTCTCTCTCTCTCTCTCTCTCTCTCTTGAATGAGAGAAAGAAAAAGAGATACACTCAAGATCGATCGAGAAAAACAAAGAGAGAGATAGAGAGAGAAAGAGAGATAGAGAACAGCACAGTTGGCCGACGGCCCGGCAAATTTCTACGGCGCTTTCTCGAATGACAATATATAACTACATATAAAAGCGCGCGTGTCGAACCGCACGCGGAACGTCGCGCGGAAAGTTATAGCATCTATTGGCCTTGTCCTTGACATCGACCGCTGCGTCCCAACGCTACGCAGGCTACAATTGCATCAGAATGTTCGATGCAACCGTCGTAGTAGAAATAGGAGGAGGAGAGGGAGAAGGAGGAAGAGGAGGAGGAGGAGGAGGAGGAGGTAGAATAGTCTCCCCCTCTCATAAAACGGGTAAAGAGGGGTAAAGAGGGTTATTGACTAGGAAGATAGGAGTGGTGGAGGGTGACGAAGAGCGAAAGATCGAGGATGCAGGGTTAAAGGAGGGGATTAGACAAACTTAGTGGGGTGAGTAAAGAATGAGAAGAAGTTCGAGGGGTAAAGGAGAATGAAAACGAGCAACGATAGACAGGTGGGTGGCTTAAATAGGACATCTTAATATCGTAGCTGTCGTTGTATCGTTTGTTGTACCTCACGTTATCTCTTTCCTAGATCGTGTCGAATAATGTTCCAATACGATCTATCATAATAAATCATTGGCATGGCATGGTTAACTTAGCGATTTACCTTCTCTCGATTTAATTATTTTTAATTGCAATTCGATTCTCCCTCCTTTGAATTGCCATTCGATCGGAATATCTTTAGGACGGATAAACGAACAAACATGTTTTTAAAGTTCTATTATATGTGCGATATAAAAAGCTCGTTTGTAACGTAACGCAAAAAAAAAACAAATGAAGAAGCAATAAATCAACACGTAGAAGGGGGTATCCTTGGATTTTCGGAGAAAGAAATAAAATAAAATAAAAAAAGAAAAAAGAGAGAGAGAGAAAAGGAGAAAAAGAAAAAAAATAGGCTGACTTGTACGTGACACATTCTACAGATGTGTTGTTGATCCTATACGTCTACGTAGAATCGTTATATACGTATAGAATACGTACTTACGAGAGTTGCCTGAAATAAAGCAAGGTCGGATTTTAACCGAATGGTTGGTTAGCCGGCAGGAGTATCGGTCCTAAGGCGTGTATAATAATTTATTAAATATTTATAGGTATATATTTCAACAGGATAGATATGAAAACAGAGATAACCACGATCATGTAATATTAAAAAAAAAATCTAATTAATTATTAAACGAAAACCAACAGATTAAGAAATTTATTTTATTTGACCTTTCTTGTATCAAGTCAAAGAACGTAAATAAGGTCAAGTAGGTATACGGAATGAAAGTAAACATTTTAAATATCGTACGTAATATACGTAACATGTTGACACGCGCTCGTTTATATGTAAATATATTTTCTATATGAACATATACATATATATATATATATACATATATATGTATATAAAAGAAATGTGCGTCTATATTATTTTGAAATTACGCTTTGCGTAATTCCAAGCGTATTTTAAGACCGTCCTTTTATACGGCGATGACTTTTCTCGTTCATAAAAAAAAAAAAAAAAAAAAAAAACAAATGTACATTACAAATGAATCCACGTCGACCATTGTTATATATCTTATTTGTTTGGGTTAATTATTACGAAGTGCTTCGTTTTTTTCTTTCTTCTTTTCTTTTTTGTCGTTTCGTTCTTTTCTTTTTTTTCCTATTTACTTCGTACGTCGCATAAAAAAAGGTACAATCATTAAAGAATAAAATTATTTAAACTTCTTGCCTTTCGATACTTTAGGCTTTCCTCTTGGTGGTTTACCACCGCCATGACTCTTTTTTTTACTTCGTCCTTTTGTCTTTTCCTTTGCCTTAGCCGCTCGCAAATCCTTCTTCATTCTAGGATCTACTATTTTGTATCTACCTTTTACTCCAGGAGGCCTTACTGCTCTTTTTTGAGAAGTATGTTTCTTTGCTACTACATAAGTTACTTCCTTCTTTGGCTCCTTATGAGCTTTCTTATATATGCTATATAAATAAATAAATAAATAAATATATATATATATATATATGCATATAAATAAAAAAGAAGGAAAAGTTTATATATGTAAATAACATACGATCTAAATAAAACATACAATATTACATTGATAATACTCACGCTTTAACTTGTCGTGCTTTTTCACGTTCACTTATTTCTGTACTTTCCATTAAAGCTTCGACCTTTTTCTTTGCTTTCTCTAATTTACGCATCGAACGTTTCTTTTTCCTCGCTTTAGCTTCTAAAACCTTTTTGATCGGTCTAACATTCAAATCCTCTACTCTCTTTTCATATTCTTTTACGAGTTCCTTCGGTACTGGAGCATCTTTTTTCATATGCTTTTCTTCATCCTGTACAAACCAATCTGGCAAATTGGTATCGTTAAAGACATATCTATTCCAAGCGCCGTCGATCAAATCTCGTCTGGCCTTCTTAGATTGTATCATTAAAGAACCCAATGCCAGATCTTGAACCGATAATTTTCTCTTCTTTAATTTTTCATCTAAAAAATAAAATAGAAGGAAAACAAATATATATACATATATAAGAATCGCGATATAATAGATAAGTATAGTTAATAAATAGTAATCGTTTACTTACTAGCTTTCTCTTTCGACACTACTTCGTATCCATCCTTACCACCTATCTTTTTGACTTTTTTATTTGGCGCCATCATCTCCTCCACATCGTAATTAGAATCTGTATCGTCGCTCGCACTATTTGATCCCGCGTCAGTATCATCATCATCTTCTTTCTCCATCATTTGGTCCTTCTCCTCTCCAACAATTTTTCCACCCTTCTCCTTATAATTCTCGATCATTTTATCCAATTCAAAGTCCTCATCCTTTTCATCCTCCAAATTTTTAAATACATCCTTTTCAAACCATAACTGAGCTTTGTGAATTCTCTTAGTTTTTTTATCTCTATAATCAAGATCTGTTATCAGAGGATTAGTTTCCTCTTCGTCTTCGTTTTTAGTATTTTTTCGATTATTCTTCCTCTTAGCACTTTCATCTTCTTCGTCTTCCGACGAACTAAAACCTATCATAAATAATAATAAATAAAATGAAAAAACATTGAATATATTATTTATGAAAAATGAAAGATTATTAATACCTAATCCTGATTTCTCGCTATCCTCCGTACTTTCATCGTCTGATTTTTCTGACTCGCTATCCTCCGACTTGTAATACAATTCAGAACTATCTAAATGTCCTTTATCCTTTTCATAGATTATCTTTTTTGATTTTCCTTTACGTTCTTCGTCAGAATCATGATCGCTCTCCGCTACGATATCGGGACTTTGATCGGTTACTTTTACCAATGCCTCATGGGTTTTAATTTGTGTCAAACTAAACATCTCGTCTCCTTCTAATTTAGGTCCCTCATCACCTTTGTGAATCATTTTAAGATTCAAACGTTCGTTTAATTTTTGCCTTTCTTTGTTTACCCTTTTCTTTTTCCGCTTCAATTCTTTTTCTTCCTCTTCACGAACCTTTTCTATTTCCTGCATAATTTCTTCATCCTCTAAATCTTCTTGTTCTTCAATGGTTAAAGATTTTTTAATCTCCTCCGTTGTTTCTTCCGTTATATCATTTGATTTCAATTTGGATTCGACAAATATTTCCCTTAAAGCTTTCCACCAATTAAGTAATAAACGCAAATCCTTCCTACCAAGTACTTTAATATCTTTACAACATTCTTTAATCTCTTTCGTTGTTTTCTCGTGATTCGCAATGTCATCGTCGTCTAATAAAATTTCCGATGTATTTTGCAAAGCGTCTATTCCATTTTCAAATTTAATAAAATCTTTTACAGAGACCGAATGATACAACGTATAATCATTTTCCGGATAACCTTCGGCCTTTTGTTTCTTCTGTTTTTCCGGATGGAATACATTCAATTTATTTGTAGGCTCTAATTGTAATTCTGAGAATACATATTTTGAATCTAAAAATTTTGGATCTATTTTATCAGGTGCAATATAATATTGACAGATCACAAAAATTTCAGCTGATTCGCTACGAGAAGCTTGTGGTTTTGTTGCATGTACCTTGTGAAAATATCAATACGATTAATTTATTTTATTTATATTAAACTGATAAATTCATATATGAATTATTTACCTTTTTGAATAATTGTTTAAATACCCATATCAATGGATTATAATCCTTTGATCTGAATACTTTAGTAACAAACCATCCACCTGGTCTTAGAAATTGTGTGGCTAATTTAACAGCGTGTAAAGTTAAAACAGCTTGTTGATATGCATCGTGGAGCCAATTTTTTCCAACGTTAGGTGCACCATCGTTTAAAATAACATCTGCCTTCCAAGTTTTTAATTCACGAGTAATGGCCACTCTACATTTATCTGTCGTAATATCTTCGACTAAACTTATACAACCAGGTATTGGTTTGATTGGAAACAAATCTATTCCAATAACTATAGATGATACTGGCATATTTTGTCGTGCCACTTGCATCCATCCACCAGGTGCAGCACATAAATCTATACATACTCGAGATTTTTGAAGAAACTCAAATTTACGATTAAGCTGTATTAATTTGAAAGCAGCACGTGATCTATAACCTAAAGGAATAAAAGAAAAATTTCAAAATGGAAAAAAAAAAAAAAGAGAGATCGATTTTATAAATAGAAATATAATAAATTATAGTCAACATATATCAAATTGTTCCATACCAGTTTCCTTGGCTAATTGATAATATTTATCTTTCCTTTGTTTTCCGATTTTTCCCTTTTTACCCATTTTTAATCCAGTCCAAATATTTTTAACGATGTAACAACATAAATTAAACAAAACTATCAAAGAGGTTATAACATGTGGTCGAAAGAGGACCGATTATTATAAACATAACCTCAACATAATACCAATCTTCTAAATGGAAATTCATCGAATCTTTACGTAGAAATCAAACAGAAAAGTACAGTAGCGACATTCGAACGTTTTCAGGCATAATCAAGTGCTGCCCTCTCTCCTATTTATGACGAACTTCTTCAACAATTTTCTTCCAACCAAATCGATAATAACAGAGCCATATCTTGTATACAAAATTATTTTTATCCATAAATTATTCTCGAAAAGACATTATTTTTTAACATGATTTTTTTTTTTTTTTTTTCCAAAGAAAATAAAGCTTCGTTCAAAAGTTCAAAAAGAGACCGTGTCCTTGCAAAATGAGAGATTGATCATCGAAAACGTTCAAGAATTACACCTGTGATCATTATTTCTAATTAAACCATTAGAAACGGAAAATTGATGAATAGCCTTAACAAGTTAATATATAGAAAAATTAACTCTTCGTAAAAATATTAATATTTCAATATTTCAATTTTAAATAACTATTCCAAAGTAATATTATGAATTATTATTATATATGTAAAGAAAGAATATTATTGGTCAATACGCCATCTAACTTTTTAAATATGGAATTATAATCATAGGTAATCTTTTACTTTGTTGATCGTGATTAGAACTTCCAAGAGTATAACAGAAAATTTGTTATTTCTTCAGTATAATTAAATTTTATTGAAGTATTTTAATCTTTAAATATTAAAATTCCAAAAGATTTGTAACTTTGTACATTTAAAATGATATTAAATAAATGGAGTTTATGTATGATTTATCCTTATCGAAATGAAAATTTAAATAATGTTTTGTAGTAATTTTATGATATTTTATTATCAAGTTTTAATCATTAAGAACTAGTATTAGAAAATGGCTAGATTTCAATGGTCTTTGAGACAAGCACCAAGGCACATAAGGTAATTTATTGAATTAACATTAACGCTTTTTATTTAAAAAATTTAATGAACCATAACTATTTTGCTTTTTAAGACTAAGTATTAAGAAAAAATGGTGGCGTTTACAAATCACATGTAAATCTTTATTTTATAATGACTTTTTGGATTGGAGCTATATTTGTGATATACTTATGGAACCAATGTTTTGGTTTGTGGAAAATTTTACTGCCTGGTTAGGACCAGTAAGTTCTTTGCAATTTTATATTTTTCAAAAGACATCATTAAAGTGTACAAATTTTATAGTTTTATTAATACCATTTAGCTTTCGCAATATATTTACTAAACTTCACAGCCTTTAGGTATGCGTAGTAATGGTAACTTTACTAAAAGCAAGCATCGTTTGTATTGCATATTGGATTGGCTTACCTTACTGGTGGGAAAAGAGCCCATTTATGACAATATTTTTATTACTAATTGGAAATTGGCTTCTTATTAACGTATGTTTCCACTATTACATGGGTGTAAATGTACCAGCAGGTTACCCACCACAAGGTGGTCTTATTCCAGAGGCTGTGAGCATTTGTAAAAAATGTATTAAACCAAAACCTCCTAGAACACATCATTGTTCTATTTGTAACAAATGTGTGCTTAAAATGGATCATCATTGTCGTATCCTTTTTGCTTATTTAACGTGTTTATATGATGTAAAATAACAAAAAAAAAAAAAAAAAAAAAAAAGTATTTGCATAGAAAACTCATATATTTCTTAAACAAACTTATAGCATGGCTAAATAACTGTGTTGGTCATTATAATCACAGATATTTTTTTCAATACATGGCTTTTACCGTGGTGGGAATTTTATTCATTATGATCTTTGGAATAGAAATAGCATATCAAGAGTTTTTTCCAGCACAGGAAATTGAGCTAGATGGTCATCCAGTTCGCATTAACAATTCTGAGATTATTCCTGTGGTAAGTTTATATTATATTTTATACTTTCTCATTATTATTAAATTATTAGTTACAAACAAAAAAAAAATATCTTTTAGGCAGAATCATTAGATCATTTATCTCAAGAAGAAATAGCTGAAATTGCAAAGCAAGTTGCTGAAAACAAAGAAAAAGAATGGAGACGCAGACTTATAGTTTATGCAGCATTAATTTGTGTAGCTACATGTACAACGCTTGGGGCATTAACTTGGTGGCATGCAGGACTTATTACAAGAGGAGAAACTAGCATTGAAGCACGCATTAATAGTACTGAAACAGAAAAATATAAAGCGATTGGAAAATCATATCAAAATCCTTATAATTTTGGACCAAGGGAAAACTGGAAATTGTTTTTAGGCATAGTTGATAGGTAATCTTACATAAACTTTTATTACCATTACCAACTTGTATATTATATTATAAAACAAAATTGTACATTTATGTATATATTATCTATTTATTTATTTAACATATCACCTAAATTTTTGCAGAAGTTGGTGGTATGTTTTTTTTCCTTCAACTCACGGCCCATATGGAGATGGTCTTATGTGGAGAACAATCCACGACATTAAAATATCTTGAGTTTGAAACTGAAACAATCCTAAGAGATGTTATACAATTATCTTTTATATATTTTTCCTGTGTGTGTATCATATGATTCTTATACTTATGACATTCTAGTCAAATTGTAATGCATGATTATAGAGCAAATTGATATCATGCACTTAAATATATAAAATATTCAACAGCTGTCATACAATCAATACCTTTTTATATATATATATATATATATATATATATATATATATATATATATATATTTCCTAAATTACTACAGATATAAATATCATTGTTTATAATTATATTTAATTTTGCAATGAAAGCATGCTCTTTTCCAATATAAAAAAAAAAAGATAATACCATTAAGAAGTATTAAGAAAGTAACGGTAAAAATAATGTAATTCATCTATAATTTGATAGTTATTTGAATAAATTAAATTTTTTACCTTTTGTAAGATATTATATCTTCATTAAAGTTGCTAATTCTCTGGCCAGACAATATCCTCTATCCAATTAAGATAATGTGAAACTCTTGTATACACACCAGGTGAATTTACAACTGCACAACCTTCTCCAAAGCTAGTAATTCCAATTATTTGGAAAAGACACGAATATACGGGATGCGGTAATTGTAAAGGTCCACCTGAATCTCCTTGGCAAGCATCTTTAATCCATCCACCATGAGGATCACCCGCGCATATCATACTAGGTGTTACACCATATGGAACTGCTAAGGAATTATTATGTTTTATCGAACATGCAATGTTATCTATTATATCAAGTTGTGCCTTTTGCAATTTTTCACTTTGTTCACCACCTAAAAATATTTCAATTTACAATAGGCAATAATATTTAAAAAATCTTATGTATATCAAATACCTTTTAATATGAACCATATAAAATTTAATTCCAAAATAAGAAAATATTAAATAAAGATTGAACTTACCAAATTCAGTAACACCCCAGCCACTAATCCAAACTTTCATGGGTACATTGTCATATAGCTGATAAAGACATGCTGGTTTAATTAAAGTATTAAAAGTAACAGTTCTCTTTAATTTAATAAGAGCTATGTCTGCATACATTGCAGGTGGATTATAAGATGGGTGCCGTATCATTTGTTCAATTCCAATTACAGTTCCAGCTTTCTCATCCTTTATATCACGAATACCAATCTTTGCAACTGTAGGACTACCGCTATAAGATAAAATATTATCATACATAATTAATAATGTTATAAAATAATGAATATTAAAATATTTAACAATATTCATTTGTTCTATATAACAACATTTTAGATTACAAGGAAAGAAAAATAATCTACTTTGGTCCATAAGTGCAATGTGAAGCAGTGAGAACCCAGAAAGGTGAAATTAATGTGGCACCGCAGTAAAGCATAAAAGATCCATTCCTTAATATTTTGCCTAATGCAACCATATGCGGAAATTCACCAGGTGTTGCAATTGTGCCACCAGTTATAAGCCGATCAGGTGTTGTACACTGTTCATTTTCTACTCTAATCACTTGTGTGTTGATACCAACTAAAGATTGTACTTCTGATATACCCAAAAATTGTTTACCATATTCTTCACATTCTATAATATAGTGTTTAGTTATTAATTGGATGAAATCATAAACTAGCATTGTTTAAATAAACTTACTGATATCTGACTTTGTCCTAGTATTATATCTACTAGATGAATCTATTGGAGATACTATGAAAGGTTTAGGTTGTTCCTGAGGAAGATTTGAAATCTCTTTCTTCTTAATATTTCTTTGATTTTGAAAATCAATCGCAGGAAATGAATTAATATTACTGCTTTCATTTACAATATATGGATTGTGTTCATTGCTATTTCCATATAAATATATAGTAAGTGAAGAAGCATTTGTAAGGAATGGATTACTATGATAATCTACAATTTCTTCATTTTTGTTCGACCAGCTCGAAGAACCTACGGATATATCATAATTCCTTAATATAACTCGTTCGTAATAGATTCGAGAATTGATTTATATTTATTTATTTATTTATTTATTTATTTATTTTACGTCGTTGCATAAATCAGATAAAATAATATACAGATCATAAATATTTTTTTTCTTTTTCTGTAGGACGACTTAATTAAATACTGATATATATATATATATATATATATATATATATATATATATATATATATATAATAATAATAAATAATTCACCTGCATTTTCGGAAGATATAAACAATAGATTGTCCAAAATAAACAATAGAAAAATTACGATAAAATTCCAACGTATGAAAAAAAATGTCATCATTGGAAATAAGGAAAATCTACTGCTATGTCCATTGAACATCAATAAAATCTTTACATGTGTTAATAAGTCAAGTGTCAATGCCAAAATAATTATTTCTTCGATGATTTATCTTTTATTATCGTTATATTTACTTGTGTTTTGTGTGTGTCTGTGCAGAACACGCATACGATTATATATATATATATATATATATAATCAATTGTGTAATGATTATTAAATGATATATATGTTAGAATGTTTATAGAAAGTCTTTATTGTGTGCGTGCTTGTATATATATATATATATATATATATATATATTCTTAATAGTTTCTCTAAGAATATATAAATGAAATTATATACCTTCAACTTCTTTTTTCCTTTATCTTTTATATTTATAAGAAATTAATATAAGGATAAACTGACGAAGTAGGAAGATTAGAAATTTATTTATCATGTACGTTTTAACGAAAAAGGAAAAAGTATCCAAATTTTTATTACACACTATAAAAATGTCATTTGCTTTTCTTTCTTTTTTCTTTCTTTTTTTTTTTTTTTTAATTCTGATCCCTCAAACATTTTCTTGTACCTTGATATATCCGTACATATATTTAATATGCGAAAGGGATAAAAAGGATTAATATCATAAACTTAATAATTTGTTTTCTTTTATTCGGCCATCTTGCAAGAAATGTTCAGTTTGACTTTTTCCTTTTTCGAACGTCAGATGTCACTGCATATTTTCTCACAAATACATTGCATCTACATATCGACTATTATAATGAGAAAGGCATTACATACTTAATATTACTAATTAAGTCAAATTAAAAATGATAATAATAATAATAATAAATAAATAAATAAATAATTAAACATCTGACAATGTATTAATTATTAATATATCATTTAATTATTCTATTATTATTATATTCTTAATTTTATGAGCTCCTAGGAAAGGCAACTAATAATGCATGTAGGATAAATGTAACTCAACGTGTTAAGTATTATTTATTATATGTTTTATATTTCATCATTATATTATTCATAATTTATCTATAAAACTATCTATAAGTAGTTTATCAAAAATTTCAAAATAAATGATTATATTACTTCAAATAAGCTTTTTTTCTAATTATTTGCTCTTTAACCAGAGATAAATCATTTTAACAGATAAAATTAGTTTATAAAGCTCCTCGTAAGATCGAAAACATTCTATTTAAAACAGTACGAAACTATTCTGATTAATACGAATACTGTTATAATTATTAATAATTATTAATGATCTGTAATATTTGTTAACCATTGTTATTTAAACAAATAGACAGAAAATTCTTTTAATCGATACAATCTCCGATAGAATTTTCAAAATGATATTTTTACTAATAATTTGTTGTTTTTTATCGTTTAATTGTGTAATCAGTAATTTGGAAAATTCACCACGGATCGTTATTATCGGAGCTGGTGCTTCTGGTATAGCTGCAGCTTCTAAATTATATGAAAATGGATTTAAAAATATTTCAATCTTAGAAGCTCAAAATAGAATTGGTGGACGTATTCACACTATTCAATTTGGTATGTAATCTTTTTACGTGATGCTATAGGATTAACAGGCATTATTTATGTCTATAAGAAAGATTGAAGTAATAATAATAATAATAATTATTATTATTATTATTATTTTGCTCTTTTTTTAGGTGAATATTTAATAGATCTTGGAGCGCAATGGGTACATGGACAATTAAATAATGTGGTATATGAACTTGCTGCGCCTTATGATTTATTGGAACATACTAATTGGAAATTTTCCCCCTATAATTCTGCAGGCTTCAAGATAGACGAAACGATTTTTAAAGATACTATTGATATTTTTGAAAATGCTTTATATAATGTAACCATAATTCATAAAAATATTTCTGTCGGCGAATATTACGAACAAAAGTATATAATATTAACATCGTATTTTTTCGATATACGTTTCCTATAGGCATTTTTTTTTTTGTTTATTATTATTTTTATTTATTTTAAATAATTAAACATCACGTAATAACGTTTAACTATTTAAATTTATGGTGTGTTTTAGATTTGCCGAATATTTCAAAGATCATCCTGAAATAAATACTACTCTTCAAAATGATTTATTAAGATTTTATAATCTAATAGAATGTTCATTTTCTGCATCGGATACATGGTATGAACCGTCTATTAAAGCAGAATTGGAATATGAAATGTGTGAAGGAAATTTTTCTATTAATTGGAAGGACAAAGGATATAGCACTATTTTAGATATTCTAATGGTTTATATACTTTTGAATATCCAAAAAATAATTTCTTATTAAATCTTATAACGTGCATATAATATACAATATAGAAGATATATTGTATAATTTTCAGAAAAAATTTCCAGACGCAACTAAAGAATTACCAATTCTGAACAATACACTTTTGAACTCTGAAGTAATTAATATCGACTATACAGGAAATAATGATATCGTAAAAATTCGAACTCTTAATAATCAAGAATATTTAGCGGATCATGTCATAGTGACACCATCTTTGGGTGTTTTGAAGGCAGACTATCAATCTTTGTTTAATCCGCCTTTACCAGAATCAAAAATTACAAACATCAAGGTACAAGATGTCTGTCTTTTATAATTTGTATTAGATTATATATTTTAATTAATAACATTTGAAATAATCATTAATTTATTATCAATTATTTGATAATTAACTGACTTTAATTCTTTTGTAGGGTTTGGCTTATGGTACCGAATGTAAAATATTTTTTCAATTTGATGAACCTTGGTGGGATTATAACTTCAACTGGGCATTCAGTTTATTGTTTAATGAAAGCTATAAAAATGAGTTAGAAAACGGTGTATGTACAAATATTTTTAAAAATCCATATATAATATTTAATGCTATATACATATTTTATTTATTTAGATTTCTGATAAGAAATGGATTACAAGTACAACATCATTTAGTAGTGTTGAAAACAAACCTTCTTTATTACTTGCTTGGATAACACCAAAGGGATGTCGTATTTTGGAAACACTTTCCGACGATGAAGTTCTTGAACATTCCATGGATATGTTACACACTTTTATGGGGAAAGATTACAATATTACAAAACCTAGTGCAATGATAAGGTAATAAATATATTTGTTTTTTTCATCTAATGCAATTTCTTATTGACATGATTTTTTAGGAGTGCATGGACACAAAACAAACATTTTCGTGGGACCTATAGTTTTCATAGTATTGAATCTGATAAAGTACATGCATCAGCAGAAGGGCTCTCAGAACCTATAATAAAAAATCAAATTCCCGTACGTAACTACTACTACTTTTTCATAATTACGAAAATATTATTTTTTTTTAATTTCGCTTTCTTTTTTTTTCCATTTTTTTCTTCAGATAATTTTATTTGCTGGAGAAGCTACAAGCAAACGTTATTATTCAACTGTACATGGTGCAATTGTATCAGGATGGAGGGAAGCAGATAGACTTATAGAACTTTATGGAAAAACTTCATAAATAAATTACTTTACATAAATATACTATTTGATATAAAATATATTCCATATATAAAACTAAATTAAAACTTGATGATATTTACTCAATGTATGTTGTATATATTCGTATTATTATGAACACAATTAATTTGTATAAAAAATTAAAGTTAATTAACATAATAACGTAAAAAAGTTTGTGCCTGATTTAATCCAGTCTCATAAGCCCCATGTGTAGTAGAATAAAAATTGTCATGCGTTCCTTCACCAGCAAACATTATCACTGGTACAATCTATGATTAAAAAGAATATATTTTATATTATGAATTGTCATATAGTTATCAGTCAAAATAATTAAACATTTATTATTTACCTTAGTACAATTTTGCTGAGTTATTGTACCCCAAATTGGTTCTGCTAGTGTACCTGGCGTGATTTTTTTTCTATCACAATTCACTGAAATGTGACTGTAACTACCTCTTATGTACTTGTTTGCATTCCATTGTGTTCTAATACATCTTTGCACTTTAGGTATATTATCAATTTTAAGAAAATACTTAAATAAATTCAAACAATCATTTGCAACTTCTTCTTCACTCAATGTTTCAATAATACTAGCACCTTGTCCGCCAACCCAACCAAGGAGTACACCCTGATGATTTTGCAAAACATCAAAACCTGTAAGATCTCTGGTCCACGTAGCCAAGGAATTTTCAGAAAATACATTTATATTATTTTTGTGCCAAATAAATTGAAATCCTTTAGTTTCCGTCTTCCACCAAGAATGACCAAAATCAAGAAATATTTTATTTATTAAACCAAATCCAAGACATTCAATTCCTAAAGTATAACTGAATGGTAATGGAGGCACAAACATGTTTTGATAATTTTCTTTCAGATGGCCAAGGGAACATGTAATTATAACACATTTTGTAAAAATCTGTCTTTCATCTGACAGTGTTAAAATAATTGATTTTTCTGATTCATTAATATTAATATTTTGTTGCCATTCTATTACTTCCACAGCACTATTTAAATATAAATTATTTGGATCTAAATTGTCAGCAATAAGTTTTAATATAGAACTATATTCGGTTTTAAATGAAAGGTATTCTGGACCACCAACAAACTAAAAAAGAGTTGATAATAGAAATATCATATAATTATAATGAATACGTTTTCTTATATACTTACTTTGAAATTTCCCCAACCCTTCAAAGACAATTCATCTAATGTGAAACAAGAATTGTCAATTATAAGAAATCTAGTTATCCAATCAAAAATTCCTTTCTTAATATCTTTTATCTCGGTTATATCATTTGATTGCTGTAAATAATTTCTAAAACGACTTCTTAAAATTCTGCCAATATTTTCAAAATTATTTTGAATTTCTTGATTCTCACAATTTTCACATTCTTCTAATATATTACGTACGAAGTTATCAATTTCTTCTACCAACTTTAAATCAATTTCTAACCCATTTTCGGATAAAAATACTCCCTCTCCATCCTTACATTGAGTATTTGATAATAATTGTTTTTCATTACATAATTTTGCTAATTTACTTTGGCCGCCATGTAAAAATTGTGCACCATGTTCAATCCAGTTCTCATTCCATGATGTTGATTGTATCCGTCCACCAATCTGTTCTTGAGCTGTTTAATTATTATAATATATGATTAATTTTCATCTTTATTAAATTTCCTTGCAGTGAAAGTGCTCACCTTCTAATAAAAGATAATTTTTAAAATTGGCATCTTCTAAAGTTTTTGCTGCTGCTAGCCCAGCAATGCCTGCTCCAATTATTACAACTTCTGGTTTACCTATCGGTTGTATCTTCATGGTTTGTATTTTTCTTATTTTTTCGAAGTGCCTTAACCAACCATGTATTCTACATAACCCATATAACAGTGAGCTCTATTTGTATTGTAATTAAATCATCATATCAAACTTTTGACAATACTTGTTATTAATTTGTTTTTTACTCAATATAATATCTGTTCTAATATAATAACTTTCACAATAATTACCTCTATTTATTGATTGAGAAATATATAATTACTAATAAATTATAATAAAAAGCATATATATATACATATACATACATATACATATACATATATATATATACATATATGTGTATATATATATATATATATATATATATATATATATATATATATAATTTTGTTAAATATATTATAAAATATGTGCATTATTACTATAATATACAGTAAATATTGTAAGCACCAAGCAATATGATTAATACTATGATTTATTATCCGCATATATATACTTGTTATGTGGCAGTTTCTACTTTATTGGAAAGATAAAGATACGTCCAGAGTTTACCATAATCCATTCATTAGGAAGAACGTGGTTTTTGGTTAAAGATGAGAATCTAATCGCCTATGAAAAAGCATGCCAATCAATAAAAATAGAATACATTAATTATTATAATACCGTATGATGTTCATTCGTGCTATTTGACTTATATGAATCATATATAAAGCTTTTGGTGTATTCCAGCTTTACTAAATACTTATTGCGCAAACACGGATTAATTATTAATATTTATTTTTGATAAACTTGAGCAATTGAAATGAAATATTTAAAAGAAAATAAGTAATGCACTTAAACAAATAATTTGAGTCATAGATAAGACTTGAAAAAATTCAGCGGAGCATTCAATCATATTTTAAACCATAATGTAATAATGTAGTGTATTAATAAGATTTCAAACACAAATAATGATTAATGAAATTTGTTCTCACTTTTGGTATTGCAATAATCTATCTGCTTCACGGAATCCAGATTCAACAGCTCCATGAACAGTAGAATAGTAATGATCATGAGTCGCTTCACCAGCAAAGAGTATAAGCTGAAATATCATAAAAAGAACTAATTAAAATATATATTTAATAAAAATATAAAATTATTTCCAATACATTTACGTACAGGTTTATTATCACGAGACATTATTGGTTCAGCAAGATCTTTTGGTTGTACATTTAGTTTTTCAGACATCATGCTATGAAAGGTATAACACCCACGAAAATTACTATTTGTATACCAATTTGATCTGTAAATTAAAAATAAATGTGAAAAATATTTTAATAAATATGTACAGATATAAATGACTTTTTACCTTATCATATGATCTGGTCTTGGAATATTATGAGATTTTCCAAGAAATGTTTCTAACAATAAATATAATCCTTCGATAATATCTATATCAGATAGTGTTTCAATATATTTTGCACTTCGTCTTACAACCCATGCACATAAAACTCTAGGCTGATAGTCTACTGTAAAAAATGTAAATACATCACATAGCCATGCATTGTCCTATAAAAAAAATAAGAATTTTTTATTTCAATTTATACAAATTTGAATTCATTATATAGCTAATAATATAGAAAAATATGTGAATATCATACTTGACCATGAGATTCAAGAAACTGCATTTTATCTTCTTTGGTCCAAGCTAAACTAAAACCAGCACATTCTTCTTTCCACCATATATATGGAAATTCTAGAAAAACTTTATTTACAGTTCCAATACTCAAACCCTGTGTATATATAAATATTTTATTAAATATAACTATTAACAATTTTTTCTTACAATTTCATTCATATTACCTTTATGGTACGTTGTTTTCTTTCAGACAATGAAGGTAAAAACATCATAGAATGTTTTTCCTTTAGGACTCCTAAAGATGCTGTGAATATAACATGAGAAGCATTATATTTAGATCCATCTTTAACTTTAACAATCACATTATTAGTAGATGTATAATCAATAAGAGATACTTCTTTATTAAATTTAATTTTTTCTGTTATCATTAATGTTTCCTTGGAATCTGGGATTTTATTCTGATAACAAAACAATTAAAATAAAAAAAGATTAATATTAAAAAAGTAAAAACCATAATACGCACATGTTTTCCAATATATGTTATTACATATTTTACAAACCAATAATAAATCAAATAACGTTTTGTAACCATGTGTTTTCCAGTTAAGTAAAGAGTCACCTTCACATTGCCAATATTTTGTAATACCTTTGGCAGAAACATCAAACCATGTATCACTACATTGAATGGAGTTATCGAATTTATGGAACCAATCTAGAAATAATTCTACTTCCTCTTTATTGATAAAAGATTTTTCTTTCATAATTTTATAAAATCTAAAACAAATATCATTTTTTACTTCTCTTTTTTCTATGTATATAATTTATTATCAAAATGTTCATTAATGTAATTTCCTTCTTACTCATTACAAAAATATTCTCCGTACGATCCTATGGCATTTTTTAAATCTTCCATTGAACGATCAGAAATATCATAGTATGCCTTCAATGATTCAATACTATGTTCTTGTGGGATTATTTTACCTTTAGGAGTTACAAATATTTGTTTATTAAAATCATGTAATATTTTAGAAGAATCAAGCAATTTATGTGGAAAAGCAAGATTAAAAACTACATTTCCTCTTTCTCCATGTACCCATTGAGCACCTAATTCCACCACATTGTCGGCTAAATTAAAAAAATATTCATATGCATTATCTTTCTAAATAATATTAAATAAAGTATCATGAAAAGAATAATTACCAAATTCTACTGTATGTATTCTACCACCAATACGATCACCAGCTTCAAGTATAGTAATATTTTGTAAACCTTTTTCTAATAATCTCTTAGCAGCTGAAATTCCAGCAGCCCCAGCTCCAATTATTAATATTTTAGGTTCATTAAACATTATTACCTTTTATTTCTTAAACGTCTTTTTCTACCTTCCAGAAACATAATAATAGAAAAAAATTTGAATTATCAATAGATATTTTTTCTTATTGCGTCAAAAATTTATCTCCTAAATGAAGATTTTAATAAATGAATTTATCCATTTAATCTTATATACAAAAAATTAAGTTAATTATACCTTACAATATTTTCTGCAATCTCCAAATTTATATATGATCATACTACGTGATAATTCAGTTTGATATTGGATCATATTGATAACACTTTTTCATTATATTTGCACTAATTTATCACTTCTATGTTTGAATACTTTCACTAACATCGTATGCGACTTCAGCGACAAATATGGACGAAATATGAACTACAAACGTGATAGAAAAATTATGTAACTATCCCAACAATGTATAAATTTGTTTACGTTATAACCCTCTCATGCGATTTGAATAATCGAATTAAGATGTGACAAAAACTTTTGTATATAGAAAAATTGTAATGCACCTGACAACAACAAGAAAAAGTTATAGATTAATTGAAAAGTATTTATTAATTGTACAAATCTCATATTTTTCGAATCTATTGAAACTTATACGAATAACTAATGTGAGTTCAAGAAGCTATCAATTCGATTTTACTTGCATTGAAATAAAATAGAACAAATAAAAGTAGAAAAACAAACAACAGTTGGAAAAATATCATTGCTATATATCATGAATTTTGAGAGAAGTATATATGATGTCAAATATAAGTATAATAGATGACATAATATTTAATCCAAAGAGAGCAAACAAGAGTAAAAATAAAACCAAATAAGAATCAATGAGAATAAAAAAGAAATTAGTCTTTTTTATTAGATTTCTTTAAGAAATTACATTAGCATTCAATTATATCTAATCTATTTATATATCGAACAATATAAAATGTAAGTACGTTAATGATTAGTTAAAATAAAAAAAGAATTGGAAAAGCACTGAAATATGCAGCCATTTGCTCGTTAATACTTGCGATATATTATGTAGATGCAGATTTTGATATATTACAAGTACTACCGACCCAGGTCTCACCACGTGGAGGTTGCTGCATGTGGAGACCCACGAGCTAACGGTGACTCTACTCTAAAATCCGCGTTCCGCGATACCGATCCGCGATACCTTTCCGCTTCAATGCACTGGCTTCTTAACTAACAGGGTATGTGTAGCTTAGCTACTACACACCTCTTACAGATAGCTCCACCATTTGCACCGTCCGCTTCAGACATAACGGAATTTAATAAGCACATCCGAATTCGTGCTTTCCGAATTTCGAACAATCAAAGCGCACTCCTTAGAAATACTAATCGCGTCGCGACACTCACGTGTGTGTTATAATTACGTAGATTCTACTGTTAAGCCGAAATTCGCGAAGTACCCCCATCGAAATTTTAAAGAAATCAAACGAAGTCCACGGTAGGACTTTTAATCGCGCCCGAACACCCACGTAAGTGTTAAAAAAACGTGACTCTACTCTAAATTCGCGTTTTCGATACGAACAATCAAACGAAGTTTAATCGCGCCCGAGAACACCCACGCCTGTGCCCGCCGACACGCGCGCCAATGTTCTTCCTACCCTTCCCGTATCCGCGTGTAAAAATCGATGATGAATCTTGCCATGCGATGTATCATTCGGCCGCAGATGAACCTATCCCTCGATGATCTATGCTGAAAAAAAAGAAGCTAAGGAGAAAATAAGAGAATCAAAAATACATAAAAAATAAAACATAATATATACATAGATTATAAATAGAAAATAAATATAATAACAAAATAAATAAAATAGAAAATAAATATATATAAATAAATAAGAAAGCTAGAGAAAGAAACGAAAAAAATGCAGCTCAGCATCATTCCATGGATTTTACCTAAGACCTATAAATAATAATTAATAAGTATATATTAAAAACATAATTAAAAACACAATAATAAACATAATT
Organism: Vespa crabro; assembly: GCF_910589235.1. NCBI lineage: Eukaryota > Metazoa > Arthropoda > Insecta > Hymenoptera > Vespidae > Vespa > Vespa crabro. Next base: position 3,348,081 of record NC_060976.1, read on the forward strand.
GAACATATAATTAAAAACATAATTAAAAACATAATTAAAAACACAATAATAAACATAATTGAATATATAATTAAAAACATAATTAAAATAAACAACATAAATAAATATTAAGAAAACATAATTAAAAGTAAATAACATATTAATAACAAAAGTCAGAACATAATCAAAAAAGAAAAATATGAAATAGAAATAAGAGCCGGAGAACGAAAAAAGATCCCCAGAAAGAGAAGAAAAGAGAAACAACTCAACAAGATGCTGAGACAGCAACCCGCACAGAAGCCCTCACCCATGAGCCCCTCCCATGGGTCCCACCCGAGATATATAAAGGATAATTATTGAGAGTAAATAAGAATAAATAGAAATGACAACGGACATAAAATTGTAATAGATAAATTTCCTTGTCGTTCTGTATTAAATTATTGTACAATAAATTCTGTTATATTTCATCTTCCGAAGTATTATTAGCTATATAAAATGGAAATATGTTAATGTTTAGTTGGAATTAGATTGAAAAAATATTGGAAAAGTAATACAATATGCAGCCATTCGCTCGATAATACTTGCATTATAAGATTTACAATTAGACTTTGCAAGTATTAACGACCCAGGTCTCACCACGTGGAGGTTGCTGCATGTGGAGACCCACGGGCTAACGGTGACTCTACTCTAAAATCCGCGTTCCGCGATACCGATCCGCGATACCTTTCCGCTTCAATGCACTGGCTTCTTAACTAACAGGGTATGCGTAGCTTAGCTACTACACACCTCTTACAGATAGCTCCACCATTTGCACCGTCCGCTTCAGACATAACGGAATTTAATAAGCACATCCGAATTCGTGCTTTCCGAATTTCGAACAATCAAAGCGCACTCCTTAGAAATACTAATCGCGTCGCGACACTCACGTGTGTGTTATAATTACGTAGATTCTACTGTTAAGCCGAAATTCGCGAAGTACCCCCATCGAAATTTTAAAAAAATCAAACGAAGTCCACGGTAGGACCTTTAATCGCGCCCGAACACCCACGCAAGTGTTAGAAAAACGTGACTCTACTCTAAATTCGCGTTTTCGATACGAACAATCAAACGAAGTTTAATCGCGCCCGAGAACACCGACGCCTGTGCCCGCCGACACGCGCGCCAATGTTCTTCCTACCCTTCCCGTATCCGCGTGTAAAAATCGATGATGAATCTTGCCATGCGATGTATCATCCGGCCGCAGATGAACCTATCCCTCGATGATCTATGCTGAAAAAAAAGAAGCTAAGGAGAAAATAAGAGAATCAAAAATACATAAAAAATAAAACATAATATATACATAGATTATAAATAGAAAATAAATATAATAACAAAATAAATAAAATAGAAAATAAATATATATAAATAAATAAGAAAGCTAGAGAAAGAAACGAAAAAAGTGCAGCTCAGCATCATTCCATGGATCCTACCTAAGACCTATAAATCATAATTAATAAGAATATATTAAAAACATAATTAAAAACATAATTAAGAACATAATTAAAACATAATTAGAAACATAAACACATAATTAAACACATAATTAGATACACAATTAAATACATAATTAGAAAGAAACAACATAAATAAATATTAAGAATACATAATTAAAAGGAAATAACATAATAATAACATAATTGAAAACATAATTCAAAAGGAAAAATATGAGATAGAAACGAAAGCCGGAGTAAGAAAAGATAGCCCCAGAAAGATAATAATAGAGACCCCAAAAAAGATAAGACAAGAGAAACAGTTTTATATGATGCTGTGACAGCAACCCGCACAGAAGCCCTCGCCCACAGGCCCCTCCCATGGGTCCCACCCGAGATATATAAAGGATAATTATTGAGAGTAAATAAGAATAAATAGAAATGACAACGGACATAAAATTGTAATAGATAAATTTCCTTGTCGTTCTGTATTAAATTATTGTACAATAAATTCTGTTATATTTCATCTTCCGAAGTATTATTAGCTATATAAAATGGAAATATGTTAATGTTTAGTTGGAATTAGATTGAAAAAATATTGGAAAAGTAATACAATATGCAGCCATTTGCTCGATAATACTTGCATTATAAGATTTATAATTAAACTTTGCAAGTATTAACGACCCAGGTCTCACCACGTGGAGGTTGCTGCATGTGGAGACCCACGAGCTAACGGTGACTCTACTTTACTCTAAAATCCGCGTTCCGCGATACCGATCCCTTATGCCTTCCGCTTCGGATATTTAGGGCGACTTAGCTAACAGGAGGTATCTAGCCTCAGCTACAGGGACCCCACTTACAGAGAGCTTTACCGTTCAACACCCTCGCCTCGGGCATAACGGATTATTAAGCACATCTAAATTCGTGCTTCCGAATTTCGAACAATCAAAGCGCATTAATCGCGTTCGCGACACTCACGTGTATTATAATTACGTAGATTCTACTGTCCTATCCAAATTCGCGAAGTAATCTAATGGAAATGTCGAAGAAATAAAACAAAGTCCCCGGTAGGACTTTCAATCGCGCTAGGGAACATTCACGTGAGTGTTAGAAAAACGGTGACTCTAAGTTGAAATCCGAAGCGCACCCCGAATTTCAACATTACAACGAAGTCCATGATAGGACTTTTAATCGCGCCCGGACACCCACGCAATTGTTCGAAAAACGGTGACTCTACTCTAAATAAACTAATCGAATATTCGAGCAAACAAAACGAAGTCCCCGGTAGGACTTTTAATCGCGCACGCGAACACTCACGTGAGTGTTAGAATATCGGTGACTCTAAGTTGAAATCCAAAGTGACATATGTTAACCGGTATTTAGACTTTCCATGATATTTGTCGGGATTTCCGCCCCGCTACCAAACATTAGGATTATCATAATATCAGCTAACTATGTACAGCACTACAAGGTAAACCGTTCGCGCACCCCGAATTTCAACACTAATACGAAGTCCATGATAGGACTTTTAATCGCGCCCGGACACCCACGCAAGTGCTCGGAAAACGGTGACTCTATTCTAAAAAAAACGCGTTCGCGAGGTAATCTAATCGAATATTCGAGCAAATTTAAACGAAGTCCCCGGTAGGACTTTTAAGTCGCGTCCGCGTTCATTCACGTGAGCGTTAGAAAAACGGTGACTCTACTCTAAATTCGCGTTTTCGATACGAACAATCAAACGAAGTTTAATCGCGCCCGAGAACACCCACGCCTGTGCACGCCGACACGCGCGCCAGTGTTCTTCCTATCCTTCCCGTATCCGCGTGTAAAAATCGATGATGGATCGAGCCTGGCGATGACGCATTCCACCAGAGGTGAACCTATCTCTTGTTGATCTATACTGGAAAAGAAGAAGATAAGGAAAAATTAAGAAAAAGGAAAGAAATGACATATTGAATATCGCTGCATGATTATTCGATTATCCCTGTAAAAGAAAAAAAGAAGATGAATAAGAGAAAGAGAAAAAATATATAAAATAGAAAATAAATACGTATGAATAGATAAGAGTGCTGGACAATGGAAGAGCTCTGCACGATGCTGAAACAGCTGCCCGCATCATCTCATGGGTCCTACCTAAAACTTATAAATCATAATTAATAAGAATATATTAATAACATAACTGAAAACATAACTGAAAACATAATTAAAAACATAATTAAAAAGAGACAACATAAATAAATATTAAGAAAACATAACTGAAAAGAAATAACTTATTAATAACATAACTGAAAACATAATTAAAAAAGAAAAATATGAGATAGAAAAGAGAAAAAAAGAAATGCAGTTCTATACGATGCTGAGACAGCAGCCCACACCTTCTCATGTGTTTTACCTAAAATTTATAAATCATAATTAATAAGAATATATTAATAACATAATTAAAAACATAATTAAACACATAATTAAACACATAATTAAACACATAATTAAACACATAAATAAACACAAATAAACACATAAATAAACACAAGTAAACACAAATAATCACATAATTAAACACATAATTAAACACATAATTAAACACATTATTAAACACATAATTGAACATATAATTAAAAACATAATTAAAAAGAAACTACATAAATAAATATTGAGAAAACATAATTAAAAAAGAAAAATATGAAATAGAAAAGAGAAAAAAAGAGATGCAGTTCTATATGATGCTGAAACAGCAACCCGCACAGAGGCACACCCCCATGGCCCATCCCATGGGTCCCACCCGAGACTATAAATCATAATTCATAAGAGAATATTAATAACATAGAAAATAAAAACAAGAAAAATATAACTTAAAAAAGAGAACAGCAGGAAGAGAGTAGAAGCAGCTCTACATGATGCTGAGACAGCAACCCGCACAGAGGCCCTCACCCATGGGCCCCTCCCATGGGTCCCACCCGAGATTATAAATCATAATTAATGAGAGTAAATTAGAATAAATAGTAATGACAGTGAAGAGAATTTTCTTTGTGTTTCAAATTTAAATCGATAGTATATAATAGTACATGTATATGATCTTTATAACGTTGTTAAGAATATCCTGTTGTTTAAATATTAATTAATTATAATTTACGTACATCGTACATTATTTAAATGTTAAGATAATCTTCTTTATTAATTATTCCTTCCCCTGTTGTCGATCCCACGACCTGGAAATAGCTGAAAAGAAATACAGAAAGAAAAAAATATATGTACGTATGTATATTAATTATACGAATGATAAAATTATGAAATTAATTTAATTAAACATAACAAAAATAAAAGATTAATTAACAAAAAAAAATAGAATATACAGAACACTGACCTAAAGAAATATTATTCTCTCTGAAAGAAATAATATTATATTTATTAGTCGATAATATATAATAATACATGTATATGATATTTATAACGTTGCTAAGAAAATCCTATTGTTTAAATATTAATTAATTATAATTTACGTGTATCGTATATTGTTTAAATGTTAAAAGAATTTTCTTTATTAATTATTCCTTCCCGTGTTCGCGATCCCACGACCTGGAACTAGCTGAAAAGAAATAAGGAAAAAGAAAAGAATATGTATATATATAAATTAATTATACGAATGATAAAATTCTGAATTTAATTTAATTAAACTTAATAGCTAAGAAAAAAAAATATTAATTAAAAAAGAATGAAAAATTCTGAATACTGGTCTAAAGAAATATTATATTACTTTTATATTTCATAGATATGTGATTTTAATATAGAACTCGATTTTATTAAAATAAAATTATGAATTGAATTGAACTTTAGAAAAGAAAAAATGTGCAAAATTTACCAATTGACTTTAACGTAAAATTTAATTTTATTAAACTAGAATCATAAATTCAATTAAATTTTAAAAAAAAGATTAATATTAAAAAGGCATAAAATATGAAATAATCCTATTCGCGTACCCGTGGCAATGTGAGAATATTATTTACGGAAAGTTACTTCGTCTCAGTTTTTTAAATTTACACCCCTACACCCATCACCATAAGAGCATTTTGAGTGACAACATGGTAAAATTAAAATACTAACATAGTAAAACTAAGAGCCATTCTCGAAAGTTTCCAGTGAACCTTCGAAAATAACTCAATAGCTTAACTGTTGCCCTCTTGAGCCACATGTTGTCTTCGGCATATAGTCTCTTCTTTGCTTCGTGCCTCAACCTAATCGATTGTCACTCTAAAACTGTAACGACAAAATTTGATTACAAATTCTAAGATATGAAAGAAAACCCTAATACAACCCTAACGCATCTGAAAACTTATTATCCTTTCGAAAGATACTTTTTCGTAACGTGGGAGAAATTAGATATTAATTATAAAAAAATTAAAAATTAGATAAAAGTATATTAATTGCTGAAAATCCTGAGCTAAAAATTAATTAATTTATCATCTAGGCTTACGGACTACATCTCTTTGTTTTTTAGCAATCATTCTACTCGATTTTTCTCTTTCAAAACCAATGACTCTATCGAGACTATTCTTATATCAATTTAAATTGATTAAATATTTAATTAATAATTATTTAAAAATATAAAGTAAACCTTTGGACGTTCCTTCTTACAAACGAATATTTTAATTATTGTAATAAAATCATCCACAGTTTCGTTTGTAATCCAGAGACTATCCATCGCGAGTGTCTTCTTGCTCGTTCTTTATTAGAACTTATGAATATCGATTTTTTACTTATTTCCGCTCGAGTAAAATATTTAAAAATATATTAAAATAATCAAAATCTCAAATAATTATAAACGCGTTTGAGCAAGAAGACCCTATCCTGATCTAATAAATAAATGAAAAAATAAGAAACCATTCACGAGTAAATCTTCGAAGAAATTTACTCGTGGTCACTCAATGCTCTTCTACTAATTAATTACAACCAATCACTCGTGCCGATTCGGACCTTTCGTCCTCGACATGATTGAGTGATTGGAGGGACTTAAAAATTCACTCACTACTTAAGAAGTTCTGCGATGGCTCCAAAACACTCGTTCAGATTGAAATTGAGAATGGACGATTCGTATGTGGTTGAAATTAGGTAGGTCGACATCGAAGTTGATCAGGAATCTCTTCAATGATGCACTGACTCTATATCGCGATAGTTATTTTTTAACGAACGGTCACTGAATTTAATTCGCGAAACACTACTGTCTTTTATAAATACAGCCTATGCGACTGTTAAAAAATTAATAAAGATTGCGAACAAACACTGACTCTAACGACTGCATTGCACGCAGACGTTGCAAAAACTTTTGCTTTTTAAATCGCGAAACGCGAACGAACGAACACTGCTTCTACTACGCGATATTCATATTTAAGCGATACAAACGTTCGATTACATTGGTTCCCGAGCGATTGCAATGACGTTCTGAAACAAAAAAATAAAACAATATTGTTAATATCACCGTTATAATAAGAAACTGCAAAAATTATTAAAGAAACGTAAGATATAAAAATATATTTACCTTAATATTCGTTGATACTTGCAGCATAGACATCCCGAGACAATTTAGATGTTACCCGCCAAAAGATAAAGGAGAAATGATTCGGTAATCGTCCAAATCCACAAAAAGACCGTATAAATTAATAAAAAAAGAATCCAACAAATACGAGATGAAAATTTTAAAGTATTGAAATTTTAAATTAAAAATATTTTAAATCTCGTGCGCGTTATCGTCTTTTTAATGTTTAAATAAATTTACCATTGTTTAAATATTACTATATTTTATACCGCGTACACTAGAGATTGTTTAAATAATTAAAAAATTCACGAAAGTATTAATTTATAAGCTTTTGCGTTTAGGAAGAGCGGATCGCGATGTGCACACGTCGAAGTGCAAGGATAAACTGACTCAATATCTGTCAAAGTCACGAAAAAGTGCGTTTATATTTATGTTACACAATGCCAACTACCGCGAGATGAAAGTATTTAAGTATCGAAATTTTAAATTAAGAATATTTTTAGTCCCGTGCGCGTTATCGTCTTTTTAATGTTTAAATAAATGTACCATTGTTTAAATATTACTATATTTTACACCGCGTACATTAGAGATTGTTTAAATAATTAAAAAATTCACGAAAGTATTAATTTATAAGCTTTTGCGTTTAGGAAGAGCGGATCGCGATGTGCACACGTCGAAGTGCAAGGATAAACTGACTCAATATCTGTCAAAGTCACGAAAAAGTGCGTTTATATTTATGTTACACAAGGCCAACTACCGCGAGATGAAAGTATTTAAGTATCGAAATATTAAATTAAAAATATTTTAAGTCCCGTGCGCGTTATCGTCTTTTTAATGTTTAAATAAATGTACTATTGTTTAAATATTACTATATTTTATACCGCGTACACTAGAGATTGTTTAAATAATTAAAAAATTCACGAAAGTATTAATTTATAAGCTTTTGCGTTTAGGAAGAGCGGATCGCGATGTGCACACGTCGAAGTGCAAGGATAAACTGACTCAATATCTGTCAAAGTCACGAAAAAGTGCGTTTATATTTATGTTACACAAGGCCAACTACCGCGAGATGAAAGTATTTAAGTATCGAAATTTTAAATTAAAAATATTTTTAGTCCCGTGCGCGTTTTTGTCTTTTTAATGTTTAAATAAATGTACCATTGTTTAAATATTACTATATTTTACACCGCGTACACTAGAGATTGTTTAAATAATTAAAAAATTCACGAAAGTATTAATTTATAAGCTTTTGCGTTTAGGAAGAGCGGATCGCGATGTGCACACGTCGAAGTGCAAGGATAAACTGACTCAATATCTGTCAAAGTCACGAAAAAGTGCGTTTATATTTATGTTACACAAGGCCAACTACCGCGAGATGAAAGTATTTAAGTATCGAAATTTTAAATTAAGAATATTTTTAGTCCCGTGCGCGTTATCGTCTTTTTAATGTTTAAATAAATGTACCATTGTTTAAATATTACTATATTTTAAACCGCGTACACTAGAGATTGTTTAAATAATTAAAAAATTCACGAAAGTATTAATTTATAAGCTTTTGCGTTTAGGAAGAGCGGATCGCGATGTGCACACGTCGAAGTGCAAGGATAAACTGACTCAATATCTGTCAAAGTCACGAAAAAGTGCGTTTATATTTATGTTACACAAGGCCAACTACCGCGAGATGAAAGTATTTAAGTATCGAAATATTAAATTAAAAATATTTTAAGTCCCGTGCGCGTTATCGTCTTTTTAATGTTTAAATAAATGTACTATTGTTTAAATATTACTATATTTTATACCGCGTACACTAGAGATTGTTTAAATAATTAAAAAATTCACGAAAGTATTAATTTATAAGCTTTTGCGTTTAGGAAGAGCGGATCGCGATGTGCACACGTCGAAGTGCAAGGATAAACTGACTCAATATCTGTCAAAGTCACGAAAAAGTGCGTTTATATTTATGTTACACAAGGCCAACTACCGCGAGATGAAAGTATTTAAGTATCGAAATTTTAAATTAAAAATATTTTTAGTCCCGTGCGCGTTTTTGTCTTTTTAATGTTTAAATAAATGTACCATTGTTTAAATATTACTATATTTTACACCGCGTACACTAGAGATTGTTTAAATAATTAAAAAATTCACGAAAGTATTAATTTATAAGCTTTTGCGTTTAGGAAGAGCGGATCGCGATGTGCACACGTCGAAGTGCAAGGATAAACTGACTCAATATCTGTCAAAGTCACGAAAAAGTGCGTTTATATTTATGTTACACAAGGCCAACTACCGCGAGATGAAAGTAATTAAGTATCGAAATATTAAATTAAAAATATTTTAAGTCCCGTGCGCGTTATCGTCTTTTTAATGTTTAAATAAATGTATCATTGTTTAAATATTATTATATTTTACACCGCGTACACTAGAGATTGTTTAAATAATTAAAAAATTCACGAAAGTATTAATTTATAAGCTTTTGCGTTTAGGAAGAGCGGATCGCGATGTGCACACGTCGAAGTGCAAGGATAAACTGACTCAATATCTGTCAAAGTCACGAAAAAGTGCGTTTATATTTATGTTACACAAGGCCAACTACCGCGAGATGAAAGTAATTAAGTATCGAAATATTAAATTAAAAATATTTTAAGTCCCGTGCGCGTTATCGTCTTTTTAATGTTTAAATAAATGTACCATTGTTTAAATATTATTATATTTTACACCGCGTACACTAGAGATTGTTTAAATAATTAAAAAATTCACGAAAGTATTAATTTATAAGCTTTTGCGTTTAGGAAGAGCGGATCGCGATGTGCACACGTCGAAGTGCAAGGATAAACTGACTCAATATCTGTCAAAGTCACGAAAAAGTGCGTTTATATTTATGTTACACAAGGCCAACTACCGCGAGATGAAAGTATTTAAGTATCGAAATTTTAAATTAAAAATATTTTAAGTCCCGTGCGCGTTATCGTCTTTTTAATGTTTAAATAAATGTACTATTGTTTAAATATTACTTTATTTTACACCGCGTACAATAGAGATTGTTTAAATAATTATAAAATTCACGAAAGTATTAATTTATAAGCTTTTGCGTTTAGGAAGAGCGGATCGCGATGTGCACATGTCAGAGTGCAAGAGAAAACTAACTCGGTAATTGTCAAAGTTAATAGAAGGACCGTGTATGTTTATATCATGCAAGGCCACAATCCTGAGATGAAAACTTTAAGGTATCGGAGTTTTAAATTGAAATTATTTTTAATTTTTTGTGTTTTACAATCTTAGTAATGTTTAAACGAATGTACTATTGCTTAAATATTAGTTTATTGTACTTGGTACACTTTAAAGACTATTTAAATAGTTTGAAAAATTATCAAAAGTATTAAGTTATATGTTTTCGCTTTAAAAAAGAATAAGTTTTGTTGTTAACTCGTCGAAAATCGAGGACATAGATTTTTTGAATTTTTGAAGAGCCCTTTTTTCTTCTCAAAATATGATGTCAAAATATTTTGTTATTTCGATAATTATTCATGCATAAAAATATAGTTTCTTAGAAAATTCGGAAAATCCAGGACTTCGCTTAAACCTTTATTTTCATTATGAGATCTCGTTTATTAAAATGAATCGAAAATTAAACTTGTTTTTTGCTTAAATCATTACAATAATAGGTGTGATGGACACCCTTATGGTGAAAGCAGATTTATAGTCATTGCTGCCACGTATTATCAATCTTTAGATATATTAACATCGATATATCTCTAATTTTATATACAGTAAATTTCAGATGAGGATGAACATTTATCGTATATTTTAATCACTATTAAATTAAATATATACCTTATCTTACCAATTTTGTCAATAATTTAAATTAGATCATCATAAAGCATTAGTAACAAAAAAAATATGAAAAAGAAATTAGTCTTTTGGAAACGGAGGATATTATTAAAAATAGAATGACAAACAGTAAGTGATTAACTATAAGTAAAATGTAAATTAAATTAATGTGATACATATTTCAATGGCAAAATATTAATAAATTTTTTATTCGTCTATCGATATACATCAACAAAGTAAATAACAGGTATATAGAAGAGACTCAGCTTCAAAAGGAAGAATATCTTAAGGATATATTATTTGTCGATGGAAATGAAGCAAATTTTGGAAACTATGAAGATAAAAATGCGTTAATGGAACGGGTAAATAATTGGCAACTTTATATATATAATTCAGATAGTTAAACGATGAAACGTATATCGTAATTACTAAATCTATTAATTCAATTATATTTTATATTATTATGAAGATCCAATATCTTTGATATACGTAATTGTCATTTTATCGATTGACTTAGATACTTTCGATAGGTCTGGTGGCTTTCTAAACCACCTATCGTTAAAGAGCAAATACCTGCTGTATCGGCAAGACAAATACAAGTACGTCGAAAATTATGATTACTATGTCCTTTTTTAAAAAGCTCATAAGTACACTCTTATTTCGAATATTATTAAAATATTATATTCCCATTTATTAATTGTATGAAATTTATTGCAGGTTACAAAAGAACGATTGTCACCTATGATAAAAAAGCCCCGAGGACTAACTGAAACTTTACGCGATAAAATCGAAGAGAATTTAAAACAGCAAAGCCGACACACAAGAGAATCTCAAAATAATGTTCGTGAGTAACACGAAAGAAGTTAAAGAGCCAAAAAAAAAGAATAAGAAAAAAATCTGCATTTTTTTCACTAAGTACTTGAACTGGAGAACTATCGTTTAAAAATATAGATTTGCATCTTTTAAAATCGTCCAATTATTATCGTCCAATTTATTTCGACTAATAATTAAGATACAAATATCCTCAATGATTTTGCATGATACCAACAATAAAACATAAAACTAGGCGAACCACTAGTCGATTTATATTGTTATGGAAAAGGAACGAACGAAAGACAAAAAGTAAAATTCCTGTCGATTGCGGAAATGATTATTTTGTTCGTTATTATCATCAGCTAATTGCTAATCAAATTGAATCAAATCTGGCTGATCAGGTTCTGAAGGTGGTATAAACCACGGATCCTCGATCTCCCAAAGATCGGGATGAAGAGTTTCCCGACCTAATGGTGGCATAGCGAAAGGTGGATAATGTTCGATATCAAAGAATCTTTCCAATTCTTCCGGATCGAAGGTTCCATATTCATAGATATCCCTGCGAGGGGCTATAGGTGATACATCAGCTATTTGTCTACCATAATAACTCGGTGGAATAGGAGGCGTATGGTATTGTTCATCCTCATCGAATTCTATAAGCTTTTCTTCATGGAAAGGAAGTTCATCCTCTAGACCCAGAGCTATTTCTGTTGCCACCTTAGAGATTTGTTTAATCTCGTCATCCCATCTTCTTGCCGCTTCACTTTCTCTCATAGCGTTAAGGCTTTTCTGCATAAATTCACGGGCAGCCTCTACGATCGGATGATCTTTGGTATATTCTATACGCAGATATGGATCATCTAATTCCGGTACTCTACGAGAATATTAAAATTCTTTTATCTTAGAAAATTAAAATTCATTAATAATCAATATATAACTGTATAAAAAACATTTGCCACGTAAATATGAAAGAAGATCAAAGTTATCAGCTTTCGGACCTATGCAAATATCTAGGTGGGCTTTCAAGTTCTATAGCGGGCGCTTGATCGATGGCGGTTACTTTTCCACTGATATTCGCTACAGTCATTACAAAATCTCTCCTTGCTTGCTGTAAATCATCCAGTTTCGATTGTACAGCTGCAGCTTCGACGGCATCCTGTTCGTCCAAGGTTTCGCTAATAATAATGTAATTTAATTGGATATTAAAGTTCATACGCACAATCGTACTACTATTAGTTAATTTATCATAACTGATTCGCGTAAGAAATCGATTTTGGAGATGGCACCTGATTACTTGCATCGAACGATCAGCTATTTTAGAGACTTCTGCTGGTTGGGGAATACTAACGATCGTAGTACGATTATCTTTAATCGTTCCCGCTGGTATGACGATACTATCGATCGGCCCTTTACCTACCGGTTCGGCTCGAACGACATCGGCTTTGATAGTCTTTGCAAGCTGACGAGTTTTCTCTGGTATTGGCGGTAACGCTTTGGAAGGTGTTTTTCGAGAAACATCTTTTTTCGGCATTCTTTCTCGACCCACCCTAATTAAAAGCAAAAGTAATATCGCTTGATTTGAGATGAAATATCGTGATCACAAACCTAGCATCACCACCGATCGGTGCTGCTGTTCGTTTCGGTCGACGGCCAACATGTGCGGTTTCCTCTTCCTTTTTACGTTCATATTCTTTTTTAAATTGCTCCGCATGCTTTTTTCGTGCTAACATAGCTTTCGTTAAACCCGGTTTAGTGAAGTCAACTTTCTTCGGCTCATGGGTCGGTGCTATTCTTCGTCTCTTCGGTGGTTCTGCCTGAGGTTGCTCAATAGTTTCTTTCTTTTCCGCATATTGTTTGACAAGCGCCGAAGATCTTGCTTGGCGTAAAGCTTGGGTTTTTGTAAGACCTGGTCTACGGGTGGCCATTGTTACTTCAGTTCATACTAAGTCAAAATACAAACATAAACAGTCCAATCCTATTTTTCATTTGGTCTTCTATTGATCTCACAAATGGGTTACCCTTAAAGATTTATAAAGAATTAACGATAAATCGTACATGTTTCGGTCGAAACAAAAATTCGTAGTTAAGTATATTACCCAGTTAAATAAGATCTCTCTCTTTTCTCAATATTATCGTTGATAGTTTTTCTCGGCGATAATGAAAATTAACCTTGTAATTTCTCATGTCTTTAGTTATGATGCTAATAAGCCATATCGTAGATATTTCACATGAAAAATAATCAAGGTATTTATTTTTACGTTTATGCCAATTACCGATTACGAGAATTTTGATATTTGTGGGGCCTAAAGAATGTGTGTTAGATTTGACAAGTAGAAGATTCGGTTCCTTTGACGGAATATGACATATTGATAAAATATCTTTTGTTTTAAATGTCACGCATTCTTTCTTTGAAATAAACAAAAATCTTTGGATGAAGATTTACGAAACGTATGTTTCTGACATATGTACTAATTTAAATCTTCAAATGAAGATGTTGCTTTCCATCTCAAATTTTTAAATTAAAGACACATACTATGATATTAACAATGATGATAATAAATACAGATGAGAATAAAAAATCTATATAAATATGTCGGAAGAAAAACTGAATAATTATGATATAATGAGTAACAGTAAAATCGAACGTATTTCGGATTCTTTTAAAAAAAAGCATGTAGAACTATCTTACATTGTACCACGTCCTGGAGGCTATTTTCATGAATTGAAGCAATCAGAGATAGATAGTCAAGATAGTAATAGTTTCATTACCGAAGATAAAACATCTTCGCTGAATGTAATTTCATAAATGATAAATATCGTTAATATATTTCTAAATTTTATATATATATATTTATATACATATACATAAATATATTCTTTTAGACTATGATCCATCAACCGAAATTAATAAAAAGTAATAATACTCATACTGATGACATTCTGCAGACCAATTTAAACTGTTCTAAATTCTGCGCATTAACAAAAGATAAAAAAAAATACAATACGGTAATTTATATAATATATTTACGCTGTTAACTTGTATCATTAGTATTATTTGTAATACAAAAATTAATCGCAATATTAAGAAATGTTATAATTTTTAAATTATATATTTCAGATACATATGTGCGGCATAGTTATTAGTACAGTGATGATGATTGCTAATCATTCTTATAATGACATTACAGCCGAACATGTGAGATCGACGAAAACATATTTTCAAAATTTTAAAGGAGAAAATGGTTATCCACATAATATCGCTAAAATTTTACAAATTTTGGAAGATCTTAAGGAAGCCAACTTGATTGAATATACGAAGACGATGAAAAGTGACATAAAACTAAACGAAGAAGATATACTTATAAGCGATCTCATTAACTGATGCATTCATGAACGTTATTAATCTCATTATATTTTCAATAAATCTTATCACTTTTATCAGTTTTATTATTAATAGACAATATTAATAAATAAATAATAATTTTTAGTTTTAATCATTTCATATAATTCGACTCTGTATTGTTCTAACTATGTGATCTGTGCGCAATCTCTTTAATAGATAAATATGACTGATAAAAAAAATAATTGAAACATTATAATTTTGTAATATTATCATAAATATGCAAACATTTTAAGGTTAAATTAATTTTAAAATTGTCAAAAGGATAAATTTCAGTAAACAATGGAAAACATTAAAATAGATGAGCCAGAGAATGATGCTATAGACACAAAACCCCTTATCACTCCTCAATTAGAAGATCAAGTAGAATCAGAAATCCCTGGCATCCCTCAATCGGAAGATGATACAGAAGTAAAAATTATCAAAACAGAAAAAGAGCCAATTACAGTAAATATAATCGATGTTGACGATACGGAAGAGACAAAAGAAGCTGTTGATGTGAAACCGTAAGAAATATCATGATGGATAACAATTATAAATATTAATTTATTTATTCACAGGACATAATTCTATTTAACAGTCAAAAACTAGAAGAAAGCTTTACTATCTTCGATTTTGAACCTGTCTTGTATTTCTTTAAGATAACTCCAATGGTATTCGATGATCGACATTTCCAGGATCATGCCTTTGGTGTAATATGGCTACTCTTTTCTAAACAACAACAAAAATTTCCAAGTAAACATAATACATATTATATATATATATATATATATATATATATATATATATATATATATATATATATATATATATATATATAAAGTAATCCATCATAAAATAATAAATTAATTTTATCAGGTATTCCTCAATTACACTGGTGTTTAAAATTTTTACAAGAACTGAAAGATAGTGATGGCATATACACAAATGATGTTAATTTGTGCATTCAAACGGTTCAAGACAATCTCATTAAACAATATGCCAAATTGGGTATTCTTTTAAAATATATAAACAAAAGTGAACAAAAAGATAAACAGTTAAGTGAACAAGAGTTAATTAATATAGAAGAAAATAATATATTACCACAAGAATCTGTACATAATGAACCTGTAGTGAATAAAACAGAAAAATCAATAATTATTATTCCAAAGGACATTGAATCATTAGATGATAATAAAAAATTCTTTAATGAAGACATGGTCAGTAATTAGTAAATGTAGCTGTATTATATTCTTACTAGTTGATAAATTACATGTACAGAGTAAAAATTTAATTAAATCCACAAACAAGAATTTGGATTTTCAATCGTGTGGAACATCATGTGAAAGGAAGACAATGTTGGAAAAACATGTATCTAAAATAATGAGTTTAACATATACTGAAATGCTATCAAGAGGTCCACTTCCTTGCATTGAACAAATTAATCATAAATATAATATATTACTTGAAGCTCATACTTCTTTTGATTCACTTAAGAGGTTTATGGAGGAGTTAAATTTATCAAGTATAATAACTTATATTTTACATTATAATATAAAATATTCATTCGGTACTTGATTATATAATTTGATAAAGTAATCTAAAATAAGCAAAAAATAATATCTATAAATTACAATTAAAATATTATTCACAGAAGAATCTATTGCAACTATGAATAAAAAACAACTAATCAAATTGTTTAATAATATAAGGAAGAAATATGTGGAAACAATAAAAAAACAAGTTGATAAAATTTATAGCTTAGAGAAGTATGAATTGTAATTATATAAAATATTATAATTATTTTTATATTACTTTCGTATTAAACCTTAAAAAATGTAAAATTTTCAGTTTTATGAAAAACATTGATAATCAATCATTTAAAGCATATGTAACAAATGATTTGATAAAACGTTTAAAGAAATTGGGAGATGATGATGTTGATAATAACATGTAATCTTCTGAAGATTTTTATATTTCGCGCCAAATACGTCATTGCATGTATACGTCAATCTGAGACTAGAGCGCCTGATGCATGAAGCGGAATATATCTCTACTATTCATTTCAGCTGTGCGTGAATACATACAAATAGATGTTTTTTATACAAAACAAAATTGCTTAAAATTAACAATAATTTAATAAACATTTTAATAAATATTATCGCACAAAGATAGTCTCATATCGAAAAATTTATATTTTACAAATTTTATTAAATTTATATTCAAATATTAAATAAAGAAGAAATAAGTTAAAAATGAATTATTATTAAAGAATAATTTTAAAAATTACTTCACATAAATGTATAATTTAAGATTTATTATGATTTAATACGTAAATTTAAACATTTGTGAATTTTTAATAATTTTAGATTAAATCAATATGAATCCTTTAACGTAAGTATTGTATTATAAAGTTAATATTTAATTATTTCTTTATTATTATTATTATTATTATTATTATTATTATAATTATTATTATTATAATTATTATTATTATTATTATTATTATTATTATTATTATTATTATTATTATTATTATACTATATGTACATCATATATCTAAATATAATTTATATTATGCTTGTAGAAATGTAAAAAATATAACAAAACTTGCTGAACAAGATTTAATTGGTAATAAAAAAACATCTTGGCATGATCAATATAAAGATAGTGCTTGGATATTTATTGGTGGATTACCATATGATTTGACTGAAGGTGATGTTATTGCAGTATTCTCTCAGTAAGTTCAAAATAATATTTTTATTAAATATGTATGTACATAAAAGTATTCCATTTTTAATAATAAAAATATTTTTTATCTAATGACATCATTTAGGTAACTGACATTCAAGATAGAGTTTTTAATATTTAATATTATTCTATATTAATATTCACAAGGATATGTTTTGTTTAATTAAAATTGTTTAGATACAAAATTATGTAATATATTTATATATACTATTAGATTTATGTTAGATTTAAATTAGACTTTTCAATTGATGTATTTATTGACATGGCATGTACATATGTGAGAAGCATCTATTATTTAGGTTATAAATATGTTGCAGATATGGTGAAATTGTAAATATAAATTTAGTACGTGATAAGGACACTGGCAAACAAAAAGGATATGGTTTTTTATGTTATGAAGATCAAAGGAGTACTGTGCTAGCAGTTGATAATTTTAATGGTATTAAGGTATATGAATGAAATATTATGAATGATTTGCAAAATTTAATTTTCTAGAGAATGATATTAATTTTAATTCTGTTATTGTATAGATTTTAGGTAGAACAATACGCGTTGACCATGTAGCCAATTATAAAGCTCCAAAAGAAACGAAAAATATTGATGATGAAACTAAAAGACTGAGAAATGAAGGTTGTGCCCCCAAAAAATATTAAAAAGTTAAAGTTTGTTATGAATGTACATAAAAAATGAATATATTTGTATTAATATAAATGTATTGGGTGTATAAGTTGAAATACTCTCTTATTCATATTTTGTTGGAAAATAGAATATAATACGACTCACAAGATAATGTACTTAACGTTTGTGCTTAAAATTTAATTATATACATATATGATTTTTATTTCTATTTCTTCAAGCTTCTATATATTAAAATTATTAGATATTTGAGCATTTCAAGTTCTCATATGGTCTCTGTAAATTTTTTTAATATACATATATGCATGTATATATATATATATATATATACATATATATACATATATATACATATATATACATATATATACATATATATACATATATATATATATATATATATATATATATATATATATATATATATATATATATATATAGATATAGATATATAGAAAAGTAATCTGGAATATATCTTAAGATATCAATTGATAAGTGTCATCTACATTAAAATGAGAAATATTTTTTTACTAAGAATATTATCAAGATGAACCAAATTCACTCATCCATCTTTCATATTTCTCCAGATCTTCTTGTGACACACTCTTATTACATCTTTCTACAGCCTCATCAAAATCTGTAGCAGATACAGGCAAATCTAGTTCTTCTTTTGGTAATTGTCGTATCTGATCTGGTTTTAAACCTGCTATTTTTTTTCTCATTGACATCATAGAAGCATCTCTAAATATAAAACGTCATACACATATGCATGTGTGTATTCATTTTCTAATACATTTTGATTCTGATATTGAAAATATTATACGTGGTAAAAAAATATAAATAAAATAAATCTATATTAAATTTTACATACCTACACACGTTTGTAATATCTGCTCCTGAATAACCTTCAAGTTTCTTTGCAATATCTGCAAGATTTACAGATAAATCTACTTTAACTTCACGAAGATTGATTCTCAACAAAGCTTCTCTACCTTCATCTGTAAAATAAATATCCTTTATATTTATTAGAGTTAATAAATATACTATATTTGTTTACTATATGATTTCTACAACAAACAATTATAGCTTATATGACATCTATACGATCGTATATTCATATTTATAAATATGAAAACTTTTATGCAATATCCATTATGCAAGTATGAAAAATTAAATTATACAAAAAAAAAAAATCATAAAGCTTACGGTTCGGTAAAGGAATGTATATACGCTTTTCTAGTCTCCTTCTAAGTGCTTCATCTATATCCCATGGAAAATTAGTAGCTGCTAATACCATTACTACTTTACTAGGATCTTCACTGAAGAATATAATAAATTTTTGATTGACAGAAACGAATTTAATTTAATTTAATTATCACAAACTTATAATTCTTACTTATTAGAGCTTATTCCATCCATCTGTACGAGAAGTTCAGATTTTACTCTACGTGAGGCTTCATGCTCTGATTCTGATCCTCTTCTAGAGCATAAGGAATCGATTTCATCAATGAAAATTGTACTTGGCGCATAAAATCTAGCCTGATATAATATATAAAAAATTGTAATAAATATATATATATATATATAACAATTTATTGTAAATAAAAATTATCATTCATATTTTTATTATTAGTAAACATTATTACCATTTCAAAGAGTAATCGTACAAGTTTTTCTGATTCTCCTCTATATTTTGATGTAAGTGTAGATGATGAAACATTAAAAAATGTTGTTCCACATTCCGTAGCTACTGCTTTAGCAAGCATAGTTTTGCCTGTACCTGGTGGTCCTACCATAAGTACACCTTTCCATGGTCGCCGTATTCCCTAATAAAATAAAACGCAGAGCTACTTTTGTTTTTGCTTTTGTTTGATAAACAAATAAATAATAATCCTGCTACCTTATAAATAATTATTAACAAATAACTAATGACATAGTTACCTATAAGTAAATATACCTTAAAAAAATCTGGCATCCACATTGGAAGGACAACAGCTTCCTCTAATAATCTTTTTGCTTCATGTAAATCTGCTATGTCATCCCAATGAATATTTGGATTTTTTTGAACTATATCTCTTTCTAAAAAAATTTATATATATTCTAATTTACTTTAATAATATTTATATTATGATAATTGGATAATATATTAACTTACCCAATAAATCAACAAGATCTCTATCATTTCCAGATGGTTCAAATTTACGTTCCTCTGTTTCTATATCTACTTTTTCTGTTTCTGATCTTTCCTATAAAAATATAATTTAATAAAATAAATGATTATAATCATAGAGATATAATATCCTAATTAATATTAAGATACCTTGTTAGAATCATCTCTTTTAGATGTTCTTCTATCATCTTTCTTGTTGACTGTTTTATTTTCTGGTTTTTTCCCTGTAGGAATAGATCTTCTTAAATTTGTACGATTTTGTTGTTTCTGTTGTCCTTTTTGTTGTCTAGTATTTCTAAAATTATATTAATTATTTTAATATATTTTCAGAAACATTTCTTTATTGTATAAAATATTAATGAAAAATATAAAATTATTGTTACTTTTGTTCTGAAGCACTTAAAGGTGGCCAAACATCAGGATCACGAGCTGGTGTTTGATTCCACGAAATATCTGCATTATTATAAGGCCATGATGTCGGATCTCTAGTTGGTTCTTCAAATGACAAACATGATGTACCTATATATATTACATTTTTACAAAACAATATATATATATATATATAAATTTTTAACTACTTTACCTATTACCCTGTCACCGTGTGTGTCAACTTTAAAAAGCTGTAGAGTATTGGATGTAGCTTTAACTTTTTCAAATTCTTGAACAATTTGATGTTGTACCAATTGCCATTTAGCCTTTCTTGTTGCATCTGCTATGCTTGCAAGCAGTCTATGAATTTGTTGAACCACACCTTGATAATAAACACCAGATGTATCATAATTTCCAGTCAATGCCATTTCACGTGCAAGTTTTGTATTTTCACAAATTTCACTGATCGATACTGCCATATTTTTATATTGTTCTTAATATACTCTAGATACAATTATACAAAAACTTATGACGATGATGATTTAAATAAAATATCCTTTATATTGTGGTTAATGCTAATTCAAAATTAACATTTTAGAAAAAACACTTGTATATAGAATTAAGAACCGCGCGCTTCTCCATTTTATAAGAGCACATTAGTTCTTCTATTTTATTTTATTACCAACCAAATTTGGTGACTGAGTAATGCTTATTGTTTCCGTAAACATATTACACTCTCATATGTCAATTTGACATGTAATAATGTTGACTTCATGCTAAAATACGAAAAAAAACATCGACTATCAGTATCACATTTTTTTTTTTTTTTATATCGTTATAACATAATGTAATACAAATTAGTTTAAAAATTGTGAAATATTAAATTAACAATTATTATATATATTCAACGGTTTTTTGAAATTATTTCGTACAAAAAAATTTAGAGATGGTTATGTTATAATACACTTTGAAAATGTGAATAATGAAAACTACGTTAACAAATTAAATGAATTATAAATGTTATATACTGAACGAACAATGGTAAAACGTATAAACGAAAGAACAGTGGATAAAGATTCCTAAAATAAAAGCGTGAAAAATGAATGCGGAGGCCATATTGTGATCAATTACAAGCGGGCTTTTAGAAAATGGTTTGAGCTTTGACATTCGATAAACATTTATTAATGTGAATTCTGATAAAAAGAAACATACTAAATTAATTGTTATAATATAAAAACAGATATAGTAATATTACTAGATTATAAATAAGTGTTATAATAACAATTATATTCTGTAATAAATTTATATAATTAGGAGGTTAGAATTACATTTTTTTTTTGTATAAATATTTTTCATTCATATTTTGATTCGTTTCTTCGTAATATATTATTTATAATTTTTGATTTTTTACAGATAAGATACTTCACAAACATAAATATGAATCGATTAGGAATGCATGATGCTTTGAAACAAATAGCTTTCTTAGAAGGTAAATGGAGTACAGGCAAAGATAATTATGGATCAGGAAATTTTCCAACAATAAAACCATTTACCTTTTGTGAAGAAATCACTTTTACATCTATCGGCCAACCAATGTTCAACTATGTTGCACAGAGTTGGAATTCTGCATCAAAGAAACCATTGCATCGTGAGGTTGGTTTCATGAAAATTATACCAGGAACGAACAAAGTATCTTTAATCTTAGCCCACAATTTTGGTTTGACTACAATTGAGGAAGGTACAATTGAAAATAATATTATTAAGTTAAAAAGCACCGGAATTATAAGACAAAGTGAAGGAATGAAATTACCTAACGTAATCGAGGTATGATCATTTTTTCTATAATTATTTTCACTTTGTTTCTTCTATGAAGCTCATGTTATCTTCCTTGTAGACATGTAGAGAATTCGAAATTAATGGAAATTCACTTAAGCAAATATTTTATATGGCTACCTCGACTGTACCAGAGTTAACAGAACACTTATGTACAACATATACCAAAATTTCAAAAGAATCAGATGAATAAAAAAAAAAATGTATTATTCTAAACTTTACAAATAAATAGTAGTAAGAATAATTAGTATTGGAACTTTTAAAACTACGTCGAACAATTATATATTAATATTTATCCAATTGACAATGAAGGTTATTTTGGATACTTGCTATGAAACAATATTATACATATACTAAAAGCATTTGTATCTGAAAAACTAAATAATTGTCAAGCCCATGTTTATTAAAAAATTTGAAATTTTGAGAAATAAAATATGGATATAAATTCCTTAATTTTTCTTATTTAGATTCATCTAGTACATAAGTGTATATTACTTATTATTATTAACGTTACATTGAAAATATAATATAATATAATATAATATAATATAATATAATATATAGTATCTATTACTATATTGTTTTTAACTTAATTAGACATCGTTTCGTGTGATGGTAAAAGTTTGAAAATAAGTTAATTGTAGAAATATCATTATGATATTTACCCGCATGTTATAGAAGTATGTAACGTATCCAACAACACCTGCGTGCTTGGCTATCGAAACACCCCTCTTTCTGCGCGATGCTTCATAAAACGCGACAGTTCCTCGTTGTATTCGTATGACGAAGGGTCGTTCGTGCTCTTGAAAAAAATTTGTTCATTATTAATCCAAAATATATTTTGTTAATTTGAAAATTTCATCAAGTGTAAATGTAAACTATTCGATTTGAAACGATCGACTATTATAAAATTTACATATCGAATCCTATTTCCAAATGGAGAGGATGATCTAACGCGCGGAATTTTTTTCGATCACGTGACCGTACGATATCGAATATCGATGTGATCGATAAATTGACAAATTTTTAATCGATTTAAATTATACAATATGACGTCGTTACACGATGTTCACGATTATTACAAAAAAATGCTCGAATTGCAGGGTAAATTGCGTAAAAGGTAAGTGCGCTTATATATTTCGATATATTACAAACATTGTTCGTAAAATCAGTTTATTTGTATGAATTATATTTATATATATATATGTGTGTGTGTAATTGTTGTAGCGAAGAGGAAAGAATACGATTGGAAGAACGTTTTAATTTATTGGTACAAGAATCTCGTAACAGGTAATTGCAAAACAACTTATTTTATTTTTATAAGAATTTTGTAATTGTTTATTTATTAATTTTATTATGTAATTGTCTTAAATATATGATTCATGAAATAAAATATCAAGACGATCATCAAACCACATTAAAAAGATTTATCGAAAATTAGGGTTAAAGGCTATAACAAAGTTAAAACAATAATAGTGATAGAAAAAACATGTCATTTTTCAAACAAAATCGTAGTATTTATCGTTAAACTTCCTTTCAATTAACTTCAATAATTTAGGTAATACATATTGAAGTCAAAGATAAAATATGTTATTAATAATACTATTTATTTATTTTTTTTTTCTTTTTTACAGACACACGCTCGCGTGCGCGTGTACATGATGTGCGTGTATGTGTTTTTAGCATTGAGAAATTTCATCGATCGTAAAACTCAATATAACTGTATTCTTGCTAAGCTCAATATTCTATTGCGCGTATCATCCTTTAAAACGTCCTGTAGCTATATCATCGCGTGCAAGACCGAAGGCTTGACCTTCCCTTAAATGTCACGAAATGTTTCTTTTAGATTCCAATTGTCAGGTTAAATTACTTTAACGACTGCACTCGTAGTTAGTTAAAATTCTTTCTCTATTTCTGAATTGTTCCTTTTCTTTTTCTCTTTGTCACTATTTACAAATGTAACGATTTGTTTTTACTTTAATATTTATATATATATATATATATATATATATATATATATTTATAAAAAAAAAAAAAAAAAAAAAAAAAAAAAAAAAAAAAAAAAAATTCACGTTATTCTCCACTTGCAGACACGATACTTGTATAAGCCGATTGCGAATGAAGTATATAGAATATTTAGAAGAACAACGAATAAGGGATGAAAGAAACCACAAACTTCTTGGTGCATTGGATAGGGTTGACAATAGTCTCTCGTTAATGACCGCAAAAACAGATAAACTTAATGTTCTCAGAGTAAGCTCTGTTTCTTTTATTATTTCAATATTTTTACCTTCATTTAAATAATCCATACATCAACTTTGCGTGCACAGAAACCATAATACTTCTTTGTATCATGATGTTATTAATTTTATATTATAACATTGTTTATCGATCGTATTGAACGAACCATCAATGTCATATTACATTTTAGATTACATTTATTATTTACATTTTGTTAACAATACTTAATAATAATTAGTTTATTTTCTTATTTTACAGAAACAATACGAAACTTATTTATTGCGCGTTTATGCGAATCGTCAAAATCCAGGTAGTATTATTGGTGACAGCGGTGTCGCAAGTCAAATCGATGAAGGATATTTTAAGAAAAATACGTCTGTCGTACAATTTAGTCATCAAGTAAATCAAAATATTCCTTTTTCTACGGTTCAATTTAATAAAAAATTAACAAATAATCCATCGAAGACCGAGCAATTATTGCATATACAAAATCTACCGCGAACGAGAATTATTTCGTCGCCTACTATTTTATCCAACAAGATAAACGTTTCTCGAAGAGGGTCTGAATATGAAGGAAATCTTAATTCGCCAAAAGACGTAAAAAATCAACATTTACAATTGTCACAAATATCATTACCGCAAAGTCAACAATCACAAAAAGATATTTGCAATAATAAATTCGTGTCACCATTGAATCTTGAAAATAGTCGAAATCTTTCTGATCAGTATTTGCCTAGATCGATTTTAGAGAATGTAGCCTTAAATCGATCATTTCTTTCACAGTATAATAAATTATCAACAAGCCATATGGAGCCAATCCAAAATGCTGTATATCCTGCTACGAACGAAGCTTTAATTAGTGAAAACATGTTACAGCGTAATTTATTAAACATTCCACAAAGTCAAATAGCGTCGACATCCGCTCAATGTCAATCTGATATACCGATTACACAACACACTTTATATCGTGATACGGATTTATACAAAAATGTCCCACGATCGAACTTTAGATTCTCTACTTTGGGATCGGTGCCAACAAAGATTACAAAAGCTGATTCCCCGCGTAGAATACCGGCAGAAATGTCTCCAAGATCTCACGGACAAATCGATTATTTCTCGAATTATAGACCAACAGGACATTCATATAACGATTTAAAATCTAAAGAAATGCCAACACATTTTTTCCCACGAGATAATTCGCTTTATCGTAACATTCCAAATTTAACAAGCAGTATGACCATGGGTAGAGCAATGCATGGATTATCAAACATTCCAAGGGGAAATACTGATTTGGATGAAGAGACTAGGACAACGAGAAAATTGGAGAACGAGTTAGATAGATATATCAATAAAATTCGGAATCTTCATCGAGAATTAGATGTACAAAGTTTGGAAGAACATGATTACGAACAGAATACGAGCGGTGATCTTCTTAATATTACGCTTTCCGATGATGGAACAGACTATCCTACAGATAAAGTAAAAGATGAACGTGTATCTCAGGAAGTTGCGAAAGTTCTTGCCTTGGCCAATGATCTTGCATCTAAGAAGCCTTCCGTTAGTAAAATGGAATTGTCTTGTGACAATAAAAATAAGAAAATCAATGGGGCTGTGCCCAAAAATGATAAAAATACAGAAGATAAAGGTATGAATCTTAATTCTGAGACAAGATACGACGTTCTGTCGGATAAAACATTTGAAACATCTGCTAGGTTGGAAAAGGGTAATATTAATAATGATGTTACATCGCATAATCTAGAATTAGAACAGTCGGACAAAAATATTCAAGACCTTGAGAAAGAGAACTGGAACAACGTAGAGATTAAAAATATACAAGATCCGAATGAACACGAGGAAATGATCTTACAAAATAGTGCAGATGCAAAAGTCGATAACAGCAAAGCTGTAGTAAAAAATCATGAGCAACAGGCGAAGGAAGATTATGTCCTGCAAACAGGAAAAGAACTAGAAATATCACAACAGTTTTCTAATGCTGAATCATTGAATCCTTGGGATGTTAAACATATGATAAAACAAGTTATAGAAGTACAACCAGATGAGATAGATAAAGATTTGATTGAAAATAACGAGAATAAAGAAACCATATTTGTTAACGAAGATGACCACGAGAAACAGATTACAGAAACATCGGTCATCCTAGAAAACGAAGTAACAGCGAATTTATCCCGTGAACATGAAAACGCAATTGTCGAAGAAATCGATACAATTGAACAACAAAATACGAATAACAATTTAGAGATAACTTCGAACACTCAAAACTTAAGTGAAAACAATAAAAAGGAAGAATCAATTCAAAATATTCCACTTACAAGTGATTATATTGAATATAAGAATCAGCGTTACGAAGATGAAGTAGACGATAATAAAATAGAGGTAAATCAAGAAAATAAGAATATTGAACAAAACAGTCAAATAGTTAATATTGATGATATTCAACAAGAACAATTACCGCAACAGAATACATCGCACGAATACTATGCTTCTAATGAACAAAACGTTCAAGAACTCGATCAAGACACTGCATATATATCCGATGTGAATCAAGAATTCATAGAACCAAATCAACAATATGATTATGATCAAAATGCGTTAGGTGAAGATAATGACAACCAACAAGAATATGAAGGATATATTAAAGATGATTACGACGCTATCATTGATCAAAATGCGATAAAAACGGAAGATGAATATCTCGAACAATCGTATGAGCAATATCCAGCTGATTCTGAACAAGAATATATAGAAGAAAATCAAGGTTATCATGAGGATAGGGATAAATCTAATGTATATGATGAAAATTATGATACTAATCAAATAAATGATAATGAAACAAATGAAGAATATTTAATGGAACAGTATAATACTGTAGAAACTGATCAGGATGTTATTAACGTAGGAACTGATCAGAATGTTATCAAGATAGAAAATGATCAGAATGCTGTTAACATAGAAACTGATCAGAATGCTATTAATGTGGAAACTGATTACAATGATGATAATATAGATGCTCAGGATGTGACAGAAAATTTTGCAAATAATGAAATAGAAAAAGAATCAATAAATCAGAGTAATATTATTAGCGATAATGATCAAGTATCAATACCTGTAGAACGAACAAATCAATCAAAGAAAAAGAAAGACATTATTAATTCTTTATTGGATTCCGATACGGAAAGTACGATCGAAAGAAATATTTCAAATACAGAAAGTGACTTTGATTTTCAATAAATTTGTTTAAATAATAGCGCGAATAGTTTTAAAAGATAATTCTGTCAGATATGAATCATTTGATTTCAATAGATCATGTAATTTATATATAAGTAAAACAATATAATTATTGATTAAATATAAGAAAGAAAAGTTCATTTTCATTGAAATTACTATATATATATATATATATATATATATATATATATATATATATATATATATATATATATATATATACATATAGTAATAGTAAATAGTATATATAATAGTATATATTATGCTTTTAATATAGATATTTTTATATAAATGATTTTGAATGGTTTTGAGATATTTGTATATAATGAATTTTTTTTATTATTTGTTATAAGGTGATTAGCTTAAGGATAATGTGTAGTTCTTCAGATATTTCCAGTGAGATTACATTTGCGAAAAGCAATTTTATGCTAAGTTTCAGAGTATAGCATCGATATTTAGCATGTAAAAAGAATACATAGGTGATACTCGCTTGATATGGATTTTCACAGTCGACAGGCGCGAGTCTGCGCTAGTTGGGTGTGTTGTTAACACAGCATCGTTTTATGTGACCAATCACGAATCAGCATGGTGCAAGCATCTCTCACCATAGACAGTGCTGTAACGACGATAATTTCAGATGCGACGTTGAATTATATTCAAATATAATGTTCTTTTTTCAACAGCTAATAATATACGAATAAGTAGAAAATGATAAATCTCATTAAAAAGTATTTAAATCGAGTAACATACGACAAGAAAATTCGTTTGCACGATACCTTTTGTAAATACATCTTTGTATTTAGTTTCGTCGAATTTCTTCGGGAAGTATCTTTCTAACCTATAACTATTATATTCGCAGTATAATTTTATAAAAATTTGTATAATTATGTTGACACGATACGATAGATTTTTTGTATATTTTTATAAAATCAAAAAGAAATTATCAAGAATGGGTCTGACTTTTCAAGAGACGTGATACGGTCCTGCACGCATACATGGTAACTCCGGTATGCAGTAGTGACAGTCGCTGACCAGCAGCACGCTCCAGCGTGTGTTGAGAATTACCGTTCTTGTTTTACGATCGTTTCTTTTAATGTATTCCGGCTAAAGTTCTTCAAACTGTCATCTCCATTGTGTCCTAAAAACGATAGAAGAAGCAAAGATATATATATATATATATACTCTCATTATCACACATGCGAGTGCTTCCTCCATATTATCTCTTCTTCCAACGAGTAAACCCCGTACATTTGTGTTTCTTATCAAGGAGAAAGAAAGGATAAATATCGTGCGTCGCGCTCTCATTCCATTGTCGTTCTCTAGAAACGCGCGCGTATTTTGTCAGTTATTCCAAGCGCCACGTGATTGGTCGAATTTTAACCGGCTTTCATGTCGTCCTTGGAACCAATGTGATTACAATTCGTCGACATTCGCTTTTTCAATTTCTACGTTAAATATAATAACA
The DNA here is from genome assembly GCF_910589235.1 of Vespa crabro. Lineage (NCBI taxonomy): Eukaryota > Metazoa > Arthropoda > Insecta > Hymenoptera > Vespidae > Vespa > Vespa crabro. Next base: position 3,377,787 of record NC_060976.1, read on the forward strand.
AGAATTTTCCATTTTCACACATTCATTCGACATTCCTTGAATTTTCTACGTTGTTCATTAAAGAAAAAAAAAAAGAAGGAAAGAAAGAAAAAAAAATGTAAGTATAAGATATGACTCCTCGAGTGATTGATCGTCGTTCGACGTATATTGGAATAACGTCTAACGAGTAATCATATATAAATATGTGTTGTATTTTTCTTTGAAAATTATTATTATTCGCCGTTAAACTTTATCATTGATTATATATCGATCGTTCCTATTATTTCGATAAGAAAAAAAAAGAATTCTCGTTTTCATTTTATACAATTTTTATCGATTGATAGAGGTAAACAATTCTTTTTAATGTGTCACACATGCTCGAAGAAAATCAACGAATTGCGTTTAAGGTGCAGTTTGCATCTGCGCACAAACTGCACACGGATATATATATATATATATATATCTTGAATGAATTACAGTGACCTCTTGATATTTTTATAATTATTGATTTATACCTTAATAAGATTTGTTTATTATTTTCCTTAATAAATATATATATATATATAAGCATTCTTCTAGCAGAAATTGATTAAAATAGTAGTTTCATTATTTCATGCAAGTCTAATAGTTTCTAAGTATAGAATGAGTAACAAGTTCAACAATATTGATTACATTATCTATTAATTTCGAAGAATTCGTATACGCTGGAAGTTACATTAATACTGAGAAATTAGTATAATATTTCTATTGCAGAAAAAATAATAATATAGGTTTACACTATCATAATAGTATAACTATCTAACCTTTTTCAACTTACAACAATCAAATTAGACAGACCTCTCCCCTTTTACACTGTAATTTAACGAGCTTGAATTAAATTCTCAATGATCTATTAAAAGAACACGAATTCAAGGGTCTCTATAAAAGCGCTTTAGAATTTGTAAACTAACAATGAAATAACTAATAAAACGATCATTGACAAACAATGAAATCTTATAAGGAAAGATAGAATATAGTTTAAATCGTATTAATGATAATTGCATTATCCATTTTAATTTTTGTTCACTCAACTATCATTACATTTTTACAAATGCGACGTTAGATTTAGTTATCCTATAATTATGTGATAGTAAGCTTCATTAAAATTAGTTCTATTTCTTTGCTTTTCTTCGAGGATAAAGAAAAAAAGAAAAATAAGAAAAAAAAAAGGTTACAATTGTAATACTATATTTATTTTTCTTTTTTGCTTTTCATCATAGTCCATATTATTTTCTTGAATGGACTCATCGTCGTCTATCTTTATAATCAATTTTGTTATGCGTTAATACAAAAATACGAATGTCCACAGGGAAAATATGGAGGATACTGTTGCATTGAATGGCGTAGTAGATGTAAACGGAGTAAAAGACGTTAACGTTGCAACCGACAGGATTTATTACGAACTTGATGGCGAAGGTGATGCCGATAGTTCCACGACACCTGGACACAACGTTGATCAACGTGGTCGTAAGTCGAACAAATGAATTTTCTTTTTAAATTATGAAATAAAAATTGTCCCGAAAAAGAAGGAAAAAAGAAATAAAAGAATGACGAATGTAATACAGAAAAAAAAAAGGGAATAAATTTACAATCGATCATTTAGCATCAATTTCGTTTTCTAACTCCATTCATCTTTATATACTTACGTAGATATATAAATACATATATCGATTTCTTACTCTTTAAGCAAACCTCACGAACTCTCATCAATTTTACCTTTCGTGCGACGAAAGATGGGATAATATAAGCAATCTAATGGATATTCATAATCTGTTGTCACGATAAGAATTATATATTTGATGCTCGCTTAATTGTAAAATTGTCGGCGAACGTGATGATAACAAGGTTCTAAGTGTTGATGAAATTACCGATTGAAATTGTATAATCTTTTAAGAACAATATGTTAATTGATAAATATATTAATAACGTATGCACATTTACGTAAGTTTCTTTGAATAATTTTCTATTAAATAGAAACATACGGGTTTTAATGAACGTTCCACTTGGTTCGTTCTTACAATTAATGAAAACATAGTAAATTGTTTTGGAATAATTCTTAAATATTCTAAATATAAAATGGAAAGATTTTAAGATTTATTAACAGATCTTTCTTTTGATTGGCATTAAGCCTGCACAAGTTTCTTCTTCGTCTCTCTTTCTTCTTCTTCTTCTTCTTCTTTCTCTCCTTGTAGTATTTTCGACGATGTCAGAATATTCACTGTCTCTTATTCGAACTGAGTTCGGGATCCTCCGAAGGTGTCGGTAGATGAACAGAAAGAAAATAACTCTCGTTAGTTTCGCGTTAGTATAGTTCAGTTCGACTGCCACGAACAGTCAGTACACATCACTCGCGATCTTGTCTCTTCACGCGTTAAATATCATTATTTAAAATTAATTATCTCATAAGACAATTATTACTTTGTATTTGGACGTTTTTAAAAAATTTTTATATTATTCTCGAGTAATACGTACAGTTTTTAAACTTGATTAATAACAGTATTATCAATGATATATTTTGTTTAAAAAGATTCTTATAGATATTACGTTAAATCAACTAAATAATACTGAACAAAGTGAAAGTGAAAGATTGAATAATTATTTACTGAATCTTTCGTATCTATTATCTTCCAAATATAATATTTGCTACTTATATAGTATGTATCATAACATTTAGCGGATGTGTGTTATGTCGTTAAGTAATAAAGCAAAGTGTAAAACGACCAATCATTCAATCAACCGAATAGTATTATGTAAAACGTAGTTTTACGTCACTTATTTAAACAAATTATTTGTTTGCCATACAATATAACGAGCCACGTCGAAAGTAAGAACTATCGGTCATCGCGTATAAATGTACAAATAGATGTACAATTTCGTTCATTAAAGTAGTGTGTTCCAATCTATAATCGCACGTAAACCGGTCTAATATATTTTTCTTAACGAACAAAATGTCAAGCAGAGGTGTCACTACAACGGAAAACGAAACCTTTCTTGGAATTCGTCTACCGTCAATCTTCCTGGTCGATACCGAAGAAGGTAACTGTGGAAATTTCATTTTCATAGATTTCCTTGTACAAATAAAAAAAAAAAACTCTTTATTGATATTCAACGCAGAGTTGAATGTAATATAATTGTCTCATTTTCAATCGCATTGAAAACAAACTGTCATTGAACGTATTTGACGCGTTAAAGTTGCGTAAGTGATCTTTTAAAACAACCGTCTACACGTAGCTATTTTTGTCGACTAGGGAAATCAGACTGGTTTTAATGCGACTATCGATACCTTATCAACGACGTTTCGTATTGGTAGATAGGTAACTATATACATACATCGTCACTCGATGAGAAGGTGTATATATATATATGTAAGTTCATAAATGATTTATCTGAAATAATATGCTTGAAAGAGAACTAAAAGTGGGGGATTGATAAGAACAAAAAATTCTTCTGTTAACGATAAGCAAGTAGTCGTAAAGTTTGATATAAGTCTATCGTTCTCTCTTTTCCTTAACGCTCGTATTATCATTGTTCTTGATATATTTTTATAATCGCAAAGAAGATATTTTTAATAGTGCCATTATTCGATAAATCGTCGATAGTGTTGAAATATTTTCAACAAGGAACTATTATGTACGAAACGGATTTAACGATAGCGCGAAAATCTCATCCAAATAAAACAGGTAGACATTTTTATTTCATGATTATTTTTAGAAGTTTAAATGTATATATATATATATATATATACATAAAAATATTGTATATATTTTATAAGATATGTATCCTTTATAAAATTGAAACGAGCTAAACGAGCTATCATACTTACTATGCGTTCTGTCAAGATGTTTATATATATATACATATTGGTATATATGAGAAAACCTGTTTATGACTAGGAACGTTTTATAACTTATCAACGGAGATTAGCATAACTGTTATAACAAACATTCTTTTTTCACGATGATGAAGTACAGAATATTTGTTACAATGTTCTTTTTATTTTCTTTTTTTTTTTTTTTCTTTCTTTCTTTTCTTTCGTCTTACAGTTTACTAGTATCGATGAAGCAATTGAACGAAAATATAAATGAATATTCAACCACCGCTTGAGAATTTTTATATAATTCATTATTGTAAGGGTAGATAAATTTCTATAAATTCGTTAGATAAATATCTAGATTGTTTAATGACGAAAAAAAGCGTTCTCTTGGATCTCTTCAATTTAACGAACGTTGTATAAATGTTTTCGTGTATTCAAAATATGTAAACATTACTACGTTAAATGCAAATTTATCCTTGAATGTCACTAGCATAGAGTGCGTATTACGAAAATATATTTCTCGTTGATATTTTCGTCCGACGACGTACATATGTTTATTTATAGCGATTCCGTACTACAAAACACAAGAGTATGCAGGTAGAAGATAAACATCGAAGGCTGATATACGTATCAAACACTTAGATAGAAAAGAAACAAAAATTTGTTATATTCGAAGAATCAAGGAAACCTGAGTACATAAGGAATTTTGTACGTACGTAGATAACGATGCCAAGGGATAGTATTGATCTTTTTCACTAGCAAGCAAAGAAGAGTCTCATCGAGAAAGGAGACTTTGGTTCGTTGCCAAAACTTGATTCACTGGGAAGACTTTCCACGAGAAAAATATGAAATAACTCGAACAATCCCCAAGAACCATCTCTTTCTGGCTACATTAACTTTAAATATACAAATATACTATGCATTTTATACATAGTCTACTGCGTTGCTAAACATATCATTCTCGAAAATCTATTAATGCGTATTCAATGAATCATTAATTCGATAAAATTTTATCTTAAATTAAAATATCTTTTATGTTATACATGAGATTTAAATTTATTAATAAATGTACAAAGGACATGTTTCAATACGCATTTTACTAAATAATATTTATGGAAAATCAGTATAGACGAGGATTTGTCGAACAATGAAAAGGGATTGAGCATTGATTGTTCTTACTATCGGACAGCAACATTGTTCATCTATCCTCATAAAATGATCAAGTTTATATATATATATATATGCATATATTTAAATTTATATATAAATAACTTAATTCTGTGTTAAATTGTTCCGACGTAGATGTGCGTTTATATAAACAAAAAGATATTCTAAATTATAATAAAATAATAATAATAATAATAATAATTCATCAATCGTTCATCAAATTGTTATTCTCATGATAAATAACGAAAAAATTAAGGAAAAAAAAATTAGAACATAGACCGAAAGATATCTTTAGCCATTGAAATTAATTATCAACTCCGTACGATAGTTCTATGAAAAAGTGGCCATTAAAAGGAATAAAAGAATAAATAACAGAAGGAAAGAGAGAAATGATTTCAAGATTTCTCCGTGGCGCTACCAAAAAGAAAACACGGCATCTTGGCACAACGTCCCGGATGGTAGCACCTTACACATTCCACGTACTCTTGTGCCCCATGTGCGTGTTTACTGTGTTTCGCGTACGGATTCTGTGATGTCTACCAAGTGCCAACTTCACGCTACAGTCAGTGTATTCGACACTTGCGACCAGTTAACATGGTCACCGACCTCTCAAACATAAACTGAATTCGTTCCACTCTTCTTTCGTTCTTTTCTCTTTTCGAGATTCAATATTAAGTGTGTGTTATTAAAATAGTTATTATTCGGTCAACAAAAGTATTCTCATTTTAAGATATATATTGAATGATTTTAGAAATTCCATTGAAATTTATCGATCTCAACGTTTACAACCTCGACAGTACGTCTTCTCGGTGTGACTCTTGAAAGGACATTGAAACGACAATAGATAGTCATCGATGAAAGACCTTTCTAGACCCGTTCTAGATTTAGGAATGTAATTTTCCACGTACCGCGCTGTAATAAATACATATCTCGTTCGTAAGTATGTAGTTAAAAACAAAAGGGAATGGTCTTTCTTTGATAAACATACTCCTCGTATTGTGTTTCTCTTTAGTTCAATAAAGTGACTTTCGATACAATTTATCGATTAGAATATTATTACTGTACGATATTAATATTATCGTGTTCTATTTTATTTATGTCGATTTACATCTTCATTGAATCATCCCAGTTATTATAAGATCGATCTGTCATTATATCGTCTTTTCGAGAGAAGTGTACATCAAAAATATGCGTCCTTCTTTCGTGAAAATATTTAAATGTCCTCCTACGTGAATCTTAAATCTAATTTCACAATATCTTTTTATCCGTCCATAGAGAAGGATTCATTAGCATGAGTAAATAGTAATTTTCATTCTATCCGGCAATGATATTTTTATATTTAATCGTTTCTTAAATTTGACATCGAACGTTGCTGATTTGATAACCTTTATCTGATACGAACTGATCACTTCAACGTATTATCAGCAATGAAAAAAGGTTATTACGTTCGAATAAATATTAAAATTTTCATTTTGATTTCAATGATGTATGACGAGCTTCGTTAATATCAGATCTAATTATATATCTGCCTTCATATTTAAAATATGCGATTTTATACACACACACACACATATCTTTCCTTTTAATAAATGAACGGTTTATTAAAAAATATTTCAATCGATACTATATACTCTTTTCACAAATTTTTCTTTGCTACTTGTGAATTTTCTCTCGAGTTTAATTGTTTTAAGTAAAAAAGAAAAAAGAAAAAAAAAAGGAAAAAAATAATAAGAAAAAGAAAAAAAGTAGAAATTGCCACTCCTTCAAAGAGAGCGCACGCCATAATCTATCCCTACTATTTCTAATAATAGTTATGCTCGCGTGCGTCGATCTATAAACTACAGAACCAGTTTCTTATGGCGTCTTTTAAAGAGACGAAATAAGAAGTGAATTTTCGAATGATCGTTGGTAATACACGTAAAAAGAGTTTGCCATTGCGACACGAGTGAATTTAAACGAGTGTTCAACAATTACAAGTGTTTTTTTTAGTTAACCAGTTAGCAATTGTGTGTAGATACGTATGTATATCACTTATATACGTATATACATACGCATACGTCGTGAATAATATTCTAATTATAATTCTTCATAAAAGAATATACATTTGCCTTTTCTTTTCTTTATTTTTTTTCTTTTATATATATATATATAAAGAACGAATTACGATCCGTATTTTATACGTGCGATTCTTTTTAATCGTTGAAGTGCATTCATTTCATACTTTTATCGATTTACGATAACTTGATTATTTTTCCGATTTATTAAGACTATGTGATTGGTTTCTACATGCAACAATCATCATTCTAGATTTATTACTAGGTATTTTATGAAAATCATTTAAACTTTAAAAGACCGATCGAATTCGAAGCTGTACGATTTATAAACGTCGATTAATATATTTTTCAGAGTTTGTTAAAAAAGAAAAAGAAAAAAATATATATATTTTACTATTGCACTTTGTACCGATCGATAACATTACAAAATGTCGAGAGTATTGCGCGATAATAATAATAATTAAATCTTAATTTATTCCTAGCTTCTTAACAACGATTGATGTTTCAACGGTCAGATTTTATCGGTCGAAGTTAAGACGATAACCGAAGTGGAATTTCTAAAAAAACTTATTATAGAAAGATTACGGGGATATAAATATATACGATGGTACTGGGAAGTGATAATGAATTTTTAACGGGATATAAACGTAATTCTGTAACCGAATGGTTACAGAAAACCGGTCAAATAAAAGATATTGGTAACTCTCAAAAAATATTTCTTTTTTGCTTTCGTTTTCACATACCAATTATATATTCCATTTATATCGAGTAGAGTTTCTAAAATATCTTTTCCTTTTTTTTTTTCTTACAGGTAGCGAAAGTCCAGTCTATGGTCTCGAAGGTGGTGGAGCAAGTGGTGGTACTTCCTTGAGACTTGCTCCGCAAGAATTACCAAATGAAATCTCAGCGCCTTACGAAGTACCACAATTCCCGATCGAGCAGATTGAAAAGAAGCTCCTCATTCAAAGACAGCTCACCGTCAAGTAAGTCTAAATCCTATTGCCGTATGTATTATTATGATAGAAAAAGCAAGCTGACGTTGAATATACAACAAATTATAACGATTGTTTACAAGGTTGTGTAACCTTGAAATATGTACACCAATCGATCCCACGGTCGCTTCGGAATTCATGAAAACTCAACACAAGAATCTTGAAACGAGGTCGCGCTTTTATCCTATCACCTTGCATGTATACACACATTGCGTAATACTGTTTCTTCATGGTGGTATAGAAACTGTGAAAGTGAGAAACAAAGATATATAATGCGTATATATTGCGTGTACGAGAGAGAAAGAGTATAAAGATATCAGTTCCTCTTTATCCTAATATATTTTTAAATTCTTCAATCGATTGCATATTGTAATACATACACCGTATGCGTTACGATCAAGGATTCTTGCCAATTGTATATCTATTATTATTCTTCCGTATGTGTTATAAAGTCGCGATCAATAATTCAGCACGGAGCCTGCATGATTAGGCTCCGTGCTATTCGATATAACTTTACCTATCTGCCTTTATACATCTTCGTCCACATAAGTATAATATACATACATCGAAGGCAATATGTGTACGTATAACCCCATAATTATATTCTTTTTTTATTCAGTATAATTTTACGTTTACGTCTTGTTGTTTTATTATTGCGTATAATAGTTATCAATTGTCAATATTGATAGAATAAAAAAAACAAAGATAAATATAAGTCAGTTTATACAAGATAGAAATACATGCATATAGCAATAATGGGTAGAATTTGCTTTTTTATTTGTATTTTATTTAATTTTTTTTTCTTTTTCTTTTTCTTTTTTTTTTTTTTTTTCTTCTTTTGTACCATATTCACTTTGTGCAATTGAACGTAATATAGCATAACGATAATTTTCTTGAAAGGATTCACAAGAAATTGGAAAAGTTATTTAATCGCTGTATTAATTAACATAATGGTATATTAATTAACGAGTAACATTCGACTTTCTAATGTAAGATATTTCACGTTTCTACGAGATAGAATCACGTTTACAATTACTAATGCGACTCGCTGCGTTTCTTATTTATATATAAATGATTAGAGAAATCCATAGTTGAAACGAATAAAATGACGATACGATTGGAAAGTAGTGGAAACGTAGAGAAGGATGAGAAGCGTATAAACGGAAATATATAGTGCTGTATCGGTTTTACACATAATACGAGGAACGCATACGACACGAAAGTAGGAAGGGGTTGCTGGTGATTTGCCCTCGGCTGCTATCGTTCTCAGTACTTGCGCGAACGTTGACGCGATCGGACGTACAAGTTATTATATCGTCTGTGATATTCGATCAAGAAAAAAAAAAAAAATGCAGGAGACACGAAGAGATAATAGTAACGAAATGTTCGATGATAGAAAATAAAGATTTATTGCATTTATAAGCAAGCATTCGCTGTGAAAGTTCCTACTCTTTCTAACGAGAAAAAAATATTCGAAGTATTCTCTTTAAACGTCGAAGTGAATTTTAATGTTCTTTTTTCGCTATGTCTCGAATTTTCTTTGACGATCGATCGTGAAAATATACATTAGATTCACCTTGCGTCATTATTTCTTTTCTTTTCTCTTTTTTTTTTTTTTTTTCTTTCTTTTTTCTTTTTGCTTGTTAAGGGTGGCAGGAATTATATGGGTATTATAATCGTACAACGAGTTACCGCATTACCTTGACATTGGACGATTTCTTTTCTTTTACTGCAGTGTGACACAACATCTTATGCACGAGTATTATAAGTGTTAAGAATCTATAGAATTCCTATGTGTTTTTTTTTCTCTTTTTTTTTTTTTTTTTTTTTTTTTTTACCTATAATCATATATTATGACGTATACGGTAAACGTAACAAATGTTTAATAGATCGCATTCAATGATCGATCGCACGTGGTTAATTGAGAACCAAGTACGATTTAAATTATCAAAGGGAACGGTAATGTTATAGCAACAGGTACTACTTTCATTATCATGTTAGATTTTTCGCATTAATTAGAAAGCACTAATATTTACAAATACAAAATTCAAATGTGTACATTTGCCATTGTTAATTCTTTACAGCGAAGGTTCCCTTTCTGTCAATCATATGTTATTCCACCATGCTTATTTTATACTATACAACGAGATGTCATTATATGATAGTTACGTTTATATAAGTTAGAGCACAACTAACGTACACATACATACGCGCGCGCGTACACAAAATAAGTGAAGGATAATGTATGACTGATAGGGAAACTTGGCCGCATGGAGAAGAAACCCCCCACTACACTCTATTTATAACTGCAGGTGTACTTACATACGTTTGGATGCACTAAATACTTCAGTAGATTATCTAAAATCATGGATTATTAAATTCGTTGAATATGCAATTATAATAAATCATACAAAACAATAAGAAAGTTTCTCTAAACGCTATAACAGTGTAGTTATAAGAAAAAGGACTTTCGAAGCATTATTAGTAATTAAATCGTATAAAAATTTTTGTATTTAACATAAATAAAATAAATCCATTTGTAAAAAGACTTTGTGTTAAAAAAAAGTTTGTGCGTCTTCGAGGACGCGCTTGAAACACGAAAAATCACAAATAAAAATAGGAATACGTAACATGTTTGCTGGTGCAAACGAATCAAAAAGATGGCTACGGGATAATACCATACTTCTGAGGTAAATCAAAAGATATTTGTAATTGCAAAAAAAGAAAGAAAATAAGTAGATATATTTATGAAGCTTGAATCCTTGTCCTTTCATGTTGAGAACAACATTCTTCGATATACTATAATACATCGAGTAGATATCGCATTGCGATAAAGTCTGACTCACAAAATAAGATATGATCATTCAATAGGATATCTATTAAAATACGATTATTTCCATAAAATAGTTTTCAGTTAAGCCGTGTATCTATTCATTATACCATTCTAATGCCATAATAATTATTTCCTTCGTTGATACTTTCGTCAGACATTGATAGAATAACATAATTATCATGAGATGCCAAATATTTGCGTTGATTTTTAAATATCAAAACGCTGCCACTATGGTGCTTCTTCCTTTTTCGTTTATATTTTTATTGAGAATTTTGACATATATTTTTATCTTCTTTCTTTTTTTTTTCTTTTTCTTTTATATACATATATATATATAGAGCCGCAAAGGATCTCGAAGAGCGACGCAGTCATTATGAACCGTCGATTGGTCCTGGAGTACCCGACTACGTTGATGATCCCTCGTTTAATTTCGAAGAAAATGATTTTGTGCCACATTTTCAACGAGTTTCAATATCCGGAGAAGATACATCGGGGGTAAGTTAAAAAGAAAAAAAGAAAAAAAAAAAAAGAAAAAGAAAGGAATATTACTAGAAAAGCTTTCTTGCTTACATTATCTAAAATTGATCTACAGAATTAGGGACACCCGTCATATGTCTCTTTTGAGACTTAACTTGGTCAAGAAACCCTGCGTGTGCATTGTCACTCAAGAAACCTTTGTCAAACACAAGTCTTTGCCTATTATGCTTTCATGTTTTTTCTTCCCCGCAAAAATGGGCTATCTGAAATAATGTGAAAAAAAAAAAAAAGAAAAGAAAAAACCAATCTTTAGAAGGATTTCGTTTGATTGAACAAAAATAAAATAATACAATGGACATTGAATGTACATATGTAGTTATGTTCAAAAATAACATACATCGTGATATCCCCTTTAATCGATCATCGACACACATTTAACTTACCTTCATTATTGAACGGTTCAGTAAGTTCACAAGGTGTCGCGTTATTATCTAATGGGTTCTAGACAAACCCGTAGAAAGATCGGAAGATCAGCAAAAATTAATATATAAATAAGACATTTCTATATTAATTTACATTTCATATATATTTTAGGTACCTTTGGAAGATCTTCAACAGGCATCGCAAATGCTCGTTCAAGCCTTGGTGATACGAGAAAAGTATATGAATAATTCTAAACAAAGTTTTCCTTCTATTACGACCAAATTTTTACGTAGCATCGATAAAAGACCTGTTACTTCGAATGATGAAGTTCAACATGATGATCGTAAAGCTATCGCAGGTACGCGTATGAAATCATATTAAAAAGACAATAAATTTAAAAGTATTTGAAAAAATAACGATACATTTATTTATTGGTACCACAGATCATCCGGTACACGCACCTGCATCACGTGGAGATCCTTGGGAATGCAAATTCCCACCAGCAAAAAATTATACAATTTTACCCATAAACGGTGTTTTCAATGTTTTCGCTAATGAAGAGGACGCGAAAAATGGAGAACCACTTCCATATTCCTATCCAGATTTAGCAGCCTTTGTTAGGGACATGAATCTTCTTTGTACCATGATCGCCGATGGTCCTTTAAAATCTTTTTGCTATAGAAGATTGAGTTATCTCTCATCCAAGTACCAGTTGCACGTTTTGTTGAATGAACTTAGAGAATTGGCTAGTCAGAAAGCTGTTCCACATAGAGACTTTTATAATATAAGAAAGGTCGATACACATATTCATGCGGCTTCCTGTATGAATCAAAAACATCTTCTTAGATTTATAAAGAAAACATTAAAGAATCATGCGGATGAAATTGTTACGTGTTCGAAAAATGGTGAGACTATGACACTGAGCGAAGTATTCCAATCAATGAATTTAACAACATACGATTTAAGCGTAGATATGCTAGATGTACATGCTGTAAGTTTTCAAACGTTGTTGGATTACAGAATTATACAAAATAATGTTAATAATGTTTTCCCATTTCTTTCTTTCTTTTCTTTTTCTTTTTTTGTTTTTCACAGGATAGAAATACATTTCATAGGTTCGATAAATTCAATGCTAAATATAATCCTATTGGTGAAAGCAGACTTCGTGAAGTTTTTCTTAAAACTGATAATTATCTTAATGGTAAATTTTTTGCAAGTATAATTAAAGAAGTGGCAAGCGATCTTGAAGAATCGAAATATCAAAATGCAGAATTGCGACTGTCCATTTATGGAAAAAATCCTGAAGAGTGGGATAAGCTAGCTAAATGGGCGATACAGAGCGATGTTTATTCGGACAATGTGCGCTGGCTCATTCAAATTCCAAGACTTTAGTAAGCCTATCATTTACTTATTGCATACTATAAAAATATGTAAAATACTATTTAGTTATTCTTTATTTATAGCGACATCTTCAAGCTAAATAAGCTTATGACCAACTTCCAAGAGATTTTAAATAATATCTTTTTACCTCTTTTTGAAGTAACTAATGATCCACATTCACATCCTGAATTACATAAGTTTCTACAATATGTAAGTAGAACTTTTTTAAATGTCATATGCTTTACTTGCAAATTCTTATCATGGAATTATATAAAATATTTTTAAATAGGTGATAGGTTTTGATTCTGTAGATGATGAAAGTAAGCCTGAAAATCCATTATTTGACAAAGATGTTAGCCCCCCAGAAGAATGGGATGACATTGAAAATCCTCCATACGCATATTACCAGTATTATACCTATGCAAACATGACAGTGTTGAATCACTTTAGAGCGTAAGTTATATTTTTAATAAAAAAAAGAACTCTTTATAAAAACCATTTGGAAATATAAATGATTTATTTCACAGGGAGCAAGGTTTAAATACTTTCGTTCTTCGCCCTCATTGTGGAGAAGCTGGACCAATTCAACATCTTGTTTGTGGTTATATGATGGCAGAAAATATTTCTCATGGCCTCTTGCTAAGAAAAGTTCCCGTACTCCAGTATTTGTATTATTTGGCACAAATTGGCATTGCCATGTCTCCTTTAAGTAACAATTCTCTTTTTTTGAATTATCATCGTAATCCTCTTCCAGAATACCTTGCAAGAGGATTGTGTGTAAGTCTTTCAACAGATGATCCTCTACAATTTCACTTCACGAAAGTAAGGAAAAATAAAATTAAAAAATCATCTATTAATGTTTATATTACTACACGTTTCCTAAAATATTTTGTTTTGCATATAGGAGCCTTTAATGGAGGAATATAGTATTGCAGCACAAGTATGGAAGCTCAGTTCATGTGATATGTGTGAATTAGCCCGTAATTCAGTTCTTATGAGTGGTTTCCCACACAAGGTTTGTTGTATACGTAATAGTATTATGTATATATTTTATATATGTGTAATATTTTTTCTATAGAAACATATTCATTTTATAGAGTAAACAATATTGGCTTGGCCCAAATTATACAAAAGAAGGTGTTGCTGGTAATGATATTACTAGGACCAACGTACCGGATATACGAGTGGCATACAGATATGAAACTCTGGTCGATGAATTATGTAATATTTGTAAAGTCGTAGAAAAACCAGAATCTATACTATTTTAACTTTGGTTAACTTTGCAAAATGTATTATAACAATACAACATTTTTTCTTCAATGAATTATTTCAAATATGGACAAAATTATAATGGAACAGGTAAGTTTGTGATTCCTATAATAGAATTAATTATTTTGATTTCTCTTACAATTTTTATTCAGCATTTGTATATGATATATTTTATAGGCAGACTATCTTCTATCTAAATTAATATAAAACAATATTTCTGGTTATTATATTTCTTAATCCAAACGAAAAAAATTCGACTGTATTATATTATAATATTTCTCAAAGTATCTGTTAAACTGAATCTGACAATACCTTTTATATACCTTTTGGTATCAAATATTATATTTTTATTTATGACACATATTTCCACTGTTATGTATAAGTAAACAAACTAATTATAATGATCTTATATAGAAATGTCTTTTGCAATATCTTTGAAGTCTTTTTGTTCAGAAAAGACTTTGAAATCCTTTCACAAAGAGCAAAAGTAATGGAATGAAATCTTAGATCTATGTGTGTTGACCAATTTAAAATTAGTTATTCAGAAATATGCTTATTTTCTTAAGATCGATAATTTTATTAAAAATTCATTTGCTATAAAACAGAAATTTATATAAAAGAAAAAAAAATCTCTTTTTTACACTCTAACCACATCTGATAATAATGTTACTATTTCTTCAATTTAAGTTTTAGTTTCTTATATTTTTATACGTTTATATCATAATTGTTTATAAATTTTAATCATTTGAATTTGTAATTAAATCTAGTTTTTATATGGAACAAATTATTTCATCTTGGCACATACCTATGTATATTTATACAAATTCTATATTTCAGATTTTAAAATATTATTAATTTAACAGATTTATCAAAGATCGACTACTTGTTATTAAATATTATATGCATATATCAAATTCTAACTATTATTCATTTTTTCAAATTTACTAAGTTCTATCCAACTCATTTTGCTGGTGCAAATTTAAAAAATCGTCTTATTAATGAGCCTATATTTATATATCTATATATAATGATGCGATATTATAATGTAACTTAATAAACAATCTTTAAACGAATTTTTTTGTAGAGAAAGATGGAAATATATATATATATATATATATATATATATATATATATATATATATATAAAATGTATTTATTATATAGAGTATATTCTACAAAATACAAATACGTTCTAAGATATTGATTAAAACGATTTATTTCTTCATTAACATTAATAATAATAATTCAAAAATTTTTAATCCAAAAATAGGAACATTTCTATTTACACTGTAATTATAATGTATATTCATTAAATATATATATTGACATTTTTATTTGTTTCATAAGTAGAGTTATAAAACTAATTTGGCTGTGGAATGTTATTTTGTATGATTTTTAGGATTAGTAAATATTAAATTAATCTATTAAAGAAATTATCACAAATGTGTGAATATCTTTTCATTTTTTAATAATATTTGCTATATTTTTTTTAGTAATATTTTTTCTTATAAAAAAATTTAGCACATCATTTTATGCTCTAAACATTTATAAAAACAATCAAGTATATTAATGGCAATGTAAACATGGTTATTTTATCTGTTTGAACTTGTGCCAAATATTATATTTTTATAAACCTCAAAAACTATGTACACGTCACATATAATATTATTACTTTCGTTTTATTTAATTAGCAAAACAAAAAGTAAAGAACTAGAAAGAAATAATACTTCATTTGTTTATTACGATACTTTATACCATATCAATTAAACCCTTTAATATATTTCTTATAAAATATATTTATAGTCGAATTCATGTGAATTTCTCAGATATATTTCTGATATAGCAGCATTAGTAATTTAAACTCTTTAGCTAAAACTACAATTTTAATTTATTAAACTAACTTTGTATATTACTCCATAAAGTATTTAACGAGAAAATGTCTTATCCATTCATTTATTCATTTATTTTCACAATTTCGTTTAAATAAAAAATTGAGATTATATACTTTCCTATTGTACTTTTTCTTTCTTTGTAATGTATTGCAGATTTTGAGAGATTTTTGGTATTATTTCTGTAAATATTACTGTCCCTACAAAGACTAGAAATGTACCAATCCAATGGTACACAGTGAATGGATTCTTGAAATAAATAATAGAAAAAATTAAAGAAAGGAATTTTCGTAAAGTTATTACCAATGTTACTGTAAGAGAATTGCATTCTGTAGTTAATACAAATACAGAACTTATGCAAATATATCTGTAAAATCAATTAAGAGAAAATATATGTTACGTATTATGATTTTGATTATAGTATAATTATATAATTATAATGAGTATAAAATATTATAAGGATACTGTGTAAGAACATTTCCAATTAAATAAGCAATTAATTTTGGCACAGACAAATTAATCACAGGTATAATCAATGGATCTGATGCCATTGCCAATACTAAATGATCCTTAATATTAGATGTCAAAGTTAAAAAAAATGGCAATGGTAATAAATGCTGAAAAGATTATATATTTTTTGATTAATAATCTTTTGTTAATACCAAGATACATATCAATTTTTATTAGATATAATATATACTTATAAAATTTCCTACCGTATAATATAAAGCTTCTCTTGCATTTTTCCCATATCGTGCATGTAATACCTCTTGATATATACCCATTCTAGCAGAAACAAATAATGCAATAGTTAATAATGTAATACCTAACATCCACCAAAAAAAATCATCCCATGGTGTTGTTGGAAGATGTTCAACGTGTTTAGATTGCAAGGATTTTATATCTTTGCCACTGACAATAGTACATATTGCAATTCCAAGAGTTATCATCAAAACAGATAAGTATTTACTGAATGCATAATGTTTTTTTAATATTATAATACCCATTATCATGTTAGCTATCAGAGAACCCTAAAAAGATCATAATATATATATACATATATATAATCATTTTACATATATATATATATAAAATAATTGATATTTTGCCTATATGATACAAATATACTACATCTATAATTTTTACTTACAGCTCTGAAGATCATATGAAGAGGCATTGGTATATTAAAATCAAATGCATAATTATTACAAACATTAGCAATAAAAAACATTGTCACTAATATGAAATAATCTTTTATACCGACATTGGGTTTTACAGTTCCGCATTTTGAAGTGAATAAAAACCCTTCTATGGCTATGAAGAGAAATTGTGAAAATGTAATAAGATTTCCACTACCTGGGTCATCTCTGTAAGTAAAAAATAATTTTTTTTTTTTTATACATTAAATAAACTACATAAAAGCGAACACATTGATACTCACTTAACAAGCAATTCCAAAAAAACTACATTAGTGCAGCAACCCAAAAAAACACAAAATATTGCAATTGCTGCACGCATTTTAAAAATTTATTTTAATTTTCTTCTTTTAACCTACAAATCACTTCTACGAACGTATTACGAACTATTCGAGTTTCTAATCGACGCATAAAATACAAGCACCGCTTTATTTAAAATACTACTGATAAATAGCTATTCATGATTATCTATTCCATTACGTAAATTCTTATAATATATCGTATTATCGGACGTATAACAATATTAATGTGTGATGATAAATTATCTCTGATATAATTAGGCAGTTCATACTTAATAGATCATTTTTAAATATAATGATTAAATCATATATAAAAGGTATATTTATTTATTGTTATTGCAATTTACAATTTGTAAAAAAATAATCAACAAAAGTAATAAATCATATTGTTTATAATATAATAAATTACTTTGCAAAATAGCTCCTTAATATAGATGAATAATTATGTATATAATGTTTGTTTAACGATTTAAGAAAAGCGGATGCAATTAATCAGGCATATATGAAGGTCAATAAATATTTTTTGGATTTCTAAACTGCATTCTAAAAACACTTGTGTTTATGACTTTAACTCCATACTTTTGAAGTCAGATGGCGCGATTTCAGATCTTCAGTTGTTGCTGACTAAATAAGGAACATCTTTAATATACACATATAATTATTATCACACTACATATCTGTCTCACAGTATAGAAATCGTGTTGCAAACGAAAAGTTATTTGAAATTTATAAGTGGCAGCACTGCGTCGGGGCTTGTAGAAGACGCTTTGTAAGTCAGCTGATCCATTACATGGTTTATCGTTTAGTTGTCGGGTGGGTCGAGAGGCAGCAGCACGCAATTTTACTGTCACGTGAGGTCACAATGGTTTCTGATTGTTTTAACGAAGTCCGGATGAACAAACGACTCTTTTGAGCTCTTTTAAGTATTTCATCCACATTTCCACATTAACACGTGTTACAACAAAATCAGAAAAATATTGTAAGTAGATATTACCAATTTTTAATTGAAAACGATTAACAGGAATAGTCTTGAATTGTATATGAATACAAACGATGACGTTAACCCAAATTTTAAAGATAACTATTATTTCTCGGGATTATTTATTTCCTCGAATAAGTTAATTAAAACCACTTTGGAATATTTTGATATTGTTATGATTTTTATCGAATACTTTAAACTTTTTCTTCATATATCAAGATCATCGACAATCGAAAACGATATGTTGTAGTATTGATTTTATAAGCGCTTGGGGTTCGTACATACGATAGGCGCCATTGTCATCAAGACAGTTACAGGTATCCTTTAATACAAGCGAACTTAGTTTATTTCTTGATTCAAGGACGTCGCTTTTTATTATATTTATTCTTCATAATACACTTTTCATTTTTCTATATTTGTCGGTATGTAAGTTTCATGCGCCATTCACGTAGTAGTTGGCGCACGTCACGTGGAAAGCGCGCCTAATTACATAATATACTCAGCTCAGACGGTATATTACATGCCACACCCCCTTCTGTAATTCGTTGATCTAAGGACAACTCGTTTGTGAATTTTTTTTTATGCGCGCAAATCTTAAATTAAATTAACGATCATAATATATTTTAAGGTTATTTTATTATTTCTTTTTAATAAACGTATGGGTCATATAATCTACATAATGTATAACATTGAAGCAGATGGTTCTTTACAAGAAAACCACAAATTAATGTACTACAGGTTTTTTTAATGAAGTTGAACTATTTTGTTAAATTCATATATTTGTATGTTATGAAATAAATCTTATATATGATATTATACATCTTTAAAGAGTTCATTATGAAATATTTAATTCTGTGCTATTATTATTTCCTTTAAATTCAGATATTCAAAAGTAGGAATTAGAAGGCATTGTTCAAGATGACGGAATACTGGCTTATATCAGCACCAGGAGATAAAACTTGTCAACAGACATGGGAGACTATGAACAATTTAACTTCAAAGCAAAATTCTTTATCTGAAAATTACAAGTTTCATATACCTGATCTTAAAGTGGGAACATTAGATCAGTTGGTTGGGCTGTCAGATGATCTTGGAAAATTAGATGCATTCGTGGAACAAGTCACGCGTAAAGTGGCAACTTATTTGGGAGAAGTTCTAGAAGACCAAAGAGATAAACTGCATGAAAATCTTTTGGCCAATAACAGTGAGTATACACTTACTAAATTATTTCTTTCTTGTATATAATTTAGTTCCTATAATAGGATAATAAATTATCCAATATTACTAGGGTCCAAAATTAATACAATTATTTTTTTTTTTTTTTTAATATTAAACACATAGAAGTATCCCCCCTTCTTTGGAAATGTCATACTATTATTCTTTTATCTTATTCCGCACTGAATTGAACGTTTACATGCCAACATGATATTTATAAGAATTATATAGTTAAGAAAATTGTATAGAATTATAGCTGAAAATTAGTTTTTATTACTTTATATCTATAAAACTTGAAAATTCTTTAAAAGTATTAAATAAAAAATATTAAATTTAATAAATGTATATAATGGCATTATTTCTTTAATGTTTGCATGTAAGCTCTTAATTGATATAGTTTTTTGAGTAAATGTATCCTCATATTTGATACTATTAAAAAATAATATCAAATGCACGACATTTTCTTGTATCATTTTATAAAAAAAATGTTTGCATTTTGGACCCTTGCAACAGGTATCGATCGATTTTTTATAAATATATGATACTAGGCAAAATTGTAAAGTCTAAAAGGCATGTCAATGAATACTGTACACGACACAATACATATACACTACTTGATTCTGATTTATTTAATAATCTTAAATGTATATCAGTTAGTTTATTTAATTTTTAAATTAATGATACATATTTTTCTTAACATATAAAAAATACAAGGCAATAGGGCAAAACTTTATTAATTTTGTCTGCATATACTGACACTAAATAATTATAAAATTGAAAATATTACACAGAAATCATTGTTTATATGAATGCAGACAAAATTTTTGTTGCTGTAGCGTACAGTAATAACTGTTACCGATAAATATGGTATGTACCACTATTTTTTACGTATTACAAACGAATGTTAATAATAATCCTCTGTTAGTACACCTATATTTCATTATAACTCATCATTGAGAATTATCATTTTTTTGTCACTATGAAATTTACTGTAATCCATTATATACATTATAATGCATTAGTAAATATTCAATAATGAAGAAGGAATGGAAGATAAAATACATATATATATATATATAAGTAATCATGCATTTCATATATACATGAAAGTAAATTTCCATTACCAGTGAGTAACAATAATTTTCTTCTTTCTTGATTATCTTAAAAGTTCTTTAAGGCTAGTTATATTTGATAATGCACAATCCCTTCCTTATATATAGAAAACAATAGTGGTATAAACCATAAATTAGTATATATTTGTAGAGTGCTTATTATTGATCTTAATTTTAAGAATTTCATTTTTACTGTCTACTAAAATTCATTTTTGTATCTGTGATGTTGCTTGGCTTGCTTGAATTTATTCAGACCACATTAACCCTGTTTCCCTACCTTATACTTATTATTTTATTAACAAATGATCATACATGTACACCTTCGAAATTTTTGTAACAAAAGCTTTTAAGAATTTTTAAAACACACATGCAACATTGTGTATAAAAAACAAATGATATTATTGGTAAATAAAACTTCAATCTCTGGATATGTGGACCACTCACATCGACGAATAAAACCTTCCAGAGGACGCAAGGAGTTGCTTGGGTTACTGTGGTCACCAAGCTCCAATTAGTCACTATGAGGTTCTTTAATTTTAAATTTAGTTATCAGTCTCTATTTAGTACTTATGCCTGTTTGCAATGCTCTATATTTTTTTTTTTTCTTTTTATTTTTTTTGTGGTATATCTTTGCTCATTTACTGTTCAGTTATGTTTTTTTATTAAATTGTTTTCTTTGTTTTCCTTTATATGATTTGTATAATAGTTTTTTATTTCATTTTCTGTTTTTTCTTTTTATTTGTTATTATCTTTTGTTAAACATCGGAGTATTTAACGACTATAAGTAAATTTATTAATAAATATTCAATAAAAAATTAAGAAGAAAAATGAATAATTTCTAACAATATTTTATTATTAATTTTTAAAGTATAATATTTCATCTGTAATTTAAATTTTTGAATTAAAATTTAATTTCATCTGTAAATTAAATTTTTGACATCGTAAATTTGATTTCAAAGAGCATTCTATTAAACAAATATTATTACATATTACAGAAAATTCATTCTTATATATAATAGAACATTCCTGCGTTATGGTTGTATCTAAAAATTCAAAAAATTTCTATTTAATTATTTAATTCTAATTTTCATACAATAATAGAAATGTATTTAATCATTATGAATAATATTCTTACAGAAATTATATAGAGTTAAAAATCTTTTGAATTGTTTTGTATTTAAAAAAGATTTATGTATAGATACGTTAAAAGAAAACTAGAGTAATAATTCTTCGCTAAATACTCCATAGGTCTTCTGTTCGATCCTTAGTTGTTTTTGATTGAGTTTGGTCAGCATTGTCGTTAGGCATTTGCGTAGGACGCAATAATAGTTGAGCGAGACATGAGAAAGATCGCGAGGAGATTGGGACTGGGCTGTAATGGATAGGTCAAACATCAGTGGATGGGGAGAGCTTGAGCCCCGAAGGGGGTCCGGACACCCCGCCAAACACACCCGTTACTCCATCACACAAGACTTCAAGGGAGCATCACAGGCAGTGGAAGGAGTTGGACGAGTCACAACCAGAAGCGGCCACCTGTTTAGGTCAGCATTATCACCATCGTCATCATCACCATGACCATCGTTATAGCCACTATCATCAGAACCATCTATCCAACTCTGAAAAGAAGTCATTACATAATACTCAGGGTATCAGCGATATTCGAACGTCGAATGATCCTTCGTCAGTGTATTCATGTTACCGTGCACGTTGGTGCACTGCTTCAACTCCTTCAACACCTACTCCAAGTCCTGGTTCTGCAAGCCCAACCCCTTCCTTTTCATCAACCTGCAGCAGTGAAGAAGATAACAAATGGCAGTCAACAATACATCCTAGGAGTACTGAAAAAGCAGACCGAATCATCTCTAATCGTGCATCAGTTGACAATAATGACGATGATGACCATGATGTGGACCAAAGCGATGACCAAGATCAAGACCATAGTGGCAGTTTGCCTAATCCAGGTACCCATCCTACCACCATCACATCAACCTATCATACCTTTTCCTGAGATAATGGCAAGATATAACTGACCTATGGTCGTTTGTTCCAAGGATTTGCTCCTTTAGTAGTTAATATATTTTTTCGGAGCGTAAATATTGGGAGAAAAAGAGAGAGAGGTTGTCACTTTCGTGGTCTTATTATTCTTTAATTTGTAAAAAATAATTTTCGCATGCCATTTTAGTTAGGAAATAAACTAATATTATCTTTATTATAAATGCGTATCACACACAAAATACAATGACTATATTATATCATGATCCTAGTGCGCATTTCCTTAGATGTCAATTCCGCACAATTGCACTACATATGCAATGTATGTAATGCTGAATTCTTTTTTGCAGTATTATTGCCTCCAGTGTAACAAATTCTTGAAAATCTTCCTTTAATGTGAGTGTGCTGTTTTAAATGAAGAAGTATTGCTTGTTACTCTTTGTTTTCCTTTCTGTCACTGTAATTGAACTTGTAATGTTCATCATTATTTTAAATGGATTAACAATATCGGAAGGACACAAATCATGTCATTTTTATAAATTTGAAACAAAGCATATAAATTAAATATAAATCATATATTATGTCATATCATCAAAAGGCCATGACAATCTCTCTCCAGTACTTATACTATTGAATTTAAGCTATAGCTGTGAAGAATTTTCACATTAATTTACATACTTTCAAAGTATTTTAAAACTTAATTAAATATAAATTATTTGAAAATTTATAAGTCATTGAATATAAAAAAGAAAAAAAAAATTAAAAACCTGAAGGAATGCAAAGAGATTTGCCTATATTATAGCACATTTTAAATATAAAATGCGTGCACCTACTTGATAAAATATTTATATTGGTAAATATGCCAATATATATTTTGATCTTGGTTAGTCCTTCTTACTCCTGCGTCCTGTGTACTGGTTGTGTCTGAATACTTCATTTTAACAAAATGTAATATGTTCGATTGATTGTTCCAGATGCCACAGATTTATATTTGAATTAGAACTTGTCTGATTGCATAATGCACATGTTTCATTACTACTATTTTCCTTCTTTGCTTCTTTTCCTTATTTAGTCTATTTAATCTTGGTATTATAAACATAAGTTTCCTATTTTTATTTATTTTATTTATCTTCCATTTTTGAACGTAAATCTCTTACATAATTATAATATTATACAAAATATAATTTTCATTTCGTATAAAATATTATATATAGAAAAAAAATTTTCAGTGTCCAATAATATCTTCAATCATACATAAACTAATAGTAATACTCATTCAAGAATTTTGTATTATTTATTTTGGTTGCAATAATTACTTTATTTCCATTAACAGATTCATTCTTCATTCATATTAAACAATTCTATTATTTAAATTTCACTTTTTATAATAATGCATTTTCTTATACATAAAAAAGTTATAATCATATAAAATCTGCATTACATTCTATATATATATATATTGATACAATTCGATAATATCTGTTTTTTTTTTGCATATGTTGCTTTACTGTACAATACAGCATAAATAAGAATACATACAAGAATTTCTAACAGCAATACAAGATATAGCACCAACATAAATAATGAAATTTAAAATATGTTTATCGATCGGTACATGAATTACAAGAAATTGCTGTGTTGCATGTTTACAATTTGATTACACTACTACACAGTATTAATATAAATAATCTGAATTTCTGTTACTTTTGGATGATAATTTATTAGTTAACAAGCAAATAATACTAAGATTTCTTATTACTATTTTCATATTCAGTTAGCATGAAATGCTTTATCATCTCAGCTGCTTGGCTTATTTTATTATGGCACTATTATTAATGAAATCATTGTAATTTATCATTAGCATAGGTATTAATAATTTGTGTTAACCATTGTATGCGTGTGCGTGGTGAATGGTTGGGGAAGGTTAATAAAAAAATCTCAGCAATTGCAATCGCATATAATTATGCAGATTATACTAGGAAAAATGATGAAAGTTTCACTAAAATTAAGTCTATTTATTATATTTCTTGCTATTTTTTTATCATGCAATTATATCCAAGTATCTATGTACTGGTTTAAAAAAAATATGATAAAAATATATAAAAGGTTTTATATTTAAAATTACATAAAATTAAATCTAATTATAAATGAAAGCTAATATGGTCCTAGATAGAAGTTTTCATATTTACTATTCTATAATTTTATCATACACTATATTAAATATTGCATACAGCATATATTTTGAATAAAAAATGCAACTTAAAATTTAATATAATATAGTTAACAAAGTCTTTATAATAAAACAAAAATACAATTATATCTACACTATATTATTTTAATCTATATCATTAGGTGCATCAATAAAAATTGAATGCAGTAGTATTGATATAATTTCTAATTATTTAATAAATCATATATATATATAAATGCTTTAATAAATTGTATATGCACCTACACATTAATGTTTGCACGATATATTCAGTTTAGGTACTGCCTGCTATTCTGAATAATATATAAGGAGCGTACTAGAATCAGAGAAATTTGTATGATACCAAAACAAAATCTTTCTCTGTTTGTCTCATTTATACTGTTACTCTTTAGTTACCATGTGATATATAATCTCAATATATTAACACCTTTCAACAGAGCTTCTTATAAGTCTCAAGTGTTGAGTTTTATAAATTATTAGTATAGTAAATAACATCAAGTAACACCATTGAAATTAGACATTGATAAAGCTTTGTTTAAAAATTTAAATCTTAACATTACATAATTTTGAATTTTAGATATAGTTATATTAATATTGAAAATTTGTTAGGTGATCTACCTTCGTATATAACTCGATTCCAGTGGGATATGGCAAAATATCCAATCAAACAATCCTTAAGAAATATTGCGGATATAATTAGCAAACAAGTGGGGCAAATAGATGCAGATCTTAAAACCAAATCAACAACATACAATAACTTGAAAGGTAGCCTACAAAATCTTGAGAAAAAACAAACGTAAGTTTTTTGTTATATAGTTCATTAAAAATTTTTTATATGTTTTTGATGTTTATGTTTCATTTACGAATATATCTTATGGTAATAGTAATAAATAAAATATGGAAAAAGAGTAGTAGTAATAATAACGAAATTTTTGTACAGAGGAAGTTTGTTAACAAGAAATCTAGCAGATTTAGTGAAGAAGGAGCATTTTATTTTAGACAGTGAATATTTATCAACGTTACTTGTAATTGTACCAAAGTATGTATTATTTCATTTACTACATACATGAAATTAACATTTCACATTTATCTTCATGCTATATTACACCTGGTTACTATATTTTTAAGGTCTAGCTTTCATGAATGGTACAGCGGGTATGAAAAATTAACAAAAATGATTGTGCCACGTAGCTCACAGCTTATAACTGAAGACTCAGAATATGGATTATTTACAATTACATTGTTCAAAAAAGTTATTGAAGAATTTAAATTGCATGCCCGTGAGAAAAAGTTCATTGTACGCGATTTCACATATAACGAAGAAGAACTTGCTGCAGGTATATTTTGTATGAGACTATAAATTTTATATAAATATAGTTAAATTATAAATATAAAAATATATATATGCATAATACAGGTAAAAATGAGATTACAAAACTGGTAACTGATAAGAAAAAACAATTTGGATCACTAGTACGTTGGTTAAAAGTAAACTTTAGTGAATGTTTCTGTGCTTGGATTCATGTTAAAGCTCTGCGTGTATTCGTAGAATCTGTTCTTAGGTAATATATTTTCTTTTTCAACAAAAATATATTATAAATATATGTATATATTGATATATTGTTTTCAAATAGGTATGGTTTACCAGTTAATTTCCAAGCAATTTTACTGCATCCACACAAAAAAAGTATGAAACGATTACGTGATGTCTTAAATCAATTGTATGCTCATTTGGATTCTTCTGCTACAGCATCAGGACAGAATCAAGATGTAAGGATTTTGATTTTATTACGAGATAAAATTTAATAGACAAATTAAGTATTATTATATCAATTTATTGTTATAGAGTGTGGATATACCTGGATTAGGATTTGGACAAAGCGATTATTTTCCTTATGTGTATTATAAGATCAATGTGGATATGGTCGATAGCAAGGTGTAATAATTCACACTTGTAAAAATCCTTCCTTTATATTTCAATTACCTTTTCACTTTTTCAGGCGACTATTATTATTTATAAATGCATACGAATCAATATTTTATCTTTATGTCAAAGATAGAATTTTCTTTGCATTTATAGAAACGCCATTGCATTCTTATTTTTGGTTACCATATAATTGTAACAATTTATTCCAGAAAATGTAATTGTATAATTATTCATCAGAAATCACTATTTTTATAGCAACTCATAATATTCGAAAATGCACATAAAATTTAACATGAATTGCGTAACAAACTTGTATAAGAAGTTAAATATTAGTGTGTACATATTTTATTTAGAAATATTAATTTTCATTACATATACTCTTTTCTTCCTACTTTGCCAAAGATTGGATTTACATAACTTGTTGCAATAGTAAAGAAGATAATGAAATAAAATTACCGTTTATAAAATTAAATATTTGTTAATCATATGCTCACTTGCAATATGATTATTTTTTGTGTATCTACGAAATGCATAATTTTACATACAACTTCTGTATGATATTTCAACAGGTAAAGAAATTATATTATTTATTATAATAGAAAGAGTGTTGCTGTGCATCACTTTATTTGTTTTTAAATCTTGCCTGTAGAATCAAACACAATATGATCTTAATTCACTCAGGAAAAGTAGGCATTAGAATATTTATGCATATTATTATTTGTGCGTTATCTTGTTCTACCTTTAAAGTGATTATACTTTGTCACTTTAAATGCCAATAATATAATTGTTAAATATGTACGCATTATACACACGTGAGCGTGCGTGAAAATACATGCATATAATAAGAAGGCTGTATGCTTATTAAAGCCTGGATTCTGGGCAGTACGTTAAAATTATGTTTTTGTCAAAAATGACCAGAAATATAATACTGTTCGTATATGATACTAAATACTTAGAAAAGTGTTTTGGTACATATTTATTAAGAAATAACGTTGCACAATATTACTGTAAGTATAATGCAACTATGGCATTTCACTGTTATCACTTATAAGAATTCTAATACCATAAAAAAATGCAGATATATAAAATAACATGTTTAAACAGTACAGTATTAAATATTGCTTCTTTATAGCTTAAAAATGTAGAGCAATATATAAAACAAGGGAATATAGTATATTTTTGTGAAGAGAATATATATATAAAATGTTTGAGTTATTACTATCCAGTGTTTTATTTGTGTTTGATTTATGCAGGAAATACTCTGGGCAGTAAAAGCAAGAACATTTTTTATAATTTTTATTATAGAAAACTTGTTTTGTGACAACAGTGTAAGAATATATAATATTAGAAGAGAACTTTTCATTTAAACAACATTTGTTCATTATGCCTATTTCAGTATTTGTCTAGTATCAATTTAAAAATAATTGATTGCATTATTATAAGATACCACGAATATATCGATACGTCAATGTTTTAATTAAAATGATGACAATACTTGTTCAATCTTTAAATAAAGAGAATAATTCATATGAATAAGAAAGAAACATAAATCTTGCTATAAACATCATTGAATAGTTACTTAATATTTATTGATAATACAAATAGATGTGTTATAATAAATAACAAGTTTCATTTTAATCATTAACATATTTATTGAAGATAAAAAAATGTGTTCTATGGATATCATTAAACTCTTGGGTCAAATATAAATAAATATTAATACTTAAAGAAATGAATATTTTCAATTATAAAACATATTTTGTTAGCATAACTTCTTTTAAAAATTGAATCCATTTGATCAATTTGTTTTTTTAACATGATGCATTACGTGATACATTACTGCTTTTAATGAGTTCCTGAAATTAATAAGTTTTTATATTCATCTGCAAGATTAAAATAAAAAAGGTAAGACAATAAATGTAATTTCATAAATATTATTTTACCTGCAAATTATTAATATCTTGATCCCAATTTTTTACCCCTATTAATTCTATTGCTCTTATAAACAAATCTGTTACTTTAGTAACGTTTTGTTGGAATACTTCTAAAACATCACCTGCATTTACATTTTCTTCACACTCTTTCCAGCAATCATAATCTGTTGCCATTGCTATAACTGCATACAATAAGCCTGCTTCTTTTGCTAAACAGACCTAGTTATATACATGAATAAAGTAAAATAAAAATTATGCAATTAATAATATATAAATGATATAGAAAATAGAAAGAATTTAACATACTTCTGGACAAATAGTCATATTAATTAAATGTCCACCCCAAAGGCGAAATGCATTGCTTTCAGCTTTAGAAGAAAATCGTGGTCCTTCTATTGCTACTATTGTTGCACCTTCTCTTACTTCTAAGCAAAGATCTTTTGCAGCCTGTAATAAAATCTTTGAAGTATGCGGATCAAATGCTGGTTCCATTGGCATGTGGCATACGCCTATAATTATATTCGTTAATAGAATGATGTAAAAATTAAAAATTGCATATAAAATTTATCTTACCTGAAT
The DNA here is from genome assembly GCF_910589235.1 of Vespa crabro. Classification (NCBI taxonomy): domain Eukaryota; kingdom Metazoa; phylum Arthropoda; class Insecta; order Hymenoptera; family Vespidae; genus Vespa; species Vespa crabro. The sequence continues at coordinate 3,407,545 of NC_060976.1, forward strand.
ATTTATTAGAAGTGCCATCAAAGAAAGTACCATGTCTCTTAACTGTTCTATCCAGAAAACTATCTGGTATAACTAATTGTCCCCTGCATATAGATTCTGTTAATGAACCACAAGCAGATGATGCAAGAATATGAGTACATCCAGCAATTTTTAAAGCTTCAATATTTGCACGATAATTTATATTACTTGGATTTATACTATGATCTGATCCATGTCTATATTAAGAAATTATAAATATAATTCAGATATTACGTATAAAATCAACATACAAATAATAATTCGATAAAAAGACATAAAAGATTACCTAGATAATAAAATTACATCTACTCCAGAAATAGTTCCATGATATAGGTTACTCGATGGTACTCCAAATTCATTTGTTGCATCTTCACGTTTAGTTTCAAAATGACAATTAAATATTGGTTTATTTGGATCATCGAGTCCTGACCCTCCAATAATGCCTATCTATCAGATATAATATAGTTGTATTTGATTAATATCATATTTATACAAAATATGTTTTAAGGTATCTAAATTAATATTTAATTACATCATATATACTATTTAAACAACGCATATGTTGGCTATATTTGAAATATATTCGTTCTACCGATAAGAAAGAAATTTACAATGAGATTACTTTTACTATTGATGAAATGTGCTTGTTAATAAGATGCTTTTTATTCATGCAATTGATTTATCCGACGTAATTACGAAACATATGGGACTATTCTATAATTATAAAAAGCAAATATAATAGAAAAGATTTACACGTTTTAATATTACAATTAAATATAAAACAGGTGGTTTATTTATTTCCTTCGTGACGTATAAAAAATAATTGTGTGATACTTACCTTAACTTGATACTTCGACATTTTAAAATGGGAACAGAATAATTTTTTCTGTACTACAATATCAGAAAATAATCCATATATAGAACCGTGATAATTAGATAATTTTAAAGAAATTAAGTGTCTATAGGAAGTAAGTAATAGGAAGTAGAAACTCATAAGTTATTATTAGAACGTACAATGTGCATGTCATGTGACATGCAATAGATATGCAATAAATCTACACACAAAATGTGATATTAAATTTATATTTGTATAATAATTTCATATCGAAGTAAACAATAAAGTAATAAAATCTTGTTAAAAAGAAAAAGGAAAATAATAAATCTATTTTCTTTATTTATTTTTTTATATGGAGGAAATTGTCATAGAAACACCTAGATTCCCTGTAAGAGAAGCTAGCCAATAGAAGTAATCAATGAAGTAATAAAATTTTGTTAAAAAGAAAAAAGAAAAAAAAGAAATATATTTTTTTTATTTATTTTTTATACAGAGGAAATTTTCATAAAACCACCTAGATTTTCTATAAGAGAAGTTAGCCCTAAAACCCATTAAAACCTCCATGGAAATTTATCTCGATCGCGTATAGGATGGGAGGGATTTAATTCGAATAAGCACGTTGCAAATCTTTTAAATATTGTAAATGTAAAATATTTACATATCATATTTGCGATATGATAGCCAATATATAAAAAATGACGTACGTTATGATTATATTTATCTGATCTTACTTGTATCAATATATTTATATAGTAAAAATATAATATAAGAAATGTAATATAATTTGAAATATATTTAATATGATTTGATTATTAATAAAATATATATAAATGTTATTAATAAATATGAGACAATTATTCAAATGTTATATATTTCTTAAACTATAAAAAAATATCTCATATATGCTGTTTAGAAAAGAGGACCGTATAAAATCTGATTTATGAAATTTGAAACATTAATTTTTTAATAATATAATTATTTTTTAATTCTTATATTTTGTCAGCAGCTTACAGTATTAAGTAATACACGTGAGCTTATATATGTATATATGTACAGATTTTAAAAATAATTTAATATCATGAAATCGAGAATAAAAAAAAAAATATAACATAATTGTATAAATACATCAATGGTAAGAATTTAAGAATGGTATGTTAGATGAAAAAAATTTGTTGGAAAAAATATATATAATAAATATATTAAAAAAAACACGTTATATTACGTATATATACATTATCTTATAAACGATATCTATTTTATAATTATAAAAAATGTACTTATATAATACGAAACAATATTTGAATGCAATTCATAACTCAGTTTCATCTTCCAAACGTTTAACGACCTTCTTATAATCTTCTTCCAAAACACGATATGATTTCTCAAGTATTTTCATACGTTGCTCTGGTGCAGGTAATGTAATATTCGAACGTTTATTCAGGTTTTTCAAAACTAATTCTAATTTTTTGATATCATTTTGTTCCCGTTTATAAGGAATATTCAGTCTTTTTTTAACATCTAATCTGTAATCACGATATTCTTGCTCGTTTGAAATATCCGTTATACGCAGACGTAAAATTTCGTATACTCTACGTGCTTGTTTCTATAAAAGTAAAAATGAATTAATATATAATATAAAAAAGATAATAGACGAATAATACAATTACAGAAATATACCTTATTGATTTTATGTTTTTCCCTAGCTTCAATAACCATTGTTTTATTGAAACCTTGAAGTAAACATTCTCGTGAAAAACTAGGTAATTTACTACAATTCATTGCGTCTACGTAATCTCTTATTCGTTGAAAACCAACAGATGGATCTTCTACTACAAAAGTATAACAAAAATTAGAATTTATTAAATAATATTATTAATTAGATAATTCAATTAAATTAATGTTTTTATTAGATGAATTTTAAGAGACATTGAAATCAAATTACCTGTTATATCTTTGACTTCATTTCTACCTATATACTCACGATAAATACCACGCAGTAAATGAGTACCAAGACCCATATTTTGAAACAAAGGTAAAATTAATACTTGAGCGATACGTGGTCTAGTATGATGAGGATATGCATAATACTGATAAACAGTGGCAAAACCAATTGTTCCATACTGAGTATATCCAGATGATGATTTATATTTCTCAAACCTATTTCATGTATCAAAATTAGTTATTTATTATGCTACACAAATTATTATTTTTAATAATATATTAAATTTATACTTACATATTAAAATAATGCCATTGATCATCATCAATATCTATGAAATTAGCAGCATCTATATACCATAAAACAAATGTTTGAAGACGTTGATGATATTCTCTAAAGCCTTTACATGTCATATCCGCTTTATAAACTTCGAATTGTCTTGTACAATCATTATCTAAAATTAAAATAAAGTTAATAGAAGAAATATTATATATATTATAATTTAATATGATATTTTATTTTTATAATAACATATTAAATACATAAATACACAAGGGTAAATTTTGTAAAAATGATTGGAAATATTACCATTTACTGAAAAAGAATAAAGTAGTTCTCCATAAGGTCTGAATGTTCTATCCTTTTTAAGAGATTCAACAAAGGGATCTAGATTAGTATGGATATTAGGTGTAAGTTTTTCCGCAACTTTTGATAATACTTCATCAGCTTCAACACCCTCATAAGTAAGCTTGTTTACTTTCTCAGAATAAGTCATACCCAAATAAGTTTCTAATGAACCTGCTGAGTAATACAGCTTCACTTTTAAGTCCCGATAACCAAATATAGTTTCACTAATAAAGAAAAAATATATCTGTTATATAATTATTAAACTTAACAATAACTTTAATAAGATAATAACAAAGGAATTATAAAATAACATATAAATTCTTAATTAAACAATATGCACCTGTCTCCGAATATTTGATGAGACATTTCTGGTTTAAACGAAGTTCTATCATCTTCTAAATCGTTAATATCACGTATTAATTTCAACTCCAAACATTCATTACTACTGACCACTAAATTTTTCAAATGCGCTGAAATTGGATCTTCCATGTTACTGGAATAAAAGGGAAGACGTAAGAAAGTTGCAAAATGTAAATAACTCTTGCATAATTGGATAAAAAATTTAAATCATTGCATTATTTTTAATATTAATTATTTTCATATCAAAATATTAAAAATAACCCAACCTTTAAAAAAATCTTTGTATATAGGTTATAATACCACGAGTGACAAAAAAAATCATAGAACACAACTGTCACGAAACAATTTATTGCTGCGTAGATATTTGAATATATATAAACAAAGAAAAAAATAAAAACAATATTTTATATTGATATTTCAAACTTTAAATTGAGAATATAACAATAATTATTTCACAACGATCCAATCCTTTTCTATTGTCATTAAAAAATGAACGACCCAGTTTTATCACTTACCACACGGATCGTTAAAATTTTTTTTTCAACTAAATACAATGTATCTTTCTTTTGTTTACTTTTTTCTTAAATACAATTATAATAGTTACAAAACAACTTCGCGCCAAAAATGAAACGACTATATTCCTTTTTCTATTATCCTTTCTGTAAACATATCTTTTTGAAAATAAACTAGTAAATACACCAACCGTTGAAAATTCAAAGTTGGAAATCTTTAAAGACTAATTTCGAAATAGTATAACAACGTTTAAGTCTTATACCTTTATATGTTGCTTTATTATTAATAATTTTTATAATTCCTTCTTATATATAAACGTATAATCAAATTTGTAAATATAATTATATTTCAATCAAAAGAATAATTTTCGATAGCTATCGTTCTAATAATATATATACGAATTTCACCATCTATGATCGTGAATATAATCAATGGTTGTTCAAGCCAAACGATGTTCGATAGTTTATTTCTGTTCTTTTTTTTGTATTTAAGATTATAATAATGTTTGTTTATATCTGTTACTATATATAATTTTTACTTGTGGATTAATCTAATTGATAAATATATGCTACATTAATTTTTTTGTTATGTTAATTCATTTAAGATGTTTTCAAATATTCGAAAATGTGAAACAGATATCAATGTAATATTGGATGAACATCTGACCAGTGATTCGTGCACAAAACTTATTATCGAATTTATAAAATATGTATTATATCAAAAACAACAAATACCGTTTACATATGATTCCTTGGTGCACTTACAAGCCAGGACTAAAAAATCGGACAGAAATTCATCATTCATCAAAACATTATTAAATTCCTTAACAAATGTGTCTGATCACTTATCTTCCGAATTACTTCTTAAAGATTGCGAAGTTAAGGAAATTTTAATCATTGTTGGTCCAACGATAATATCACCGAAGCTACAAATTACATTGGAATTACCAACACATATTCTTGATAGTTTGTGTCATATAGAGTGTAAACATTCTTCACAGAAACCTCTTCTTAATCTAATGAGGTAAATGGTTTATAAATAATTTTGTTATGTAACTAATCAATATTTATACTTTTATCATTACTTTAACTATATAGTTCTGATTATCAAAGAGAGTTGCAATTTTTATTTTTATTTTTAATTTTATTTATAGATCAATGATGGAATGTACAGAATTTCAAGATGCTATGACTTTACCTTTAGGACCTACAAACACATTTCTTTTATTACAAAAAAGTCATAATAATAGTATATCTAATTTCTTTCTACCAAAACCACATTATATACCTTCAATACAGACATCACAAACTTTTAGAATCAAGTTGCTATATAATAATCAACTTGATATAGATTGTAATTGTAGAAATTTAGTCAAAGTATATCGTGAACTTACCAATCCATGTAAAAATGACTCGACTATGCAATGCGAGAAACAGTCCAACGAACAAATTGTACAAGCACCTTTTCTATGGTATCAATCTAGGGAAGTAATTAAAGGATTCAAATATGTTAGATAACTTTAAATTTGTAATAAGGATGAAAAGTATTTATAGTCTAATTTTATATTTTTATCATATAAATTTCATACTTTTGCTCATTTAAGTTGAATTTTATTCAAATAATTTTACTTACTTTTAATCATTTTTACAGAAAACATAATATGTGATAAAATTCTCACAAATGCATTATAAATAATATTTTTATAAATATTTTTTTTTTCATCTCGTTTATCGATAAGCTAATAATAATAATAATAATCATCATATCACATATATGTTGGCTACTGTTTATATAAGTATTTAGTACTTTAACATTGACTATTATAAAAGAAATATTTATATAAAATAGTAGTAAATTCATTTGTTAATAAGAATTTGTGAATTTAGTCTAGTTCACATCTTTTTTATACTTTTATATTTACTGTTTATAAAAATATTTTATAAATCTGGTTGTATTTTTATATGTTTAAAAGAACCTTCACATTTTTAATTTTTATAAGATTTATAATATTCTCCTATTAACATTAATACAAAAAATACATAAACTAAAACATGTGTTCATAACATTAAATTATTCTACTATAATACAAAATTGTATTAATCAGAAAAATAAGGTTACATGTGCATAATTTATCTTTCACATTTATATATAAGATATATATATATATATATATGTGTGTGTGTGTGTGTGTGTGTATATATGTATTTTATAAGTACATGTTAGTTTGTTTTCTTTTTTTCATTTTCAGAAGGCTCTGTTTTTATGTTATCTTTATCATTTTCTGAAGATGGTATAATAGAATTAGATGGAATTTCATAAACACTAACTTTTAAAATATGAAAGTCAGTAACTAATAGAATACGTATCACTAATAACATTAAGTTAAAAGTCCAACTCCAAGCCATGGTCCATGCTAAAATCTAATATAAATAAATATTATTTTTAATACTATACTCCTATATATCTATTAAATATAAATTTTCTCAATGTTAAACTTACCTGTAGTATAAAAAATACATTACATATATTATATCCATGAACACCATACATTTCCACATAACTTTGTAAAATACTGCAGATCCTAAAAAACATGGGTAGAGTTTATATCTATTAAGATACTAAAAAATGAATATGTTTAAATATGTTGAGTATTTTACGATATACTTACATCTCATTCGTTATTTCATTGCATTTTGTTAGCTCTGAAAAAACCTTTTGTATATCGAAACTAAATTTTGCATATCCTTCTTGCAACTCGTATGTTGCATATAAAGTAAGTATTGAAAATGCAAAATTGAAAAGTAAGGCTGGAACAATGATTCTCCATGGAGAATGAATGCTAATTAAAACAAAAGAATTAACTCATTAAATTGTTAATATAAATAAAAATATAAATATTAAGATAATGCATCCATAAATTAAATTTTAATATTTATGCATCTTAATAACTATAAAAATGTAAATACTTGCATTCTATTATTATATCCACCTTTGCCACATACAGAAAACATTGCAATCCATATAATACCAAATGTACAAGAAAGTAAGCTCGCAAAAAAATAAATTTCACAATTTGTTTCACTATCATATCTAACAACAATGTGACTTAACCAATTTTTAAAATTTGCTATTACAATAGTTTCATTTGATTCATAATCATTATTAGAATTAATTACAGTCGCTGTAGAATGAGCATATACACGTGCCCAAAGAGGACACGTTCCACCAAAAATATCCTCCTTTAAATGTTAAAAAAATATTTATAAATATAAAATTTGAAAATAAACAATTTTATGTGAACATATACCCAGAAAATATAGAATATAATAGAAGAACAATAGCCGGATATTGCACTTAAAAAATAACAAAATATTTGTATGATTTTCCATAAAATCGAAATCTCCTTTGAATCTCGCTCGACGAATTCTTTGTATTCTTCAACTAATTGCATTTCTTTCGTATCTCGATAACATGAAAATAAAAGACGAATGACGTATGTCAGAAAATCCTTTTCATTTCGACTTTACAAAAATTTCTTTCTCACTATATGAGATTAAATATAAATTTAAGCGCCACTTTTTGATTTCTCAAAATTCGCGCGTTCCGATTGGTTAACGATCTATCAATGGAACTAATGCGCGCATAGATGAATCCATATTTGATTTGTTAAACAGACGGGTAGATATTATAATTTATAATTCGTGAAGTGTGTAACGAATACGATTATAAGAAAATCGAATACTACGGTACGAATATATAGGAAAAGAGTATACAAGTTACTATTATTTAATACTATCGTACATCTTATATTTTTTTTTTTTATAATTGAATTTCCGTAAGGCATAATATAACAAGTTCATGATAACTCTATATATCCGAAGTTCCATAGACTGATTGTGGGAGTTGAACTAAGAAACGGAGGAACGCGCGGACCGCGAACCGCCACAGTGTTGTCGATGAGAAGAGTACACGAAGGCGAGAATTTCTTGTTTTTTTACATTGAAAGATCAAAAATCATGAGAAAAACGGCGGTGTGTGCACGTTACAAAGAATCCTCGAACGAATAAGGCCGGTTATCGCAAACACGTGAATCTTTTGTGGGTGAAGTGAAACACATGTGTCGGCCGAAACGTGTTTTCCATTACAAAGTGCCGTCCCCGTGTTTGGTCCATGAAAATCTCGCGTTTAGAAAGCCAAGTTGAGCCGTAGTCCCAATCGTAAGAAGAAAATCAATTTGTTTGCACTTAAGGATATATCGTTGCAATGTGGCTCTACTCGGAGACGAAATAGGGCTCGTTACAAAAGGCGGCAGTGCGTGGGTGGGTGGGAATCTGGCGGCTGCCACTTATGTATACCAGATTCCTTTTAAAATTTTCTACAAAACATTATTGGAGTATCGATGATAGCCCGCATCGTAATTCGATATTACCACAATGATTTTATAGATGCAAAATCTTCGTTTTACAACCTACTACAGATTATAAAAAAAATGTATTTCTGATTGATTGAATACTACAGGAATGCTGCTTTCATAATCACTTCTTGTCAGGCACTGTCTTAAGCTTGCTTGTCTTCAATGTAAACTACCTGTCAACCATTGATGCATCTTCCACAAGCTTTCAATATAATAATCTAATCTACAAGACACTTCTACAAGATCAATATTCCAAATTGTGTTTGACTTGATGATCGTATATAACAAACTTTATATTCTATTTCTGTCACTGACAGATGTTCTTTAAAGTTCATTTAAGAAACATGTTTCTGACAAATGATATGACAAGAATACTTTAGCAAGATTTATCTACGTCTGGCTCTTAAATATAATATTCAAAAAGGAGACCTCACATAGGTTCTATAATTTTATAAGACCTGTTATCCAGAGGTTAAGGAATGGGAGGTCAAGTGGAGGAAAATGGATACCGGTAAAGTATCAGCATGCGTGAAAAGTCAGCAGAATGTCATGCTCACACAGGTCACGTGAGGGGCACGACAGAGATGTGCTCGCGTGATCCTCCTACATTGCACCCAACCCTTGCCAATACCAATGGTAAAAATACAAGTCCCCAACCAACACAGCATACTGAACCACGTATTGATAGTAATCTTTTGCCAACTCCTGGAGGAAGATTAAAATTTTTTAAAGATGGAAAATTTATATTGGAGCTGTCACATCGTAGAGATGGAGAACGAACAACATGGTTTCCTGTTCCAAAAAAGACATTCTGGCCACCCGCAAGCACTATACCCAACAGGCAAGAGAGTACCACTTCTCTTAGCGGTATGTTTGAAAGGAATAATATCTTTAAACAAATACAAATGAAGGAATAAATTAAGCATATTATATATTTTCAGTTTCTGATGATAATTCTTCGATTCAATCAAGCCCTTGGCAAAGAGACCACTGCTGGAAGCAAGCTAATCCCAGGCGCAGGATATCCACAGAGTTCAATTTTTATTACCATAGAAATCCAAAAACCCGGCTTTGTGCGCATCCTCGTTTGGTAGCACGTAAACGTCGTCGTCCACATGATCCCACATCCTTAATGCTTATTCCAGAGTCCTCAGTATCTCATATAAAACCAGGCCGTAAAGTGAACGATACATCATCTGGGAAAGCTTTAAGTCTGATAGTTGATAAATTAGCACGTCTCCTTGATCCTAATGTTGTTTCACCTCGCAAACGTATTTTAAGGGAACTAGAAAGAGTTTCATTGGAGGATCAAGCATCAAAAAGGCGTGCTACACCTCAGCCTGTTAATATAACCAGTACTTCTACGCCTTCTCCAAAGCAGTTATCTTCATACAGTATAACTAGTATTTTGGGAGAAGATAAACCAAATCCTGAGCCAGGATTTTTAAGAAATTTGTTGAAACCAGATGACAGGCAACCTGTGAAATACTCAACGAGTAACTCTTATCCGAGAGTGCGAATGGACCCTTATATTGGATCTACCAATGCAACTGTGCATCATTCACTCTATGGTGTTCCCATGTTGCCTCCTGGACCATATAGAGCTCCATTATGGATGCATTATCCATCACCTGTTCATTACCCACCCCCTTTGCCATTGTACGCCCCACCACCACCTCATCCTCCATCACCACCTGTACATCATTACAAAGACTACAGAGAACAAACGCTTACTCCTCCTTCAGGTATATTTTTTAAACATATTTTTATATTGATACATTAAACTTATTAGGACGTATAATTAAAAAAATAATTCTATGTTCATTATTATTTAGATATGCCTCTAAATCTATCAAAACATGCCGGTTGAATCTCAGGATCCCATAAATTGGTGCCTTATCAATGGACAAAACTATGAAAACACTGCCCCTGCAACAACAATGCGATATATTAGTATTTTTTTATCCATAAACAATAATATCATAGTAAGTAGGGATGTGCAACCAGAAGGATAACATCTGGATGTTATACTTGTACATACAAATGCATAAACTGTCAACATTGGCATAGCTATTTTAGATTATTACCAAATTATATCATGAGTAGTATTTTTAGTTGAATTTAACAAAATTACTAGAAACGTATAAAATCGTTGGACAATTTTTTTTTTACGATATAATCGATGTTTTGGAAAGTAAAGAGAATATGACATGATCTTCTGATTATATAAACGATATATGAGTGTAGAGACAATTTAATATTAAGAAACAAAGTCTATTCTCTTTTTTGTATTTGACGGTACTGCACATGATTTTCATATTATGTAGAAAGAAGCATGCTCTCACCCTGTGTATATGCATTATCTTGTTGTTCTTATTAATGTTATTATTATCTTTATTATTATTATTTTATTATTATTATTATTAAAAAGTACGATTACCCATCTTAAAAGATTAGTAAAAAGATAGGATTATGTACAGAACAGATTATTGCCTATAGTTAGCATATTAATAATTCTCACAGATAGTATAATATACATCAATTAAGTTAGTCGTGTATTACAACCGTATACATTTATTTATACATTGATGACAAGACAAAATCACTTGATAAAGACCATAGGGTGTGCCTTACATAACTATCTAAATTTCATGAAATTAAATTATAAATATCCATGAAAGTGTATTATTATTTTCATTATTATTATAAAGCACTTATGTTATTTCTATTATTATTATTATAATTTTATTATTATTATTATTATTATTATTATTATTATTATTATTATTATTATTATTATAATTACAACTATTACTATTATTGCTAAAATTACTAGACTATTACAACTGCAACTGCTAGTGCTATTATTATTATTATTATGTATGTACATATGAATATAATTCTGTGTTACGTATTCGCATCAAATCGACACGTTCGTCATTCTATTTATTGTTAGTCAGGCGCATTACCAAACATTTTCACAAAAAAGGCAATCTCGCATAAGCTTTGCGTCTTAGCGAGTAATTTTAATTATCTTTTTACATATACCTTTTAACAATACAAGTGAAGAAGAAATATGTGACTGCGCGTAAGGAAGTGTATAGAAAGACTAATTTCGTAAATATAAATATTTCATAAATTAATTAAATGAGTATTATTTTATATAAGACTATTTACTGATTTCTGTAAGATAAAATTTAAATGAAATTATAAAATGTATGATACAAGTAATGAAATTACATCGAAGATTATATTATAACAAATGATTACTTGTTGTTGAAACAATTTAAATTTCGCGCTACAATTATTGACCGCTTAAAAATACGTTAGATGGCGACACTTGTAATTAATTGTTTCCTATGTTTTCCATTAGTTGCAAAGCGACCAATGAACGAGCAGAAAAACGAAGACTAAACAAATGGCGCTTGTGTAGTCGACATTAGTCTATAAAACGTTAAGTTCTCTTGACATCATTCGATCAACGTTCGTGTTTCGTGGTGTTCATGATAGCGTGTTAATTTTGCATACGTTAGTTAGGATATTGTGTCGCAATCTTCACAAATAGGACATTTTTATACGATCATCTGTTATTTTTAATACTTTTAAACGAACATTAAATCATCGAACTTTCGAATTGTTAATTTTAGATATTGTTTGAAAATAAATTGTCTATAAGAAAAGTGGTGATAACATTTCGAATACACGCGGCATTAAAGATTGCCAAGGTATACGAGTAGCGACGACAGTGGGCGATAGTTGTAGTGGTGGCAGTAGTGATGCTGGTGGAGGGAGAGAAGATCGTACAGCCTGCTCGCGCTCGCGGCAGAATGAAAATGGCGTTGTTCCTTTGCGAACGAAGCAACGGTCACTGACGATGTATCTCTTCTTCGGTATTGCTGTCGTCACCGTCTTTTTCGCCGTTTTTGTGTTCTCTTCATCTTCATAATCGTAACGAATACGTGAAAAATAGAAACGAGAAAACGAGTAGACGAAGAAACCAAGAAAATAGATATAGACGATATATGCATATATATATATAATATATATATATATATATATATATATAAATATATATATGAACGTCGAAAGAAGGAGAGGGAGATAGAGATAGAGTGAAGAGTTGCTCTGTGCGCGCGTGCGATATCCTTTGCTTCGTTCTTCCGCGTGCGTCTCTACGTGCGTCGTTGTGAGAGGTAGTCTCCTGGTCGCCTTCGTAGTCATCGCGTCGAGTGGCAGTGCGGTGAGACAGCTGCTGGTAAAGAAGCGCGCGGTGCGCGTGTAATGTGAGATAGAGATAAAGACAGAAGAGAGAGAGAGAGAGAGAGAGAGAGAGAGAGAGAGACAGAGCCGTACAAGACGAGAGAAGTAGCGTGCGCGAGAGAGACAACAAACACGATGAAGTGACACCGCGACGTGCTAAACTTCGTGGACTGGTGGAATAAGTGTTCTCGGGGGCCGATAAATTCGCGTCGTTGAAGGACGAGTTCGTGCCGATGCCGGCCGAATACCGAGAGAACCACGAGAACGCCAATTTCGCTCTCGGGGCTGGACAACAGGACGCCAGCAACATGACGGCCAACATGTACCGAGTGGGAGGTAAAATATAAAAAGAAAGAAAGAGAGAGAGAAAAGAAAAGAAAGAAAGAAAGAAAAAAGAGAGGAGGAAGGAAAAATGGAGAAAAAAAAAAAATATTTTATTCGAAACCCCGTGAACAATCTACCATAGCTCGAACACCACAAACAACGCGGCTTTAATTAACCTAGGACAAATTAATGTTTGCAAATGGCATCGCTATGGCGTCCCCGTTTTACCCCATTTTCTCCCCGCGCGCGCGAGACCCCTCTTCTTTTCTCTCTTCGTCTTTCCCCTCTTTTCCTCTCCGTCCACCCCTCTGCTCCCCTTTCTCACTCTCTCTCTCTCTCTCTCTCTCTCTTTGCCTCCTCCTCCTCCTCCTCCTCTTCTTCTTCTTCTTCCTCCTCTTCTCCCTCCTGCTACCGCTTCCCCGCTACCGTGCAGCGTCCTGTACGTCTACGTCTGCTTTTCTCTTTTCCTCCCTACCGTTACCCTCCCGCTACTCTCCCCCTTCAACCCCCTTTCCCTCCTTTCCCTCTCTCCCCATATTTTACCTATCTCCCTACCACCCTATACCGGACCCACTATTGCTCCTTCCTTCGGGTCATGCTAATTTCTTGCACGATGAATCCCGTTGATTGAAATTATTTCTTTATTTCTATAAGTATTCTTCTTCCTTTTTTTTTTCGAAATCTTACATTTCTCGAACGCGTTCGACATCATTATTCTGTAAAATCGACGAATTTTAATAGTTCCTATTTACCCGCCAATACCTCTAGTTACTTATATTCCTTCGCAGACGATGTTCTCTTTTTTTTTCCCCTATACTTGCGCTATATTGTGCGAGATATACGTTAGTGAAGTAAAAGAAGGGAAAAAAAAAAAAAAAAAAAAAAAAATATCGTCGCAAGAGGATGAAACGCAAAAACGAAGCAAATAATATTTCGAATTGCGTTCTTTTGATAGTAGATATTAGATAAGATGGTGTGATTAAACAACGTTTTATACATTTATAAAAGAAAATTTCCGATATGAAATTTTTCATATTTGAAAAACATGAAAGTTCGTTTTAATAACCTTTGTTGAATTCTGGTTAATACAGTAAAAAAATCGTTAAGATTGTGCAGATATTTGTGCAACTTTATTGAAAAGAATAATATAAATTTGATTTATATGCTTCGTAATAATAATTTAATAATGTTCGATAATTAATACTTTTCGAAGCGAATAAGTTCAATTAAAACGAAAACGATTAATATCATTTTTAATCATTAAAATATTTTTTATATATTCTGGAATATATTTAAATTCTTCTTACAATTTATTAATATATTTTGTTATATATTATTATATATATATATATATATATATATATATATAATATATCATAAATATATATAATATAGTTTTTTTAATTCAATGGAATCCTGTTATATTGAAATAACATATATAATATAAACATATTATTTCAGATTATGTATATTTCGAAACTTCTTCCACTTCTCCTTACCAAATAAGAAGGATAGAAGAGTTAAATAAGGTAAGATAAAATTCTAAGATTAAGTTAATTGAAATTTTAATGTATATGTGGTTTAAATGGTTTAAATGTATATGTTAATAAGTTACAACTGGTATTTCTTTTTGTATTAACAAAAAAAGAAAAACATGTTATAATTTACATTGATGTATTGTTTTGTTTTAGACCGCAAGTGGAAATGTTGAAGCAAAAGTCATGTGCTTTTTTAGGCGGAGGGATTTACCTAATACTTTAATAATGTTAGCAGACAAACATCAGTGTAAGTAAATTATAGTATATATTAAATCTATAAGTTGCTATAAATTTCTATATTTAATTATAAAAATATATATAACATAAGATTTTTAAAGATCTTAATTTGTATTATTTATTAAGAATAAGAATATATTAAATTTTCTGGTATTTTTTTTTTTTTTTTTTTTTTTTTTTTCTCTTGTTGAGGGGAAAACGGATAACTGAACGTGAAATTTGCGTGAGATTTTACGTTTTTCAAATGAAAAAATATATTAATATGATCAGTAAGTTATTGAGTATGTACACATATATATATATATATACTCACACACACACACACATATACATATATATTCGTAATTTTTATATAAATTATAATTTTTTCATCATTTATCCAGTCGAATTTCTTAAATAACAGCTTTCATTTAAAATCTAAACGTTACTCGAAGCTCACCGTGTGAATAGAAACAAATTTGTGAAAAAGCAACGATTAGAATTGAGCATAGGACCTAAAAAATGAAGTTCGATAAAATTTATACATATATATACATATAAACGCGTTCATAAATACATTTGTAAATGATAAAGCGACAGAATACGATAGAAATGGAGGTACGTGTATGCATGTGTCTCTACGCGCGCTCATTCATATATACATGTGCGAGTGTGTGAGTCTCCGAAACTCTCTCGATTTTTCCTTTGCAGTGGCAAAGATAATGAGACGTGGGGATTGAGGGGGCGGCTGGGGGGTAAGGGTGGGAATGTATAATAAGTAAAGTTGGGGGGTGGCAGTGGGGTGGAATGGGGGTTGTATCGATCTGCTGGGGGTGGTTAGGGGGGGCGGTACACCCGCCAAGGCCCCCATTCCACCTCCACCTTTCCTCCCGCCAGCCTCAACTAAATGAATGACTGACGCAGGGGTTGGTCGGGTACGTGTTATGTGTGTTCTCTCTCTCTCTCTCTCTCTCTCTCTCTCCCTCTCTCTCTTTCTCTCTCTCTCTCTCTTTTGCACGTATACACATATACTTACACGCACACACACATTCAACTCGCCACTACTCTCTTTGGACACTGCAATACATACGTATATACCTATCACGAATGGAGAAGGACGAAGACACACACACAAACACTCTCGTGTGCGAGCCTGGGCAAAACTGGTGGCGGTGGTGGGCCTCCACTAGCCATCTTCGTTTTAAGCATTTGTTCCCTCCTCTCCTCTCACCATGCGTCCTCTACCTCCTCCACCTTCTCCACCTCCTCCACCTCATCTACCTCCATCTCCTCCACCTCCTCCACCTTCCCTCTTGCCCTCCTCCCTCCCTCCTCCCTCCTTTTATGTCGTGCGCGAGTAAGAATGTGTGTGTGAGCATCCGCTCTCTTTCACTCTTATGTGCTTCTACTTGTATTGTATCTCTATCCGCCGGTATTTGTTTCAAATCAGACTCTCCCTATTCTGCCTCGTTCCCCGCATTTTGAGCTGTGCAAATTTTCTGAAAAAAGCTATGTGCAATCTATACATATATAAACAAATATATATACACAAGTATGTGATATGACTACATTTTATATATATATATATAAAAGAAATGATCATTTTTTGCTTTTTTTGTTCTTTATTTCTCATTTGATTTTGAAGAAAGAAAATTAAAAATATCTCAATATACAACAATTTACTAATACCATATCTATTCGTTTATATAGTTTTATTATTATATACTTGCCAATTTGTGTGTCTGTAATTAATAATTACTTTTTACTAGTATTAAAAAATAAAAAAGAAGAAGAAAGTTAATTACTTATTCTATAATATATTATAGTAAATCTATGTAGAGAGAAAATTTATTATAATGATGAATTTATGCCATTATATTATTTTGTAGCTTCAAAAAATAAGTTTCAATGTAAATTAAATTTGTAAATAGAAACGTGGTGGGAATTGGCTAATGTAATCGAAATTCTGTTTATACAGACATATATGTATCTTTACTGACACATATATTTTCATAAAATTTCATAGATTTGTTATCTATTGTATATGTAATGACACATAAAGAAAATTTGTTAGTTTATTCTTTTACTAAGTCTACTATTTAGTTTGTAGACTATCCTTGTTTTTTATGTTGAATTAGTTTCAAAAATTAATAATCAAAAATAGTAGAGTGGGTTTTGTAATAAAAATTCCAGTGGCAAGTGCGGAGCAGCAAAGGTCAGAATCTCCTGCGAGCACACAGAGTACGAAACTGGAGAATCCAGATTCTACTAAGGAAATCACTAATAAAGATGGGATTGGGCCGAAAGTGATGAACAAAGGGGGCGGGAAAGGGGGCTGGCTGAAGGCCCCGCTATCGGAGGCCCAAGAGCCCCATGGTGAGTGAGCAGTCGATTAGAAAGTGACCACTACAGATGAATCTAGTAATAAAATAAAAATAATATAAAGATTTTCATATTTCTAAGGTTATAAATTTATGGAATATAGGCTTATATTATATTTTATTAATTACTTTTATATTGTTTATGCATAAATAAATACAGAACAAAAAAAGCATTTTTCCAGAATTCTATCTTTTTTTTTTTTTTTTTTTTTTTTTTTCTTTTTTTTTTAGATCATAAAATAAAGTATTATTTAAAGAAAAGAAGGTTTGTTCTTTTATATAAATTTAGGAGTTTAAACTAATTAATGTATAAAAAATATTACTTAAAAAATACTTTGTGCACATCTATATAAACAAATAATAAATAATTGTAGATTCATCAGTGAGTGTCACAACTGTGCTCCTTAATTATTTCATTAGTTGTATATAGAAGCCAGTGATGATGTAAGGCTACAGATTCAACGGCGGGATTTAAAAATTCTTTGTAATCTTGGTGTTTGCTGTAAGAAAGGCTGAAATTCACTGTAAGGCCAAAGAGACAACAATTTGGGTTAATCGGAGCTTCTCGTTCGTAGTTTAGCGTAAGAAGTTTTCGGTAACTCCGTCTATAAATGTAATGTTTATAGAAAAGCCCATACATCTTTTTATCATGCAGATACTTCATATTGCATCAAATTGTTAATAATCTAAATAGTATACATTTACTGAACAATATATATATATATATATATTTAATTAATATATAATTATACACATTAAAATCTATTCATTCAGCATTTCCATCTCTTGATGATATGTTTGGCTTCATTTTCATTTATCATTTTTATTAGTATCATACCATCCACATCAACTCGCAAGAAAATCCCGCCGTATAGAATGATGATTCTTTAGTAATCTGAGGCTTCTCTAAATATGTTGTGTTCTTTTAAAAATACTTTTCTTTTTGCTATGAATGTTATTGACTTACAATTCTTTTTGCACCTTTTTTTGTTGCCCGCTCTTGCTAGTATCTTTTGGTTCATTACTGCGCATTTTGATTGATTCTGCCATATCCCTGCGTTTCATTTACATTTGATTTAATAGTATAGAAAATATTATATTGATAAAAAAGCATTTTAAAATCATACTAATAAGTGCTAAGAAAATAGTATTATTTTATAAACGATAAGAAATAACCACTTTAATTGGTGGATACTAGCACAATATATACGTGGGTATTAAATTCGATTTAACATTATTATTATTGTATTATATATACAAGTACTAGTATAAATTAAAATTTTCTTATATTGAAAGATATTTACAATGAAAAAAATACATTCTACTAACTTTATCATTTAACGAACATAAAACAAAAGTTTGATTAAGCGTGAATTTTATTACATTCTTTATTTAGCAAAATATCATTTAAGCTTTTCATAATATTAGTTGTCTATATAGTATGTGCAATCACAATAGTATAAACTTTTTTTTAAAATACAGGGATGGAAGAAAGTGTAGTAGGTCCTGGAGGAGTAATGGAATTAAGTACTAAACAACGCCATCAAATGAAGCATAGAGAACTTTTTTTATCTCGACAGGTAGAAACAATGCCTGCCACACATATAAGAGGCAAATGCTGTGTGACATTGTTAAATGAGACAGAATCGTTATTAAGTTATCTAAATAAAGAAGATTCGTTCTTTTACTGCTTAGTTTTCGATCCAGCTCAGCGTACTTTGTTAGCTGATAAGGGTAATTATTTAGGTGAAAATACTAAGGTCAATTTCTTAATGTCTAATATATTTATTTGCCTATTATATTAAATGTTATAGGTGAAATTAGAGTAGGAAGTAGATATCAAGCTGATGGAATAGCACCATTACCCCTAACACCTGCTGAAAAAGAAGCAGATCCTCGCAGGTTACAGGATCTAGAAACATTAGTATGGACACCACGCCATTCATTGACAGATCGTCAAATTGATCAATTCCTTGTTGTTAGTCGATCTGTTGGCACTTTCGCAAGAGCTCTTGATTGCTCATCATCTGTCAAACAACCCTCTTTGCATATGTCTGCAGCTGCTGCATCCAGAGATATTACTCTAGTAAGTATCAAATTTGTATGTAAGGATAATGATATAACATTGTATTTAAAAAATATTTAATATCCTATTGTAATTATTTTAGTTTCATGCAATGGATACTTTACATCGACACAATTATGATGTAGCTAAAGCCATGTCATCGCTAGTGCCTAGTTCTGGCCCAGTATTATGCAGAGATGAGATGGAAGAATGGAGTGCCTCAGAGGCAAATTTGTTTGAAGAAGCTCTTGATAAATATGGAAAGGATTTCTCTGATATACGTCAGGATTTTGTAAGCATATAAATTTACTAGGATTTATTAGTATATAATTTTATTTCAACTATATGTTTTTAATACAATCTATGAACTTAATGCTTCAGCTACCTTGGAAGACATTGAAAAATGTTATTGAATATTACTACATGTGGAAAACAACTGATCGTTATGTGCAACAAAAAAGGGTAAAGGCTGTAGAAGCAGAAAGTAAATTAAAACAAGTTTATATACCAAATTATAATAAAACACCTGTACCTTCTGCTACGGCTTCTGGAACTACGATTGTTCCATTGGGAAATACTAATAATTCTAATGGAAAACCAACTAATGTACTGAATGGCAATAGCAATGGTAATATGAGTGATAATACTGGTATACTTATGGTTGGTGTTGGTGGTAAACCTTGTGAGAGCTGTCAAGTTATGCAAAGTTCGCAATGGTATGCCTGGGGGCCATCACACATGCAATGTCGTTTATGTCAATCTTGCTGGATGTATTGGAAAAAATATGGTGGATTGAAGGTATATTAGATTACTGTTTTATTAAATATAACTTAATGTAATTCGGCATATTAACAATTTAATTAAATATTCCTTGTGTAACTATCTAGGTTCCCTCTCGTATCGATGATGTAGATTTGGAACGAAAAAGAGGTGGTGCTGGATCTGATGAAGAAAGTAAAGGAATTGGTGGTGCTCATAGACCACATCGTTGCAGCATTCCTTCTTGCGGTAAAGAATTTAAACTGAAGGCTCACCTTAGCCGACATTATGCCAGTGCTCATGGTGTTGACTTACGAGGAAGCGGAGCAAGTGGAGGCGGCGGCAGTGGATCTCCACGGCCTGTTATGAAAACGCGCTCAGCATTTTATTTACGTACTCCGGCATTAGCGCGAGCTGCTCGTCGACTTTGTGCTACCCAGTTACGTACACGTCACGCTGCCAGAGCACCTCATCAGCCGGTGAATGCGGCTCCACTACGACATCTTTGTGCATCGCCTCAATTAACTTCTAAAAGTCCTGCTGAATTGCGCATTTTAGCGCGTGCAGTTCGACCCAGACCTCGCCCTCGTGTTACTGACATAGCTACGCGCTTGGGTGATCATCCTTCTCCAAGACAGCCTGGAGATTGGGATTGGTTGACACTTACAGCACCAGCGCAACGTAAACAACCAGATCGTGTTTCATTTCCTCGTCCTCCTAAAGCACCTGGTATATATATATATATATATGTGTGTGTATGTGTATATATCGTTCATTCATAATTAACGTAATTAAACATTTTGCAAATTATTATAAGATATACTTCATAATTAAACTAAGTAATTTTTTGTTATATTCTTAACAATATTGACATGTTACAGATGGTAGTCTTTTATATGAAAGAGTACCGAATAAACCAGAAGTAGACAGGCTTACATTAACTCCACCTCAAGTACAGCCTGCTATGCAAACTCAACAAACTATATTAAAACGCACAAGGCCTCCATTCGATGAAATCAATGGTTCGGATGGTAAGTTTAAGTAATACTTATTGATATTAGAACTTTTTCTTTATGGTAAAAGCCTATTCCCCAGTATTGAATGTTGTCTCTGTTTACTGGCTACTACTCTGATGTGGATTGGGATGAAGGTAAAATACAAATTTAACGAACAGAGAAAACAAAATATGAGATTGTAATGAACATGAATGTTGGAGTGTTCACATGACAATTGAAGAACTTATGTGCTTTATGAATTATCACCGATATTTGAAAAATATTATCAGACGAGTTTATGTAAACTTACCATATGAAGTTTATATATTTCAAGATAAAGTATTTTAATAATAATAGTAATAAAAAAAAAAAAAAAAAAAAAAAAAAAGAAAAGATAAAATTTGTCAAACTTTAAATAGTGTACAACTGTTTCTAAGAGATTTATTATTTTCTAATTAATCTATTAGAATTATAAAACTTTATTATTGAGAATTATAAAACTTTGATAGTGCAATGTATAGTAGATATTCAAAGAATTATATTTTTAAATTGTATTAGATATATGTATTCCAACAGTATGTTTTAGCGATGCATTTGCGTCCATGGATAGAAACATGAGCGATTTAAAAAAAAGAACTTACAACCGACAAGCAGTTTAAAAAGAGATCTTGTGTTATTTTACAGGTATTGCCCTGAACGCAGGGCTCCCTGTTGGACCACCTGCAAAAAGGGCTCATCATTCTCAGCAGTTACATCCAAAACATGCTTTGGAACATACTGCTCCTGCTGTTCTTCCGTTAGCACCACCGCTTAATGGAAGAGCTGTGCATCCGCACTCCTTGCCACATGGTCCACCTTTATCTAGGAGTAACGCGCGTAAACAAGTTATATCGTGGATGGATGCGCCAGATGATGTTTACTTTCGTGCTTCAGATCAGACGAAGTTAGTAATAAAGGAAAAAAAGAAAGAAGAAAACAAAAATAATAATAATAATAATAATAATAATAATAATAATAATAATAATAATAATAATAATAAATTTATTAAAACATACGAATTTATATAAATGAAGATTTCATCATCAATGCTTATTACATTACAGACGAATCAGAAGAAGTTTATCATCGGTGGAATTACGAAGAGCAGCGCGTAAGCCATGGCGTAGATTATCGACACCTTTACATCCACCTCATTCACAAAGAACGGTACGTGGTGATGATATGGTCGTAATACTCGATTGAATCGGTAATACGATCGGTTAAGCAGCTGATTCAAATCGGTATCGCTGCGAAGGGATTGCGTCATCGTTATACTTCAGTGCCAGGGTGACGGCTGTAAAGACTGCAGCTAGTGTATTATCATTGAACAACTTTGAAATTGAGAAAAATGAGAATGCTTGTGTGGCATTTGTCAAATCCCGTTATTAACAGCGAGTCGTCGAAACTGAAGGCCTCACTTATCCGAACCTGCATGTTGCACTGACATTACCAATCGTAACTCACATGTAAGGACGAAAGATGAGTAATTAATGAAGTTAATGTTCATCGAACTTAAAAAAAAAAAAAAAATAAAAAAAAATAAAAAAAAAATAAAAAAAAAATCAAGTCATTCGAATGAAACATGATTTTCTATTCGTATTAATTATTGTTGTTATTAATAATAATTATTAATAATTGAATGTACATATACATCATACCATGCATTCATACAGCATAGCCAGGCAACAAAATACTTGTCCCAATCCGTTGGACACGACTTTAATGTTGGCAAAATTGGCTCATATACGCGCAATAAGGTCGCGTGCATTCGTGCGCGAACAGAAACGAATGTGAGAGAGAACGGATAAGAACGTAAGAAAGAAAGAATGCTCATTGTGAATATTTTTATTAAATTTTCAAGTTTGATGACTTCCGTCGCAACAATTAATAAATAAACATAAGCATAAGTGGAAGAATATATTGGTTTCTTTCCCTTGTCTGCCCTTTTTATTTATTTATTTATTTATTTATTTATTTATTTATTTATTTATTTATTTATTTATTTATTTATATCATTTTTATAAATTTTTAAAAAATAAATATAAATGTAAAAATAAACATTTTAATCTACATATAATGTCTCTCTACTGGATAATCTATAAATTTACAACATGAAGTGAGGCTCTATAATACATAACCTAGATTGGAAACTCGTGTGTTAGTTTGAGTCTTTCATTAGAGTTGCTTTAAATGAATAAATATTTACAAGAAATGGATGATTTCCAATTGTTATGGTCTTCAGTTTCACGTATATATTTATGTAAATAAAAATAGAAATTATTTTACATAAGATCTTTTCATAAAATTTTGCTCTAACTGAAAATTGTCTCAGAGCGCTTCAATAGAAACTAAAATTGTGGTATGTTTCGTATCTAAGTTTGATATATGTTCGTATCCAGATATTAATAACTTCATGGATTATACGAGTCAAAGTGTTGATAAGTGTTTTTCATATATACAATAAGTGTAGGAAAGAAATATAAAAAATTTCAAAAATAAAAAAAGTTTATAAATAGTAGGAAGCACTTTCTTCAAAAAGACCATCATGGATTGGGACGAAATTGAGAAATTGGCGGCAGACTTTCAAAATGCTCAGCTTAGTAGTAATTTGCAAAAGTACGTTTTAAATACACAGTAGTGACTATTATAATTTTATTATTACAAAAAGTCAAATGATCGCTATAATGTACACGTAGTATTTTATTTGCATTATTACTTTCTTTTTTATTTTTATTTATCTTTTGTAAATAACAATTTACATATATTCATTCAAAAAAAAAAAAAATTGAACATATGGAATGATACAATTATATTATTTCAAAGTTATAACACAAAATACGTATAGTAAATGTCATTTGACATAAACGATTTATTCATATGACGAATAATAACGAGACATAATTATTTTTTTAGGTTAACAGAGAGCAACTGCATAGAAATTGTGGCAAAGCTCATAGAGACAAAACGTTTGGATGTGGTCTTTACAAATGATAGAAAAGAATATGTTACGCGACAATATCTTAAAACACAGATCATAGACGAATTAAGTTTTCATGGTGGTAGAATGAATTTGAATGATATAGCACAAATTCTTAATGTCAGTTTGTCTCAAATAACAACTCTAGCTAATGAAATTCAGACATGTGATTCTGGTATTCACGTAGTTATAGGATATTTAATTAATGAAGAATATTGGGGACAGATGATGAAGGATATAAATGATAAACTCTGGCAGCATCATTATGTCAAAGTAGTAGATTTGACATTGTTTTATAATTTACCAGCAGAATTTATAAGAACAACTATAGAAACTGCCTTGACTCGAAAAATTATAGCAAATGTAGAAGTTACACAAGATAAGCAAATATACTATACTAATAGATTTATTAAAACAAATAAAGCCAAAATAAGAGGTGCTTTATCTGCTGTAACAAAACCTATTTCTCTTTCTTTAATTTCAAAGGAATGTTCTGTTCCTGATTTTGTTATATTCCGTAAGTATTCACATAAATTTGTGCAAAAAAATATTTTATCCCTATATATAATTCTATATAATTGACATTGTTTGCAAATTATTTTTAGCAATATTGGGTGATCTCCAACAAAAGAAACAAATATCAGGTATTGTAACAGGAGATCAAATAAAAACTAGTATGTTTTTACCCCACATTTATGTTAAAAATCAAACTCAATGGATTCATGATTTTTATAAACAAAATGGATATTTAGGTATGCATTTTATATATATTTTTTTTTTTGTTTTTAATCAATATATTGATGTTTTTTTTTTTTGTTTTTTTTTTGTTTTTTTTAGAATATGATGCACTCGCTCGACTTGGAATATCAGATCCAAAACATACCATTAAAAAGTACTTCCCAAATGATGATATAATTTTTTTGGATTCAGTGGCAGTCAACAATATTATTGTAGATCAACTTAAAACTATTGCCAATGACACTATTAATACAAGATCTTTCACAGATGTTCGTGATTATTTGCCTTCAATGCTTACTGATCAAGATATCCAAATTTTTTTGAATAAAATTTTGGAGAACTGTCCAGTCAAAGTATTCATGGAAACGGTTTTAGTTTCTGATGATTTTTTACAAAGTTTATTACAATCTTTATATAAAATTGCAGAGAATAAAGCACAAATTGTGGTAACTAGTGGAAAGTGGTTACAATTAATTTGTGAAGATAAAATCAAGTTCAAGAGTGATGACAGTATAGTTCGAAATAATAAAACGCATAAAAAAGAGGAACGACGTAAGAAAGCAACAAGTGGAAAAGCAGGTGGTGGAAATCAAGGAAGAGAAACTAAGACCAAATCGACAAAGAAAAAGTACCTGCAACAAAAATTTAACGAGGATCTTTCGGACGAAGAAAACACATATACTAAAGATAAAAATGTGGATCATGAATTGGTATCATTAGAGGATATTACAGCTGAACTTTTAAAAAATCGTGAAATTTCAGTAATAGATGATTTGGCAGATCAATTAGCATTAATGTTGCAACAAAAAGTAAATGAGCATGCACTATGTTATGCAGAAAAATTAGCAGAATCTAGTGATGTATTTAATACGGATGAACTCAAAAAGGATTTAATTATTTTAGTAACGAATATTAAAATGTTCAATGAAAGCATTGAACTTTTTGAACAGCAAGGACAACGTACATCTTTAACAGAATATTTAATGAAATCATTATGTCGCGATTTTGTAACGCGATTATTTAAATTGGCCAGTTTACAAAATAAATTGCAATATCCTGATAATATAGATTTTAATGGAATAAAAAAAGTACTTGTTGAACTACCTTCAGACGTTCAAGAACCACTTAATGACATATATTCAGCTGTTACAAAATGTGTTATCAAAGATTTTTTAAATCTTACTACTCCAGCATTACAAGCTTGTTCTGTGATACAAAAGAAACATAATAAAGATATAAATAAACAAATTATTTTTACTCATAAAGAAGCTTTATTAAAAGAATTGAAAATAACACAAGATCCAGCATTGGCATTAAATTTGGTGACAAGTTTACTTTTTACAGCAGCAACACAAAATATTATACATATGTCTGGAAGACACGTGTCAATGGTTTTGTCTTTTCTTCAGTTGTACATAATACCTGAAACTGCAGAATTATTGAGCAAATATTGTGGTATGCACTTATAGTATTAATATCTAAAATTGCAGAAATCTGTGCTTTAGTTGTATAATATAGTAATGTAGTAAAGTATATTTGGATATCATCATATCATAACATTAATAACTTTATTTTAAGATTTTATGGACAGTATATGAATTAAACTTATACATGTTGGTAGCATAATGTTTAAATATTTATAACAAAATTATCGCATTATTTTGCAGATTTAGTAAGAAGTAGCATATCATCTTCCGAAAATATTGAAAAAATGGAAGCACAAGAAGCATTAAACAACAAATTGGAGCAAATAAAAGCGATTCCTGATAATATTAATACTCATGTAAAATCACAAAAATCTGAAGCATAATAATATAAATTTATGCTACATATTTATACAAGTTGTAATTATATATTAAAATTCGATTCACAATTATTATGTTAGTTGTTACTGTTATCTTTTGTTACTGTTTAATCATATTTTTATATTATAAAGTTGCCAAGATTCTAGTGAATCCAACACAAGCAGCAACAAATGTCTGCCCAATCCCCCATACTAATGCATATAATGGTGGCATTTGATGACTCGATGCTCGATAAACAAATGCAACAGCAGCAGAACTTAATACCCCTGATGTCAATGGTAGCAATATACCCATTATTATTATAAGGAGTGGAAAAAATCTTTAAAAGAAAAAAAATATTTATAGATCTTTATATAATTTTATAAAGATCATTTAGTGCAATAGTATCTATTTAAAAGTTCTACATACTTTCCATACTTATGTTGCCGTAAAGTGGCAAAACAAATTGTACCAGCTATCATATGAACAAATATAGAAGAAAACAATGCCCACAAGAATATCTGGTACCACATCTCTGAAAGATTATAATAATTGAAAACAAAAAAAAAATATATATATAAAATATTTGCTTCGATAAGCATATACCTTTAAATTATTTTAATATACATACCAGCAAAAGAAGTTAGTGGCATGTAAAATATATTTCCTGCATTCATGTTTCTTATAACTTGAGTATGAGGTAAAGAATTTTCTGTATGTTCATTCATGACATGTTTTTGGAAGCCTTTGTTGTTTTCTTCTTTGCTCGTTTAGAATAATTTTTATAATCTAAATATGTATTTTCGAACCTATTATTAATATAAAATATTGTTATATTATATAGAAAAGGATGAAAAGAAAAATATTCTTTTCTTACCAATATGATAAGGAATATAATTATTAAGGTTATAAAAAAGATCAATATTATTATTATGCGTATACAATATAAAATCTTTTTATATTCAGTTTTGTGTTAGTTTTATATACCTTTTTGCAACAAAAATCATTTTCATAATGAATAAGCAGTATTTTGTTGCACATAACCTTTTGCACGTGTGTGTATGGTATGTGTGTGTGTATATATATATATATATATATATATATATATATATATCCGCGCAAAAGAAAATTGATTACTGCAATGTCTTCTAAAGCACTAATTCTATGAAAAGTACACTATCATTTTTTTATTTATAGCGCATTGTAATAGTTTTGTTTTTTCTAAAAGATAAAATCGAATCAGTCTAATTTTTCCTAATTTATGATTGGTCTTTAACATGACACTTACGTCATTGATTACAAAAATTTTTAATTTCCATAAGAAATGTAAATAATGGCTGCACAAAATGAAATCTAAAAAGTAAAGTATTATCAATTCTAATAAACTTTATATATTAAAATGCAATTAATAATTTTTCTTATAATATTCTATGGTTTGTTTGTTTTGTTAATACTAACGCCTCCTTGCGGTAAATAAGGAAACATAGTCAGCTGATTTTGTCTTCCAAGCGTCCAGAACGTATTTATCAATAAAGTTTACGATTGAAGAGTTTTGGTTCGTAAAATTAAATTGTGCATTGAAGGAGTAAATAATACAATGGTGGATATGAAAACTAACGTAAATTTCGCGTGCCAGAGGTGCTTACAGCCATTGAGATTAGATCCCAGTTTTAACCATCTAGGAGAACATACTCTGGCCGAACTCTCACGTAGGTAAATTCTATTTTAAACTATTGATTTGTTAAATATTATTTTTTTTTACATATTCAAAAATAAGGTATTAAAATGCTACGTTGATAATGATTATAAAGGTAGCTGTACATTATATAAGAGTATTGTTATAAACTTTTAATTCTCCGATAAATACACACAATAATACGAAAACATGATGAAATATGAAAATATATTAATACATATATATATATATATACACACACACACACACGCCCACACACACAAATCATATTTATACAACAAAGTTATAAAAATATTTATAATAGTTATATATATGATACTATATGAATCATACAGTTCATAAAAAATATATAAATTCATCAGATTTTATTTAATGATAGTACCCCTACAGCAACAAGTTGTTGGAGAATTAGAACCTCCAAGTGGTAGTTTGGAACATTTAGTTCCACCATTCAGATTAACAGAATCAGGAAATGGAACTAATGGTTTTATGCTGGTTGGTGATTCTGGTGAAACAGAAAGTTTAAGTCATCATTTAAAAGTATGTTAAACTTTTTAAAAAATTATTTTCTCGAATGAATTGTATAAATAATTATTTATTTTATATCATATGAAGGTAAGGGCAACGCTGTTTGATATTTTAAGTAGTAGTAGTTCTGCAGACCATCCACTTTGCGATGAATGTACAGACAGTTTGTTGTTGTTAATGGATCAACAACTACGAATGACAGAAGGAGAATGGTCAGACTATAATGAATATTTAAAAAAATTGGAATCTGAACAACAGCAATTGGGATATGAAGATATAGAGATGGAAAACTTAACAAAGGAATTACAAGATGCGAAATCCGAAGAAGATAGAATGATAAGTGAATTAGAAGCCTTAAGGAAAGAAGAAATAGCTACAAGAAATGCTATTGCAGAACAAGAGAAAGAAAGAGTAAGATTGCAAAGCGAAGAAGAAAGATATTGGAGAGAATACTCAAGACACAAAAGAGATCTGATGTTAGGAGATGATGAATGTCGAAGGTAATTAGTGAGGGATAATACATGTATTTATATTGTTTATATCAATAGAAATATAATGTACACATTAAATATATATTTATTGAAATATTTTTATTAGCTTGGAATGTCAACTGGCCTATGCAGCTTCTCAACTTGAAAGACTGAAGAAAACAAATGTCTTCAATGCTACATTTCACATCTGGCATTCGGGACATTTTGGAACTATTAATTCGTTTCGTTTAGGACGTTTACCTAGTGCACCAGTAGATTGGAGTGAAATAAATGCTGCATGGGGACAAACAACTCTTTTACTGGCATCACTTGCAAGGAAAATGAATTTAACTTTTAAACGGTTTCGTTTAGTACCGTTTGGTAATCATAGTTATATTGAAGCATTAGATCAACATAGAGAATTACCTTTGTATGGAAGTGGTGGTTTTAAATTTTTATGGGATACGAAATTTGATGCTGCTATGGTAGCATTTCTTGATTGCTTACAGCAATTTAAAGAACAGGTAGAAAAAGGAGATAGTGGATTTTGTTTACCATACAGAATGGATCGTGGTAAAATAGAAGATTCCGCCACAGGAAACTCATACTCTATCAAGTAATATAACTTTTTATTTTGATATAGTTAGTAAATTATATTAATATTATTTCAATATTTTTGTATCAGAAGTCATTGTGTAACAATAGAACTTCGTTCATAGAACTTTGTCAATGTAGACTTGTTGAGTCTATCTATTTATTTTTTATATTGCATTTTAATAACATCAACTTTTTATATCGTTTCAGAATTCAATTTAATTCTGAGGAACAATGGACCAAGGCCTTAAAGTTTTTGTTAACAAATTTAAAATGGGGCCTTGCTTGGGTCAGTTCACAATTTACAAAAGACGAAAATGAGCACTGATTTAACATTAATTTACGTGATTTCATTGTATTTTGTCTATGCAACCATTTCTTATTCGCTTGTGTACATTCGCTCTATTTGTAAATAAAATTGTTCTATAATTTTTCTTCTATCTATTATAATTTCTTAACAATTTTATATCTCGTATAAATATTAATTGAATTTATTTCATTACCATTTCTGAAGTAAAGATTAATGCCCATGTTTATTGCTTAGAAACCAAGATATACCAAAGAGAAAACTGGAAGGACTTTGTACTTCTCCAGAATTAATGTACTCCTTTGCCTCTTCAACATTCATTTCCACCAGTTCAATAAGTTCACCCTCAGATTCTGCACCACCTCCTTCAATATCACGAATTTTACAAGATACAATCTATGTTCTTGCTTGCTATATGCTCAATTAAATGTATAACATTTATATTAAGCTTACCAGGATGTATATGCATTTCATCTGTCACCTCTACATAAAAAAGTGTTTGTTTGGTAGCTCCAGATCCTACACCTCTGCAAGAATCGAAAGATGTAAATAAAATCGAAGCTTAACAATCTTTGACCGTAGATATATAAATATATATTTATTAAGAACAATAAATATAACATATGGACGGTGCAAAAGTGGGACTTTATACATGTACAATACGAGAATACTTAATATATTTTTAAATAATATCAAGAATAATGCAGTAGGTTGTATAATTGCTATTTCTATACTTTCAATGTTACTGTTGGATTTTTTTTTATCAAATACTTTTGATAACTTTGATAACGTGAATGAAACTTTGTTTTCTTTTTTTTTATATATATTCACATTATAGTTCACTATGTTATATTTCCACCTGTAGGTGACGATCTTTTTGAAAGCTGACGCAGGTGCTTCGTATCCGCACTCTTCCCTCAGTTCGTCTCTTGCTATCTCGACGAGAGGTTTGTCCTTGTCTACGATACCCGCACACAATTCCAAGGTCAGACCCAATGACGGCGGATATTGCTTAATATTGATTTCCTTGACGTTATCTGGTAAACAAGCGTAATATGCCGCTGGTCGGAATTGTCTAACTAAAATGAGTTTCTTTCGAGTTGTATTAAAAACAACGATTCCCACGCTGTCATGTAACTTTACAACATCCCAAACTTTTTCATGTCCATCTTGCATATAACAAATTCTTACTGGCTTGACCCACGGCGAATCTATCGGATATTTTCCTATTTGAATTTTTTTTATGTCAAGTATTTTTTCCCGTACAATTTTATTTCTTGTATTTTGTTTAACGGCATCCATATTTTCTCTCGAAATTAAAGATCTTCAACTGTCACAAGGATCTTATATACTATCGATTCACGTTGTTGCGGTAAACGACGCACGTCGATAATGCGAAGAACAAAGTATAGAAAGCGCGCGAATTTCAAAATTCCAAAAAGACATTCCTACTCCATCTTACACAACATCGATTCCATTCATTCGTAATGACAATGTCAAGTGAATTTTGAAATAATTTTAAATTTGAAAAAAAATTATTTTTGCATAATAGACAATAAAGTTCCTCGATCGTGTCATTTTCTCGGCTTTCTCGTTTTATTGAATTTTTTATCTTTTTTCAAAATGTCTGAGATTTTTAATGCATCGAGTATATCTTGCTGCTTAACTTGGGTATCGATGTGAATGACGTCGGGCTTTTTTCGATACCTACTAACCGCTGCAGGAGGTGAAAATTCGATTTCCATATCTGACGCGGTCGAGCTAGATGCCACAGATTCGTCGTCTTTGTTCTTTACAATCTTAAATTGCAACGGTTTCATAGGTTGTTCTAGCTTTGGCACGTCCATGGTCTCTTGCTTGATCGGATACATTGTAACATAGTACGTTCCATCTTTTCTATGAATGTGTAAAGTTGGTGGCAGTTCTGTTTCCTCTTCGTTTTCTTTCTTTGCTTGTAACTTTTTCACCGAGGTAAAGCTCATACTCCTATAAGTTTTACCTTTTCTAGTACGGAAAGGTACAGCCCTTGGTTTACCCTTTGATCCAGCTTTTGCCTCTTTAAGCAATTCGCTCAAATACCTTCCTATAGCACCAGGCTTCCAGCCAATCCGTGGTTTCAAGTTATAAAGCGTGCTACTAGTATTCCATAACCAACCCATATTGGCTGGTACTCTCATACGAACATCGATACAATTTTTGTGACCATAATGAACACCAGGATAAACATCCCCGATGGAATATACATAACGCATCACCCGTTTACTGACCTTTATAGGTGTTTTAATAGTACGATCTCCAGAGGGACTTAAAGAGTTGATCTTAAGCTTATGTTTACCCTTTTCACTGGCTTTACTACTGGTTAAAGGTGTTGCCACACCAGTACTTAAAGGCTTTATTTGCGTCACTGATTTCTTATGAGAAAATTCCATATTTTCGATTGATTCTACAGTATCCATGACCTTCTTACGTCTTGATTTACATTTAGGCTCACCGCAAGGACCTAGATCAATTTCCACGGGTACAGATGGCGTGGCATCGATATCCTTCGACTTGTCGATCTTTTCCTCTCTCTTTTCTTCCTTCTTTTTTGGCTTTGCATAAACAACGGTCGAACCGTTATCAGGTAGCGTAGGTACAGCTTCGCGTACGACCCCTGTACGACCTGGCACGGCTATCGTTAATGGCGTTGCTGCGGTATAAGCCGAAGTTGAATGAGGCACGGAAACGTTATTAATGCCTGTATCAAATTTATGTGTTCCAATACGTGAATTGCAAGGAGCTGTGCAATGAGGATTCGGTAATGGTAATGCCTGCGCTCTCTTCTCTGCCTGTGTATCATCGGTCTCGTAATCTTTGCTGATATCTCTGCCAAAAAAGGGACTTTCCGAAGGGTCCATCAAGCCTAAACCTTCGAAACCAGGTACCTTCCCTAAGGAATCTACGAATTCTTGGGCTTCCTTGAATGCGCGCAAGAGACAATCAATACCTGTACATGGTTTCTTATTGCAATCTGGACCGCCTTTTTTCCAAATAGGCGGATCCTGTCCTGCGCAGGTACAGCCAGGCTTTGCCTTTTCTAAACTTTTCAATCTGCCCTTACAACCCGTTTCTTCGCTCTTTTTGTAAAGACTCGGTGCACCGGAACACACGCAACCTGGTAGATCATATTCATGTCCTCCACCTTGCAAACGATTATTTTCTTTCGTGATTTTATCACCGTACCAAGTGAATTCGATATTATTCTCAACGTCGATCGGCGTATCGGTATTATGGTAATAATCGTCTTCGCTACCTCCGCTTTTTAATCGGTCATTATCCTTCTTCATTTTGTTTCCTCGTTTCTGACGGTAAATTTTCGTTTTTACATATTACAATGAACTTTTGAGGATTTCTTAATTTCATGCAACACAAACGCTGACAACCGGAACGACATATTAATGGATGCAGCGTTTGGTTTATCGGTAGACAATTGCAAGTTGACTCGTTGGGATAAGCTTTATAAATCAAGTTACGATACTCACGATTGTTCAACTTCTCAGCTGTCGTTAAATATTTAAAACCTGGATCGTTTATTGGCAACCGTGGCGATGACGAAGCAACACCACCTCCTTGAAATGGATTATTTCCTTTTTTAGATAATTTTTTGCTCATCGGATAATTTAGAGATTAAAACGTAGTAAAAGATATACTTTCGTTTTTAATTGAACAAGAATTTAGGAAGCATATCTAATCCGATGGATTATTTCAGGTTTATTATTATTGCGAAATACGCCATTAATTTTGTGGTCGACAAGACCGACGTCTAATTTTTAAACCTATGTATTATGTCTTTCAGTCATCGGAATCGATTCAAGATATTTTGTTGTCATGGTGATATATTATGTTACTTTGTGGATTACATACACATCAACGTAATTACATAACGACTTTGAAAAGTAAATTTGACTTGTTCGTTATTTATTTGATTTAGATTTCATGTAATGTAAATTCACATACGTCACTATTTGTAATATATCAATCTTTTCTTATGTATGTATGCATGTACACATGTACATATATGTAATATTAAAGTTATACGCGTAAAAAAAAAAAGAAGAAAAAAAAAGAAAAAAAAGAAAAAAAAATCATATTAATAATCAGGATCATCGATTATAATCTTAATGAACGAATCATCGTTATTTCGGAGCCTTCTTATTCTTTTTAGCTTTCTTTTTATTCTTCTGCGTGGTTGATTCCTTGACGTCTGAACTGGCGATAAAACTTTCGTGTATTGATTCTGGCAGAGGATAGTCTTCCTTGAGCAAATCGTGACGTATGTGAGGCGGTATATTTCGTTCGACGCAAAATTCTCGCATGTCGTCCTTTTTCTTGAAAATGAAAAAGCTTGGTCTAAGCTCGTATTTCGTAGTTATGAATCGTCCGAAACAAGTGATCTTCAATTCCATATCCAATATTCCCGATGGATTTTCTCCTGGATCCAATAAGTGAAAACCACCTTTTACGGAGAATGGCTTTGGCATATTTTCGGTATCATTCGTCGACATTGCGATTTGATCGCATAAACAACCAGATAATTTAACAATGGCCTCGGCCAAAGGATAAGTATCACCGACGCAAAATACACCAATACCAACGTTGGCATTACGTAGCTCATCTACGAGATCTTTCGGTTTTCTAATGAATAAACAACTTCTACCCATGGAGAAACGTACGGTCCCATTTTTTTCTACGATAGTAGGTGATTTCTTTAATGATTCAAAATCTTCCCTTGTGATCTCGAATAGAGGGAAATCGAGAAGCTTGACTTTAATTGCGACAGCTCGATCACAAATGTCCTTCACTTTGTTCGGTGTCAATTGTAATTTGTCGATCAATACTTCCACGAGATAAATCTGCTTGTCCTGACCACCGAAACACGACATCCTGAAAATATAACTTAATTTTTGTCTTTTTGTTATTTTTTTTTTCTTTTCCTTTTTTTCTTTTTTTTTTTCTTTTTTTTTCTTTTTTCTTTTTTTTAATTTAATTTAATCTTTCTCTTTTTTTACATCAGTCCCAAATAATTTTGTCTAAAGTGGTAAATGAGAGCGCGGAAAATTTAAAAAAAAAAAAAAAAAAAAAAAAAAGAAAAAAAGGATTATGTCTCGAAAGGTTAGGTGATTGTGACGTTAACAAAAGAATTATGATTACATTGAGCAAGCAAATACGCAGTGTATTTATGTTCAGATATAGATACGTTACCTGTAGGAAAAATTAGTTATGTTAATAATAATAATGAAACGATTTATCATATTTTCTTATCTATGCACACATATATATATATATACACATAAAAATTATGCATATAGTATCTCTCGAACTTCTTTTTTGGTATCTGCAATTTCGTCGTAGATTATTACGTAGATTTTACATTTACTCTATACTTAAACCTATGGCGCGAAAGACGATGCAAAACACCGTTACCGGGACCCGTAAGAGAGGCGTTTCATTTCGTCATATTTTCTTTTTTAGAAATTAATCATTACGTCCGAAGATTAATTCTTTATCAATTTACCGTTATATTAACATGAACATTTATATCAATTGAAAACTCGTCTAATTGAAAGTTACATATAATTAATACCAAATATTTCAATCGTATATAAATGAGATAGATTTTCAATTAAATTAATTATATTAATAATAGCAAAAGTTAATTAATATTATAATTTTATTTCAGGATAAATCGGAAAGAAGAAAAAAAAATTATAGGACCAATCGAGCCAACGATTATTTCTGACGTACATACGTTGACCAATCACAAAGGCGTATAATAATGACGAAGTTATTTCCTATTGGCCGACAATCGATATCTTATAAATACATATCGTATAAAAAACGTTATAAGCTAATAATTACTTCCGGCTTTCGTTGACCAATCACGTGGGCGTATAATAAAGACGAAGTTATTTCCTATTGGTTAACGAACGACATTGTATAAATACGTTATTAATATAAAAAGTGTTCGTTGGCGTATGCAAATAGATCGGTCGTCGAGTAATGAATATACAATTAATCGGCATTAATAAATATTCTTACGAATGAGTGAACAAGGTCAATGTCGCAAAGCAAAAAACAAGAAAGTAAGTATTCTTCTATATTATTTACATATGTATTATATATTCCAAAGTAAGAAGAATATTGAATCGATTTCGTTGTATGGAACGATGAGAAAGGAGAGGGAGAATGTACGGAGCTTGTATGTAATTACTATTCGTGTCTCTTCATATACATATTTTTAATCGAGTGTTAGAGAATAAGCGTGAAGATCATTCATATATTAAAACTCGTTTATTCATAGTAAAAGATATTCTAATGTATCTACTAATTATAAATTAATAATCGGCCTACGTGATATCAGAATACATTGAATTAATATTAATACGTTAAATCGTACGTCGTACATAAGCGAAAAGATATCTAAACGTATTTGATCATTCACTTAACGCCGTTATAAATAATTCATCCAAATGAATCGTCATAATAATCCAATAATTTAGAGGATAGAATTGATCGAAAGTTTCGTTTTGGAATTGTAATACGTTATGTAATTGTACGTATTTTAGATTAATTCACTTTCATATAGTTCGACCTGGAAGGAAATAACGATTACGATGTGAGAAAGGGATAAAAGGAGAAAAAGAAAAAAAGAAAGAGAGGAAGAAGATCCGGGTCCAAAAAACTCACTCTCCGGCACTGTGACTTAACGTTCGAAGGGTTAAATATGCCAAGAAAAGTCACCTTGAAAACGGACCGTGCCTCCTCGTAGTCGTAGTCGTCGTCGTCGTCGTCGTTGGGTCCTGAGAGAGAGCACCTTTTGTCGGGACCATGCTGGGGTCCCGAACACCAAGAGCCGAAGTATGCGCTAATTGGTACGGGGTGCAGCGCACGCACACACGTTCCTTATATCGGATACGGTGAAAAGAAGGTAAGTAAGAGAAACGAGGAACACATGAGAATGAGAGAAAGAGAGAATGAGAGAGAGGAAGGGTATCGCGAACACCGTTGTGGGTGCTCT
Organism: Vespa crabro; assembly: GCF_910589235.1. NCBI lineage: Eukaryota > Metazoa > Arthropoda > Insecta > Hymenoptera > Vespidae > Vespa > Vespa crabro. The sequence continues at coordinate 3,444,979 of NC_060976.1, forward strand.
CGTCGTGGGGGCCATCGGTGGAAGCTACTCGAAGGATGAGACGAAGTTAAATTCCTTGCTGGGCGACACAACGGCTCGTTAAAATGCTTCTGAGAGTTTTGGAAGCGGGACGTCCTGCGTAATTGGCGATTAACGATTAAAACGAACGTATTCTTCCACAATCGTTTTCTCTCTCTCTCTCTCTCTCTCTCTCTCTCTCTTTTTTTTAATTTTTTTTCTTTCTCTCTAGTTTCTTTATTCTAATGATGGATATTAGACCGAAACAAGAGTTGTTAAGAAAAATATGTTAAGAGGTTAGAACGTTGCCTACATTGTGTGTGTGTATGTTTGTGTATTTATTTATAATAATTAATTTACTTTGATAAAACTCTGGATATTATTGTGCTTAACATTTTTTAAGAAACTGTTTTAATTGAAGTTTCGTTTATCATACATCTGCATCTTATTACTGAGAGAACATTTTACTTACATAATTAAGAATCATCAGTGATCTTACTATACATATATATATATATATATATACATATACAAACATATACATATATAGATATGATTTATAACGTCGACGATTGTTTCTCTCATTCGTCCTTATACAATTTTATTTTTGTTTCATTTTTTTTTCTCTCTCTCTCTCTCCCTCTTTTTATCTTTTTTTTTTTTAAGGATCGATGAAGGCTCTCACTGTGTTTTAATCGTGAGAACGGAAGCTAAGAAGATTTCTTTTTTGTATTGATGTTGCAAGTTGTTACTCACGAGAGTAGTTGATTAATCCTAAAACATTCAGGATCGTACATACTACTGTTCGTACGAACAAAAAAGCTATAGGGATTAATCGAACAACTTTTTTGTTGTTGTTACGAAACGTCTCGTTTGTTTAATACGATTTATTACTATCGGAAATTTTATTAATCTTCGATTCTCACAATATTTTATTATTATTATTATTATTATTATTATTATTATTATTATTATTATTATCATCTTAGGTTTTACGTAAGGCATCATCAAGTTCACCATACGTTATGATAACTGTCAGTAGAAAAAGATATTGAAAAAAGGAGAAATTCGGTGAGATATCTCTCTCTCTCTCTCTCTCACCTGTTTCACAGTAGGTCATGGCAATTTTTCATCTTATCGTATAGTTAATGCTTTTGCATGTTCGTCAACGATTCTCCTTGCTAGACTAGACGACCGTTACTTCGATATAACGAAAACAGTTACCTTTATCTAAAGACTTCGAAGTCGTATCGAAAGCATCCACCGAATCTAGTATGAAGTTATATACTATATACATAGATGCACGAACACGTGGAAGAAACGACGGTGCTTCTCTATTTACGTGAATGATCATTTCTCGACGTATGTACATATGTACGACCTAAATCCAATCTGTACATGTACGTAGATTCCTGAACGTGTCAAGCCCATATCCTTTCGTGTATATATATATATATATATATATATATATATATATATATATATATATATGTAAGTATGTATGCCAGTTCTAAGACGTCGGAGAAGTCTTACGGATCGTGCATGTGACCAGAAACGTCCCATGACATTATTTTACTAGATCAGTTATCCGCCATTGTGTATTAAACTTCAAATCGTATTTATTACAATTTCGATAATAGTAATAAATTATTACTTAAATTTATTTATTACAATTTGAATAATTTCAATGAATTCTTCTTTTAAAATAATTATTACATTAATAATGCTAACTAGATATATCGTTTTCTTCTACGTCATACGGATCTTCTTTCCCACGGTTAAACAAAGTTCAATAATGTAGATAAGGATTTTGTTTTCTAGGGATTCGTTCGAAGTAGTAACATCGGCAAATGCTCGAAGTGGAATCCTCGAGAGAAGAAAAAAGTATAGAGGATGATGGGGATCGGTATTAGCCCCGTAACGCAAACGAAAGAAAGGTGCACTCGTCTTGGGATTTTCGATGATCTAGATCTGGGTAGCACCAGGAAGCCAGGACCGAAGGCAAAATTACCGGTGCCCATGAAGGAAGGAGGCCTCGTTCGCTTGCCTCGAGAGGTCAGAGGGCGATAGCGGTACCTTCTTCTTCACCGAGGAAGGCCTCATCCTCCTTCGTCCTACCACCTATCAAGCTGATATGTATTGCACGCTCCAGTACAAACGTTCCTTGCCGATGCGCGCGCACAGGAACACACACACATACATACGTATATACATATACACGATTGAACCACAGGTAAAGTAGAGCCTACGAGAATAGAACATGGCTCGTATCGAAAGGTTCGAGTGTTCGTGCGAGGAATACCTAAGGATGGCCGGCGGCGATTACGCGCGGCCAACTGAGTTCTATGACAGTAGAAACGAAAGAGGTATATGCGGAGGATGGGAGAGAAAGGAGGACGAAGAATAAGAGGGATAGAGAGAGAGAGAGAGAGAGAGAGAGAGAAAGAGTAAAGGAAGGATATTAGAAGGTGCTCTCCCGCAGCGCTAGACGAAATTTGTCAAGTAACCGGTGGATCCTAATTTGTTCTCGTGCATGTCTAGAACATGATGGAAGCCATAGGTGGCTTGGTTGATTGTTTCGCTAGACGATGAGTTTATGTCTATCTCTTTAACGTTCCTGTTCTTAATGACGTTATAGCTAGACGATTGGTAAACATACACGGTAAGAAATCTTTCCTTTTTTTTTTCTATTAAGATTTTTGTATTTAACGCTGACTACTGTTATCAATATGTATACTTATAGCGGACATTAGTTATTGCGAAGAAAGGTCACGAAGAAAGAAAAGCTTTCTTGTAATGGCTTTGTTGATTTTAAAGGCAGTTGCTTTCAATGAGTCACGAGTTACGATAAAGATGATTCATGATTAATAAATTCAGTCTAAATATAAATTTGACTATAGATATAATATTGTAAAAAGTAATAATAATTACATTATATAAATAGATTTTTAATTTGGTTACAGTGGTCCAACGTGCGTTGTAAGATATTCACGAATGACGTCAGGGATATCGGCGGAATAAATGACGATGGACAGTTTTAAAAAGTCGAAGAAATCGCGTGGGTACCAAAAACTATCATCATATTCACGAACGAAGCTTCTTACTTATTAAACATCAAGAAAGAGAGAGAGAGAGAGAGAAAGAGACTACAACGATGACGGGTGTGTAGGTAGGTGTACTAATTACAAAGCGACGAAGATGGCTCTGGCAAATAGTATTTGTATTCACCTCCGGTACGGTTAATTGTAGCCGAAGCGGTGTACTTTGATCCGCAGAGGCCATGCATCGGACCACGGATGCATCGTGATTGCGTGGAGAGATAGTATTTTCCTGGGATATACGGTTATCAAAGAGTAGAGAGTATGATTTCTCTTTGCCTCGAGACAGAAACCGTAACTACATATGGGCTTAATACACGGCAGATGGCTGAGACAAAGTAAATTGTCCCGGCACGTTATTAGTGCAAGATTGATGCGCGTATCGAGTCTTCCTTAATAGAATTAACCGTGGTGCATATGTTCCGTTAAGGAATTCTGTGGTTCCACATTGTCATTTGATATAATCTGAGAAAGAACAATGACCATATTACGTTGCCAGTTTTATCATATTTTTACATATCTATATGAAAGTGCTATTGATTATATATAAACAAATGTACGCATCTTTGTATATTACGTGTTTCTTAAAAGTGTGAACCGACAAAAGAGAATAATAGTTTCAGGTGCTTATTTCGATGTGTCAGAACTTAAGAGAATTAATGACTCGTCGTTGTTCATCTTTGACGACAGTTCAGCTTGCAGTTAAACATGGCCAGGTAATTGCGTTAGAGTTGACATTTATTTTACGATGGTTTTTAACGATGGTTAACCTGAACGTAACAATCGCTTTCGTTGGAATCGTCAAAGGATATTTCTTGTAAAATAAACGACGACTGTGCGTTTCAAGGTCTCTATCCTTTTTCAACCGGAGAGACCAATGAGTATTGATAATTTTTCATGGCATAAATTAAACCTTTAGTTCAATGTTTTCTATCGTGTAAGAATATCTCGTTGAAACCTTTTAAAATGTTAAAAAAATTTTTTTTTTTAATTTAATTCTCGCGTTAAAGAAGACGAAGGATAATCGTCGTCACGAGATCATTGCCGCTGTACATTTTGCAGAAGCAGTAAAGTGCCGTAGGTAGACGTGAGAATATTTTAGCAAGCAAAGGCACTCGCTAAATCCTCGAACGTTTTAAGAAGTCGCTTGGTAAATTTCGTCGTTTATTTCAATTGCTTCGGAGAACTTCCTTCACAGAGCGACGTTTTTCATTTTGTTTCGCGTAACGCCTGCTTACTTTTGCTTACTTCGAAAATAACTATCGAGAAAGAGGGAGAGAGAGGGAGAGAGAGAGGGAGAGAGAGAGAGAGAGAAAGAGAAAGAATGAGAAGGATCAGTGTCGGGAACAGCGATCGTTATTTAACAGCGGCGACGACAGAAGTGTTGAGCGAGTTGCGAGGATTTCCGACGCTAAATCGAAAAGGAGTCATTAAGAAGAGATCAGCTCTGGTAATGCGGGATATATGAGCTTTCGAGGAATGATCGTACGCATAATTTTTCTCGCATTAATGCGATATTGGTATGATGACTATGCTCTTTGGCAGCTAATCCAAGATAGGATTACACATAACAAAGGATTTTAAAGATCATGGACTAGTCATAGTTATCCTGATGCACTTGGAAAGTGATCTGGGAAGTTTCAGAGTTAGAATACAGGAAGAAATAAAAAGGGAATGAAATTATTCTGCTACCTGAGCTCGATGCGCAATGGTGATAAGAGAAAGAGAGAGAGAGAGAGAGAGAGAGAGAGAGAGAGAGAGAGAGAAAAGAAAACTTATATGCAACAAGTTTAAACAGAGTGAATAGAGAAAAACATTTAATGAATAAAAATTTTTAATAAAATGATGAATTTAGTAGAAGAGGAAGAGAGAGAGAGAGAGAAAGAGAGAGAAAGAGAGAGATAGAAAGAAACTGAGGAGAGACCACTGTACGAAATCACCGGGAAAGATTTAAACGGGCAACAAGTATATTTAGAATGCAGAAACCGGCTCCATGGTGGAGAAAGAGAGAGAGAAAGAGAGAGAGATATCGAGAGAAGACGCGTTTTGCGCGAAGGCTCGAGGATCGCACATAACTTTCCCCTTGCCCGATCGTCCGATCTTTGTGGGCGCTTGCTCTCTCTTTCTCTCTTTCTCTCTCTTTTTCTTTCTCTCTCGTGTAGGATTCTAGAATCGCTGAGACTTGTGTATTATATCTCTTATATACGTACATACATACATATCTATATATATATATATAATGTGTATATATATATATATATATACACACACGCTTTTATATTCACATAGGTTTAACACGAAGATACGGTGGTACGCGTTCGAACGCTCCCTCGCGTACTCGACTATTAAATCGCGTAAGCTATCGGGGGAAAGGTCGTTAGCAGAAACCATAAGAGCCACACGGTGCGAGACAACCTGGATGAATCTTCGAGAACCGGGTTAGATGCGACTCGTGCGCTCGCGCGCGCACGCGCATCGACTTCTTTCTTGCTTTTATCGTGGTAACAGAATAAGAAAGGAGAAAGAAGAGGAGGAGGAGGAGGAGGAGGAGGAAGAGGAGGAAGAAGAAGAAGAAGAAGAAGAAGAAGAACAAGGTAGTTTGCTTGAGAGAAAACGGCTGAGAGCACCCACTTCTACAGAGTTCTAAAACACTTTAGAGAAGACTGAAAGCAGTCGTAAGGGATACGACGGACTATCTTCGAGAAGCAACGCGCTTCGAACCTCGCGAATACCTACCTCTCGGACAACGCAGAAATCTTCTCTCCATTAGAGAAACTATAATGTTGGAACACGCTCGAACGTGTCCTAAGTTACTTTCGGTTGAAAGTTCTCGGACGCTTAGTTACTCTTCGATACTCGATGTTTAAAATGTCTGTTAACTGATATCGTAAATATACTATAGTACGTTTTATCTATGTATGTACGTATTATATATCTATATCGTAATAATTTAATGTTAAACGACCGATCCCTATCGCATTTGAGTTTTCAAATCATTCGTGAAAGATATGAAAATGATATTTAAATTTCTTCACGTACTCGATCCTTCGGTAGTCGGTTGTTAATTCACTTTTAATCGTCTCGCGCATATATCTATAATATATACCTTTATAGAGATCAGATGTGCCTACCGTTATATAACTCGTATTTATGCACTATAAATAATAATAATCAACAAGCTTCTCGTTCGCTTCTCGCTATACTCATTAGCTTATCGACTTACGTAAATAATTAGATGTATTTAAATTATGAAAATGGGTGCGTTACGGTCACGCGTGCATTATGATCATATTTGCATATGATCTTCGTACTTCCTATAATATATCAGTCATGTTGTTCTAATTTACAAAAAAAAAAAAAAAAAAAAAAAAAAAAGAAAAAAAAGAAAAAAATATTCTTTTTATAAATTTCTAATTAATTCTAACTGAAAAAATGGCCTTTTCAGTTTCACAATAACGAAAGTCATCGTGCTTTTTATTGATTATACTTGCTAATTACATATTTAAAAATGTATGAAACGATTAGACTGAATTATTTTCAAGATATTTAGGTATCTTAATTTAAAAAAATTCGTCCTTTGTATATATATGTATACGGACACATACACACACACACACACACACACGCGTTTATCTTTGTTATGTATACATTTATCTTTGTTCATTGATCTTGTTTTAAGTTGGGAACAGAGTCTTTCTTTGATAATGTAAGTTCTATGGAAAGAGCAGGAGGATTCCGTCAGTAGCGAAGTATAGTGCCGTGTCACGATTACGTTTGCCATGGCGTAGAGAGCGTCCACGGTTGGACCTTAGGGTGGGGTCAAGCTTAGGTTGCGCAACTCTTGGCTATATTGCGCGTCGGTGCTGCCTTCCACACGATTGCCACTTTAAGTGCGCCATAATGGCAGTGGGCCCGCCAAGAAGAAGGCGATCTTAAGAAACGACTCACGATGCCTCCTCACTGAGGCCCTCGTCCGTTCGTTCGTTCGTTCGTTCGTTTCTTCCATCCGTCCGTCTCGGTTTTACTCGCTACGCTCTCGCTCGCTCGTTCGGCTCGACTTCGGGTCTACGTCGTAGGCCCCCGCGGATGCGGATCGCCGTTGGGCCTTTCACTGGGGCCCTGCGGGCTTACGGGTCGCGACCTCGCCGCGGTCCACTCCCTCTTTTCTCTTTCCCTTTGCCTCTCCTCTCCCTTCTTCTTCTTTTTCTTCAAACATTTTTACCTCCCTTCTCTTCTACTTCTTCTTCTTCTTCTTCTTCTTCTTCTTACTTTTGTGTTTCACCTAACCCGGTTCTTCTTTGCTCGCTCCATCTTTACTACCACTATTCCTACTCTTCTTCTTTTTCTCACTTTCACATCTAGAGATTCTCGTTACGCTTAAGCAATCTAGATATCGGAAACTTGTACTTCAAACTGTAGAATTTGTTAAATCTCCTACGAGCTTAGTTTCTGGGAGTATTTTTTCAAATCATTAATTAATTCGAATAACTAATTAAATATCTTACTTGTAGTTTGCTCTTTCACGGACGAGTGATGATACAAGGGGGGGGAGGGGGAAAGAGGAAAATAAACTTTTATTGTATAGAACAGCGCCGATATTGACCGGAGAGATGTTGTTCCTTTTTGCTTTCTCTTTTTTTTTTTCTTTTTTGGTGCACGAAAACGACTACGATCCATTCGTTCGAAGGTACTGTTCTTGGTAAAGTCGAGGGGCCCTGGACATTGAAGGATACGGCTCTGATCGAACGATAATTGGATAGATTACGCGGAACCTCCTCCAACCCCGATAGCATCGTCTTTTGTGCGCCCCGTTTTATGTGTTACACAACCGACGGTCCACTAACACCGTATTCGATTACGATACCTTCACGGATAAAATGAGTATTATCGATGTGCCCGTAGAATGTCTGATTTTCTCTATATTTAATCCGTTAATGAAAGGAGCGTGAAGGAAACGTGAGACAGTAATCGAAGTACTTATTGAATCTGTAACATACATTCACACGGTCATCATAAAAAGTTCTCTTCAGAAACAGCTTTCTCGCGAATCACTTTCTTGCTAATTTCTTCTTTTAAATTAATAGATATTGTAACATTAATGCAGGCGCAAGTAACTTTTTTTTTTTTCTACGATAACGAATTAAATATATATATGTACTTTCTAATAATTGCTTGCTATTAGACTTATAATCAAATTGATATTAATGCTGTATATAATAATATTTATCGTGGGCCACATCATATTTCAGGAAGAAAATTTTATTCACCGAAAGAAGAACGATGTTAAAGATCATTGAAATTAATAAATTTGGATTTGTTTTTAACTGTCGATGATCGATTTATTGATTGGATCTCGCATTGTGAAGCGATACGGGTAACAAACATTTCTTCTAATTACACGTTATACGAAGGTAGTAACGAATGGGTATCAAGCGGTATAATAAGAATGATGGTGATAATTACAAGGTACATATACGATGTTCGATGGGCCATGCGTATTTAATAACCGATCAATCGATCGAAGAGGAGATCTCTTTCACTACCGGTAGTATAGGGCGCCGCCTTGCGTTACAATAAACGCCTCGTAAAAAATAAAGAAGAGTGATTGATTCACGATAGCGTTTCGACGCGTGGCAATCAAGGAGTCGTACACTATCGATGAAGAAGGCGTACTCGATGCGTTGCCTTTCATACGAACTTGCTTTTCTTTCTCTAAGAGACGTTATACGTCTTGATTTAAAGCGAAAAAAAAATTTTTATTTTTGTACATTATAAATAGGTATATATGTATATATATATGTGTGTGTGCGTGTGTGTACGTGTATGTATAAAACTATATATATAAAAAGATAGATATATATGTATATATCAAAATCGATCTCGAACATATAAAACTCGGTTGATGGGTTAAAAGCATCGACAGCGTTCAGGTTTCATTCACGGTGGCCCCCATAGTAGTAGCTGTGGGAAAATGATCCGTCGACAAAAGAATCCTGACGACACTATAAAAAGCGTTAAATTCATGATTAGACGCGGATTCGCGCATGCCCTTGCTCGTGCCTTGTGCCTCTTAGTTCCTCCTATCTTTCTCTCTCCGTTTCACTTTTCTTCTCTACCTCTCATAGTCTTTTCTTCTAAGACATTACGATTTCTCGCCATACAACCAACAGGACGTTCTCGCCTTCGTCTCTCTTTTCCTATCTCTCTCTCTCTCTCTCTCTCTCTCTCTCTCTCTCTCTCTCTCTCTCTCTCTCTCTCTCTCTCTCTCTCTCTCTCTCTCTCTCTCTCTTTCTCTCCCTTTTTCTTGAGCGACCTCACAACATCAATGCGACCAACTGAAATTCCAAGTGGACGATTCCGGTCTCACGGCACGAGCTGGACTTCCGTTAACGCTATATCAAAGAAAGATAAAAAGAAAAAAGAAAGAAAAAGAAAAAGAAAATAAAAAGGAAAGAAACACGACACGATCTAGAAACGATTTCCTACTTCGACGTATATACACCGTGTCGTAAGTCAAAGCGTGACGATTTTCTGAGCCATTGCTTTGACGTTCGCCGAGAGAATTTATATAGGGAAGGGTAATTCGTCGGACATGCTTTGAAATTAATCCGGCGATGATCATTCCGTGAAAACGAATATCGCGATTGGAATGAGAGTGAGGGGCCATCATTCTTAAATCAAATAATATATTATTAAGAAGGACTGAAACTAATTTATCATCGTTAATTTCCAGGTGGTCAGTTTCTATATGGTTTCTTTAACTCGAGGAAGACGTCGTACTGATCTGTTCAACGATTCCCGAGATACAAGCTAGAATCTTCTTAGATGGAAAAGAATGTCAACCGGCATGCAAATCGCGTAAGACCGTAACAAGGATACATAACGCTACAGGCGTATAGAATCCTTTTTCGTATTCGTACTCGTTGCTCGTTACGAGATAGAAGAAGAGGCGCCAAGAAGTACTGTCGTAGAAAGAACGATTATGACACCTACGACGACGACGACGACGACGACGACGACGATGGCGATGGCGATGGCGGCTATGTGACTCCCTGCTTTTCGTCTTAGAAATTTATTGCTCCGAGTTGTTGCGATGCGCGCAAGTAGCACCTACAGGAGAGCAGGTAAGAAATAAGAAAGAGAGAGGAAGATAAAGCGACATGGTAGAAAAAGGTAAAAAAAGTATGAGAGAGAGATATATATATATATATAAAGAATGAGCGAGCACGTAGCGTGACCTAACGCGTGACAAATTCGTCGTGTCACGCCGACTCACGTGCTTTGAGAATACTGGACCACCTTGTAATGATATGTAAGCTGTTGTTATTCGATCGGTACAACAATGAAATATCTTTTTAGCTTGATTCAATGTCGATACCAGTCTATATTATTATTCCACGATAGTACCAATCGACTTGCACAGTATACGAGGGAACAGTTCTAAGGATAAATCTTATTGTCAGTCCGTACCTTGGTACTACCATCTCGTGTTCTTCTCGCCCGTATTGAAAAGACTTTCGCACGATCGGAATCTACGCTTGGCAACTTGGCGCAATATCGGAACCAGTTCTACCGTCTAAGCGAGTACTTAAGTGCGAATATAATCCATTTAGATAGAAGCGTCTCTCTCTCTCTCTCTCGCTCTCTTTCTCTCTGTCTTTTTTTTTTTCTTTTCATTCATCGTTTTTTTGTTTTCTTTTTTAATTTTTATTTGTTCTTTTTACGAGTCTGCACGAAGCTCTACGTATGTATATTATCGGTCTCTTTGCCGCGTGATCCTACGAACAGAGCGAGGTGGCGTTAAAGGTATTCATGTTTCATCGACTCACGTATGAAATCAAGCGAAGCTGCGGGTCTCGTGAGTAGCGATGGATGGTGTGGCGAACAAGCCTGGGGTTGAGACTACCCAGGGACGTACAAGATCGATACATCATGGTGACCCAGCGGGTGGAGGCCAGATAGGATCTCGGTAACCTCGAATAGACTCGCACGCATTTCGTCCGAATCAGCCTTCTCTCTTTCTCTTGCGTCATTATATTCTTATTGATCTATTTTCCTCTTATTCTTTTTTCTTTTTTCCTTTTCTCTTTTTCTTCTTCTCCTTTTTTTTTTTTGTCGATTGTTAGACAATATCTACAGATGGTGTATCATCGACGTAATGCCCAAGAGAATTTCGTCTATTTACTTACGTAAGGCAAAAGTAGATTATTAATTGTACGATTATTTTTAACTTTTTTTCTTTCTTTTTCGTTGTTTTTATTTTTTTTTTTTTTTTTTTTTTATTTTTTACCTTTTTTCATCAATTCCAGGAGATAGTAATAGGAAATTATTTTCGTATGAAAGATTACAGCGTATTGAACGTTTGAAAAGATGAGAAAAGTGATATTTATTATTTTCTATTTTATTCGTGAAAAGATATAAAATTTTAAGATTTTTAGTTCTTCATTCGTGGATCAGCACATCTATTACGTTTTAAATGCAGTCTCGTTACACCAACCGTGTTAATTTCTTCGTGGAAATTGTGTGGGTACTTAACATCCTCTGGGACACGTCGCACCATTGTACGAGAATGCGATTCTTAGTAAGCGTTTCGAAATTCTCAGTGATTGTCGTCGTTCATGTGTGTTCGCCGTAGCCATAACCAACGCCTTTACCTTTACGGTTACTTACCTTCGAAGATCTTTGCGAAAATTACACGCGTTGTCGTGGTTACTCATATTTCAGATGATCGACGTCGATACTTTGTTATTTTACTAACCGTTTTCTAAGTAATTTTCATTTATCTTTTTTATTTATTTGCCTTTATGTCATAATTATCATACACATTATGAATAGAAAAGTTGGCAACATTTCTGATCTATGATCTATATTTTGCAATTATTTGCAAGGTCCTTATCTTTCTTTCTCTCTCTCTCTCTCTCTCTCTCTCTCTCTCTCTCTCTCTCTCTCTCTCTCTCTTTTTCTTTCATAACGTAATTTTAAATCTTGCTTTTTATACAGTATTCTTATCTCGTGAGAAATCTGTTGTATCGAGCCCTTAAAAAAGAAAAAAAAGCACAAAAAAAACAAAAAAAAAAAAAGAAAAAAAAGAAGAAAAAAGAAAAAAGAAATTACAGACCTAAATCAATTTCTTCGTCCGTTCGCGACCAGTTCTCTCTTTCTGTCTTTCTTGGTAGAAAAGTTGCAACAACCATTGGAACGTTCTCTGTCTCGAACGGACAATTACGGATATCGATCGGCGGGGTCACGCCTACGATCGCCCTCGTTACAAAATCATCGATCGGAAAGATTAACAAAGAGTTCGGACGAACAGCAACGTCTCTCTTTCTATCTTTCGATCTTCCTTTCGGTTCGTGTAGAATCGCTTTCTTCGTTAGAAACGATCGATGTTGGTTAGGAACCGATAGTACATCGATAGGAAAAGAGAAATTCATGGAATGGGTTACGAATTAGTATTAGATGTTTAGATTTATGATGGACGATAATTAATATTTTATATTTTCACATTATATCGATATTATATTTTTAATATTCATTTAATACGTAATATTTATTCTTTCAAATTTTTATCATTCGTTTCGGTTGAAAATTTATTGTTAGGACAGACCATTTGTAAAATACGTATTGTATCGTGGAGACTGATACAGTTTCTCTTTTAAAATACTCTTTTCTGGTTTCAGTTCGTCCTCATTACGGAGGAAGCCTCTCGCATTCTCTGTTCAACGACACTGTTCGCCCTTTAACCTTTCCTACGACGCGATTGGTCTTGAACAATGCGAAGGGTAGACGTGGCTCATTACACGACACTATCGCGTTTTATTCCACTCCCCGTTAATGAGCGGACGTTCCTGCGTTTCCCGGCTCGATTAATTAGCCTATCTTTCGACGAACTGGACGGACTCTCCTCCGACGTCTTAGGGTAGAGAAACCCGAAACTGGAAAATGAATAAAAGGTCGAAGAAACGGAAGGCCGGGTCCCTACCCCTAGACCCTCCCTCCCGCCCTACACACACACACACACACACACACACACCCATCCCTTCTTCACCATTCGAAAAAGAAACAGAGATGGTAAAAGGAAAAGAAGAGAGAGAGATGGAGATGATGAAAAAGAGTAAGAAAAAGGTTCTTTTTTCTTTTTCCTTCTTTTTTGGTCCCCCAGACCACTCGTTGTCGTGCCTTGGTTGTACGCATAATCGGCACCGAATTCGAGAGAATGCGAGACACGTGTATTAATTTCACGGAACGGCTCGTAAAACTCGTGCCTTTACGATTCTAGCGCAGATACGGCGCAACGTTCGTCGGTCGGCAGACTGAATATAGTGAGGGTAGACAGCCAGGTAGGGTACAGGTTGATGTAGGTATAGGTGTAGGTATATATGTGTATGAGATGGTTGTACCAAGGTATAGGCCAACTGAGATAGGGACCACTGATGCGCTTGCCTACGGATCTCTTTCTTTCGACCTCTTTCACGGATATTCCTTACGATCATTTAACCCGTTATAAACCGTATTCTATTTTTGTAAATATTTCATCTATTGGGCGTTACAAAAAATTTAATGATTTTCATGAATATATTCGTTTAAACGTATACGATGTTATATATGCAGCTGTTGGAAAAAAATTTAATTAAATCTTTATATAGAAATGTGATAATTTGAAAAATCAATTTGCTCGATGAAATAGGATAAGTAAGAAAAGGTCTTCGAAGGAAATTCGTATTCTCGGAAATTGGTATTTGTTGGAGATATAAAAAAATGTTGCGAATAAAGGAATTTTCCTTTTGTATGCGTGATAGGAGATGCGAGATAACGTTCAAATTGGGTTGATTATTTTAATACGATCGAGCTGTTTGTGTATCGTGGCAATACAAGCGATGCCAAAGAAAAAGAGATAAAGAGTTTTGGCGGTGAGAAACGAAGGAAATAAGTAGGAACGGAGATCGGAGAAGACAGAGATAGGAGTTGGAACGCGCGACGAGAGACATTGCAAGATATCCGCTGCTACAGAAGCGTTTTCTCCCTTTTTCTTTGTTTCTATCTCTCTTTATCTCTCCTTAATTTGCAGGTATATTCTGGCAAGATGCAAGTAGGACAAAATTTGCGACGAGGGAATAATTCGTGCTTTTAATTATCCTTGCGCGACATTATAGTACGTAATATATATACGTATGTATGTATGCATGTACGTACATATATATGTATGTACGGTATGTACGTATGTATGTACATATGAAGATATGCTTATAAGAAGGTTCACTAAAGCCTCTTAAAGATTTGAAATGTTCTTCCCGCCTTTCGTGATCTTCACTCTCGTTTATTCTGTATCATATGAAAACGTCTTTATTTAACCGTCAGAGCGAAACGAACTTGTCCGTTTCGTTCGTTAAAAAGAGTTCGTTAAAAGTTACGTTTTATTAAATTTCGTAGAGGTTTCTCACGGTTTTATATCTTCATACATACGTTGTACCCGGGGAATCCAAGGAACAAGACGATCGGTAAGATAAAAGGTTTATCGTCGAATAAAATTTGCGAAATAACTTGGCAAATCATTAAATGGCTCCGGGTTCAACTAATTGCCGTTAATAATCGTCGCATTTCGTTCGTCATTAGTCTCTGAAGAAATTAAAGGAGAAATTATAATTAATAATAATTAATCCCGCGTGATCAAATTTTCCAATAATTTTTACAATTTTTAAATTGATTCCATCAGCTCCTCATATTTTCCGTCTCTCTTTATCTATCTATCTATAGATATATTCGTCCATCCATCTATCCATTTCTCTCTCTCTCTCTCTCTCTCTCTTACTCTTACATAGTAGAGTGTGTACGATCTTTGTTACGCCGATTTTATGAGCAACTTTCCGTGTCGGTGATCGGTGTTTTGTAAATAAGTGCGCGCTTTGCGAGGCTTTTCGCACGCCGTTCTTTACGACGCCAATTACTTGACGAGAGATCGTTGAGAGAGAGAGAGAGAGAGAGAGAGAGAGAACGCTTACCAAGTACCGACTGGCAGGAAGTTCCGTTAGTTCGAGGAGCGATCTTCGACTCTCTCAAGCATCGACTTGCCCTCGAAATCGAATCGACGTAGCGTCGACGAAAAGCACTGCCACGTCTTTCATGGATTCCTTTCAGTCGACGGTAGCATCTATCTATCTATGTATATATGTACGTATATATGTATATATTTATACGTTGCTCATATGTACGTGTGTAACGCATGAAACGCATCCATATATATATATATATATATATATATATATATATATATATCTATTTATATATATTTCTGAGATGTGCATATAGGCGAAAAATTAACAACATTATTGCAGAGAATTATTTTTTCATTGGCACGCTCCCTCTTCATCTTTCTTTTATTCATATTTATTTTCTTGGAAAGTTTAATGCCTTAAGGATTTGAGTCACGTCAGAAAATCTCAGCTGAACGACGATATCTCCTATATCGAATGGAAAGAAATCCAAGAGAGCTCGGTCGGTTCGTGTCTCACGATTCGTCACCGCGATGCCTCGCGAATCCTTTTGGATCCTTTGATATCGTCTCGATCTAATCGTCGCCTCATTAACGATCCATGGACGTTAGTCCAGAGAGTGTGTGTAATATCGTCGTAGCAGTGGTTCTCTTTTACGTTTCACGATTTTCAAAGATCGATAGGTAAAGTATCGATACGATCGATCTTTGAAAATCAATGATATATATATATGTAAAGAAAGTATACTTTCTTATAGATAGATTTGCCGCGCGTCTCATAGCCCTCCCTTCCATTGTCCTTTATTATTTACAATTTCTTTTGTGACCTACAAACCGAGTCGTTAAGATTTGGAAGAGAATCGGGCAGTAAGAAATAGGACGTAGACGAGAGAAGTAGCACGAGAGTGTAATATAAGATTTAACCGTGTGAATAATAATTATTAAATAAAATTTAACAGAATGAACAATAAACGTGAATTGTCGTTTCTTTGTTCACAGAGAAACATATTTTCGTTTATCACTTCACCTTATCAATTCGAGATATTATACATATATGTATCGATGGATTAAATCGGATTAAAACATTTTTTTCTCTTCCTTATTCTTATCGTTAATAATGTTATTAAATATACGAATATTTTTGTTTTAATTTTAAGAAAGATTATGGAAGAAATATTGGACGAACGAAAGGATAAAGAAATATATGATCATCCTTTGACGCTTTTAAACTCTACCATGATGCGATTAGGAGGGGAAGAACGCATTGGTTAAAAAGAACGAAAGGCTCGATAGTCAAAAATTCGTTTTGAGACAGCGAGCTTATCTCACCGATCAGGGTCCGCCACGAATTATAAGAGAGGAACCTGCCGGCGCAGGATCTCCGTTGGACCACACATCGAACCTCTTGTCTGCAGGTTCAACGCACTCGCTGTAATTACCACAAACGAACGCGAAGCTTCGTCGAGACACACAAGGTATATAAACTCGCGAGCATGGACACGTCCGTGAAGTCACGTTGGCATCGACGAAGGTAAGAGAGATGCTTGATCTTGAGAAAGGAAGAGAAAGAGAGAGAGAGAGAGAGAGAGAGAGAGAGAGAAAATGAAAGGGAGAAAAGAGAAGGGATAGAAAATTGGAGAAAAAACTTCTTCGAGATGAAGAAGACGAAGAAGTTTCGAAGGAGATCGTGAGTAGAGCGTATCGATCGATGGGTAATTACGAGTCCTGCGTGAAGTATCCGCGCTTCGAAGGAGCTCGTGCCGACAGGCGTGACCCTCCTCCGTTTCCTCTCTCTCTTTTTCTCTCTCTCTCTCTCTCTCTCTCTTTCTCTTTACCCTCATCTTTTCTTCCTCTCCACGCTCTTTGTTCTCACTCGCTTCTATTTTCTCTTCTCGCAGTCTCCTCTCACAATCAGCGGTCTGCCAATAACGATACCGAGCACCAATCCCGGCGAATAACGATCGATTCGTTCGTCTTTCAAAATACGATATGGAAAGAGAAAGATAGAAATATCAATGGGCAAAGAATAGAAAAAAGAATTTATTATTACGATTTGAATTGCGTGACAAATTCTTTTTTCCCTTTCCCCTCTCCACCTAGGTTAGCATTTTCTCGATCTTTTTCGATATCGTGTGGTAGGCTCGATAGGTAATGGTAGGTGATCGATTCCCCCCCCCCTCTCTCTTTTCTATTTCCTTTCCTTTCTCCTTCGTTTTCTCTTTTACGTTTTCTGTTTATTTCATTTTTTTTTTCTTTTTTTCCTTTCTTTTCCTTTCCTCTTAGATTTCAAAGTGGCAACTTTATATCCACGATCACGACGACAAAAGAAACGCACGCTCGTTTAATGAGAGAACTCGAAGAGAACTTGTCTCCAGCTTGACGATACTTCGAGCGGCAACATCATCGACCTCCTGGCCACCTTTACGTCCTTCGACGAGTGTGAACGCGCAGGCACCTACGAGATGATTCATGCTCATGCCTATCCACGTGGAAAACGAGGAGAGACGGTGTAAGAGAGGAAGAGAAAGAGAGAGTGAGAGAGAGAGAGTTTCTTCGTCAGTAGCGTAGTCGAGATACTGAGGTACGATCGGTTGATGGATAGTGAGAAGAAGGGAAGAAGAGAAAGAGAGAGAGAGAGAGAGAGAGAGAGAAAAAGAAAAGGAAAAAGAGATGGAAGGGGTAATCGCTACGCAGCATCCACAGAAGAGATCCTTGGCTAACAGGATTCAAGAAGCAACCGACATCTGGATTCTTAAATACATTATAAATGATACTGCCTTCTGTTATAACGACAGTATTATCGATTATTTTCTTTTGGGATAAGCTCGTGGTTGACCCTACGGTAATCGCGAATTCTCTTGGAGATTTGTCTCCTTTCCCATAGAAAACTTGTTAATTTTTTTATAACGATCGGATGGGAAAATATCGTTCGTGTAAATGAAATTTTATATTATAATGTTGATTATCTCGGGGAATGTAATAAAAAAAAAGATCGTTGTACATAAATATATCGTATTGTTGCGAGTAATATGCAAGTAGAACTTAAAAATTATTACAAAGGAATGAAAAGGAGGATGTAATAATTTTTGATCCTTGACTCGTTTGATAATACGATTTATGTTACTACTTATCTAGCGTAATACATTGTTGAAGTTTCTTCAAGTATAAGCAAGGTTTTCTTTGGATAATCGAGCTTCCAGCATCGCGTTACCATCATCGCAAGGGAACCATTTCGAAAATTTATCAACGTTTAACAGTTATTTTGTATTTCGCTTTTGTATAAGCGGCCCCTCGATCTCTCAGAGCCTTATACGCTTTATTCGTGTAGACTAACAGATCGTTACGGCCGTTTTATTTTACTCTTTTTCATTCTCGCTACCCAGACGCCCATCCCTTTTGTATCTTTTGGAGTCAGATGTCACGGCTTCCCAGTAGAGATCCACGGCTACGCCACTGTCCTTAGCGACCGCACCGCGGTCGTATGTACGTACTCTTACACCAGTTGATCGTGTACTTTAGAATGTCTGTGTGTGCGCGCGCGTGCGCGCATTCACATAGAAACATATCCAAGTATGTATATGTATCGTATAAAACGTTGTATTCACAAGCACACGTTCGTATTCATCGACGATGAAAAATTTTAAGTGCTCATCCTTTACGAGGCTGCGCTGTAATTAATAATAATAACGATGTAAATCAAGGCTCTTGATGGCAGCGAGGACATCGCTCGACGCAAGATAACGTGGAATCTGGAAATGTATCATAGTCACGAAAATCTTAACGAGTCTCTCGACTACTACCACCACCACCACGATCATCACCAAAGCCTTACGCCACAAACGTCGCGACACCAACGACTTATCCGACACGGGTTTAACTAGCTTTTGAAAAAGGTCCGACGGCCTTACAGTCTCCGCCTCCTTGGTTCCCTTAAGATTAAAAATCTTTTCAAACTTACGGTCATTAATTAAGACCGAGAGTTTGCACAACGTCGGATATAACGAGTTGTATGTCTTGTCAAAAGTTGAACGCTTTCGTTATTTCTACCTACGAACGTATCACGTATATGTGTGCGCGTATATACGTACGTCTTTATTTATTTACATACACCTTTCTCGCGTATCAAGGTAACCTTTTAGATATTTATTCAATGGACGTATTGAAATAAGAGAACAGTATTGAGAGAGCCTGGAAGGATGATTGTAGGATAAGTCATACTCGAAGATAATCTTCGAAATTGTCGAAGAAAAATTTAACGTTCTATTATTACATAGCATTTGTAATAATAGAACATAGTTAACGTGAATCTGTTTTAATTTAGTTTAAATTAATTTCATTAATCAACGAAACGATACGATCAATTCGTTACTCATCGAAAATGCATTTTTGTCTGAAAGTTAGAAAAATGAAAAAAATTCATGATCAATCTTTAACAATCCTGTAAACGTTCGAACGAGAGATGAAGCTTTTAGTTGTACCATTAATCGTATTATCATTTGTTGCTATGTGCGTTATTTTTCCGCAGTATCGGCCATTATGATTTATTGAAATTTCTGTATTCATTTTTATCAAAGGTAAAGGGCAAAAAAATGATCATATACCGCGAGGATATAGAAGAAAAGGAAAGACTGACGTACTAATCGAGCGGAGGACCCTCTTTTGTGAGGGTGAAGAAAAAGAAGAAGAGGATAAAGAAGAAGAAGAAGAAGAAGAAGAAGAAGACGAAGAAGAGAACGAATAGAATAAATAATCGTGTAAGCTGGGAGTGCTTCCGACTCTACGATGCTTGCTACCGAAATTACAGGCCGGTGCTTTTGTCGTTGTTACTGACGCTTTGTAAGATAATTTACACGGCGTGCGTGCGCGACCCGTTCGTGTTACAACGATTTCATCCGTTTCGAATCGAGTCGTTCGGTTTGGATCGTTAACGAACGCTCCATTCGAGAATCTCTTCGCGAGTAGAATAGAATAAAACTAGAGAAAGACCGAAGTGACAAAGATAGATATAAAGGTAGAGAGAGTTTCTAAGCTTATGAGAGAGAGAGAGAGAGAGAGAGATAGAGACGGAGATGTGTTAATGGTTCGCTGACGCAACGGTTCTTAGGGACGATTGTTATCGAGCTTGTTCGCGAGTCTCTATTAAAGCGGGTCGAGGATATGGCCGCCGGGATATTATCGATCCTCGATCCTCCTTTTCTTATTTCAATGATCGCGAACGAAGATGACGACGTTGCAGATTCCTTCGAGTCGGGAAAATTCTCTTCGACTGGTTTTCTAAAGATAATACCACATTACCAATCTCTTCGAGACCTGGAAAAGCTTGACTTTCCCCAATCAAATCACAATGCGACGTTCGAATCGCTATACGAGGTCATCGACGATTTCATACTGATACATTTATTCATGAGATTAACGCACTGGCTACGGCTAGTTCTTTTTTTTTTTTTTTTTTTTTTTTTCGTTTTGAATCGCGACTGGAGAAAAGGACCTATTCAATCGACATCTCGTTGTCACGAGCCGAAGATTCCGATATATATATATATATATATATATATCTTTCGCACGAGTAACAATGAGAAGCACATATTTATGGATAGATTATTCTTTTCAAGTTTTAATACAAGTCAAGTGAAATAAAACGACAAAGTTATATTCTCATCAAATGCCAATATCGTTTCTCACTGCATAACACGGTGTATTATTTGTTAAAAACCATCAACAAGAAAATAAGCATTCTGAAAATAATATAATTTGATCGATCCTCCATCGTTTCTTTTATTTGATATATAACTCATTTTCTAGGGAGCTGTCGATCAATGGCCACAACCACATCCGGACTTATTGCCGTTTCTATTCGCTATTGAAATCTCTTCTTCTTATTGAGAATAACAACAACAATAACAACGACAAGAGTAAAGGTGTTCCTTATACGACGAGAGCTCGTTTTTCTCAATCAAGGATGTATTTAGTAAAAGAAAAGAAAACAACAACAACAACAAAGCAAGAACAACGTAAGAACAATTTTAGAACGATCGTACGTTCCGTTAAATCATTCGTACCATCATATCTCTCTAATAATTTCGTTATAATTTTCAGTTAACAAACTTGATAAAACAAAATCGAACTCGTTAAAATGGAAAAGATTAAAAATGGGAAGTATCGGTAATTGTAAAAGTTTATTGATTAATTTTGATAAATGTCTGTAAGGATAAGAGAGACATTGGAGAATGACGTATATTGTGCGTCAGGACAGTCAGGGGCGGCCTCGTCTCGTCAAGGGCCCACCGTGCTGCCCGATCGAGGAGGTAACGACCCGCAGGGTCAAACTCGATCGGCGGAGAAGGGACGAGGAGGAGGGGTGGGAGAAGAAGCTGTGCAAACTGAGAAAAGGTCCACGCGAACATACATACGTATCGACGTTGAAAAAAGTTGCGAGGGAAACGCGTTGTACGATCCTCGATAGTAAGAGACTGCGAACGAGAGTTGATGGTAGTGGTCGATGGAGAAGGTGATGGAGAAGGACCAAGGAGCTTGGTAAAGAAGAGAGGGAAAGAAAGAGATCTTGCTTCGAGATGCGATCGTCGCTCGCGAACGATCGTCGTCTCCTTCTCGCTGCCTCTGGATCGTTTCTGCAGATGGTGTATGTAGTATACCGCAGTGGTTCTTAACCTTTCTGTGCCCCGTATTTTTCTTTTCTTTTCCTTTCCTGTCTTTTTTTGTCCTTCATTTCTTTTTACTTCCCATCACGTACGTATATGTAGGCGTTTATTTCAAAGTCATCAGGTTAAAACGATTTTCGCATTTCTTATTAAATAAGTTTATCCTTTAAATAGAATAAATCATATAAATGTATCTAATGTAAGAATATTTAGATCAATTCTCTTCGTAATTGTATTGACAAGATTTCTATCGTGATATGACAATAAGATCGTGATACGGTTTCCTCTTCTTTTTTTTTTCTTTTTCTTATTCTCGTGTACATACGTCGATTACTTTGAAAGTCTTCTGGTTGGGATACGAAGGAAAGAGAGAAAGAGAGAGGGAAAAAGAGAGAGAGAGAGAGAGAAAGGGGGGAAGGAAGGTAGAGAAGAGATTCCGCGTGTAGCTCTTGCGCGTCTCGAGAGATGTCAGAGGATGGGAGAGCAAGGAGGTTGTGAAGCAAGGAAGAGAAGAAGAAGAAGAAGAAGAAGGAGGAGAAGAAGAAGAAGAAGAAGAGGAGGAGGAGGAGAAGAAGAGAGGAAGGGAAGTCAGTCGACGAAGCTAGTCGGTACGGACACAGAACCTCGAAGGAAAGAAAGAGAGATCTCGGGAGCCGAAGGAGATGCCAGAGCTCCTCTCCTCCATGGAGAGAAGTGGATGCTGGAGAGGCTCGATGGACCACCTACCGTTCTCTGATCCGATCTCCGTGACGCTCGTCCGTCCGTCCGTTCGTCCGTTTGTTCGTTCGTTCGTTCGTTCGTTCATTCGTTCGTTCGTTCGTTCGTTCGTTCACTCACTTGCTCGTTTCTTTCTTCCTTCGTACATCCATTCGTTCGTTCGTTCTTTCATCTTTTTCTCTCTCTCTCTCTCTCTCTTCTCCCTCTCTCCCTCCTCTTTCCTCATCTCTTTTAGAATTTCGTCTCGATCCTGCTGTTTCCCATCAATAATGCTTATAATATCTAATTAATCATGAATTATCTAGATCCTCGCCTAAAACGGAGAAAAAGCTGCCAACCTTAACGATACACTCGAGCATGCTTTCGCGTAGGTGGTCCATTTAAAAGAGAGAGAGAGAGAGAGAGAGAGAGAGAGAGAGAGAGAGAGAGAAAGCGAAATAGTTCACAAGACGATTTTGTAACGTGAACTCAATTGGTACTGTCAGTCGTTATCGATTGGTCGGTAAAGAATGATAGTTATATTTCAAATTTGTTAGAGGAAATAATTGATGTATGAATATCTCATTGAAATTTTGTGGATGACTGGATAATAGGAATATAAACTATTTTTCTATTTATATAGACATACATATGTATATACAAAGTATATATATATATATATGTAATGATAGGAAAATTATTATTATACATAGTAGTTTAGTATGTTTGCTGTCACGTAGAGCTGGTAACAATAAGCACCACGTTTTGACGCGACGCGCGTATTATTCGAACGTCTCGTCTATTTGCGGATGAGAAAGAGAGAGAAAGAGAGAGAGGGAGAGAGAGAGAGAGAGAGAGAGAAAGAGAGGTGGCACGTAGGAGGTCGCCTACGCGATATATGATCCTTATTAGACGTCGAGAAACACAAGTAAATCGGCGGGACGCCGAGGCGGAAGGCTTAATGAGTCTTATGCGGAAATAAAAGAGAAGAATTACGTGTAGGTAACAACGAAAGAGTTAAAGTATATCGATAGTAAAAATTTTACAAGTACATCGTCGTTTAGTTCTAAACAATTTTACAGAGTTCCTATACAGGTATATAAAAATATTTATGTAATTTCCTTTATCCATTCATTTATTTTCTTTTTTTCTTGCCTTTTCTTTCTCATTATTTTCTTTTCTTTTCTTTTCTTTTCACGAAGGTCATTGTTTTTATTAGCTCGTTTTTACCGGAATCGAGGCTAAGTTTTAGTGTTGAGTTTAAAGGCAGAGCAAGTCAGTACTTTGGAAAGTTTTTTAAATGGACTATACGGGAGAGCAAGGTATGCATTATGCATTGGTAAGCTAAAGGCATCCACCTGATTTGAGATATCTCTGACATTCCTTTTGATCGAGGAGAGATTAGAAGATAAAAAGTATTAAACGACAAAGCACGGTTCTCTCGGATCCTTCTTGATCTTGCTTTACTTTAAGCCTTTCGCCTCGATGTGTTTCAAAATAAAAATGAACGAAAAATAAGTATTTAAGGTAGAAGAGGAATGATAAAAGACATTTTGGCGGCGTGTCTTTTTTTCGTTTTATTTTGCTATTTTTTTCGCTCTCTCTCTCACATTTTTTGTCATTTTTTCATTTTTATTTCTTTTTTTATTTTTACAATACGTAGAAAAAAAGTTTTCAAGTTCGAAAGAAAGCAGATGCGAACGGGGTGAGAAAGATTTGTACGATGATACCCATGTAGAATTTGACATTACGATTCGACGCGCTCGAATTGTACGCTATCGTTTTCTCCTATTCCCCCTCCCTCCCGCACACACTCCCGGACAACCGTTATGAGCGTATCATTTATTCGATTAACTCGCTCCTTTTTACAGCGACGTTCCTCGAACTTTTTTACATTCTTTCCAATAACCAGAGGACAATAACAACAGGACGTGGCAATGCTTGACTTACAATGATCGAAAAAGTCGTATCTGGAGTTCCATTGAGGGATCGATTCGACACAATTCGATTCGTGCTCGAAAAGTAAGATTTTTTGTTTTTGTTTTTCTTTCTTCTTATTTCTTTGAAACGAAAGTCATTGAAACTTTCCTATTCTCGTGAACGCGTATGTTTCCTTTGCTCTTTTTGTTTTTGTTTTCTTTTTCCTCTCCTCTTCCTCTATTCCCTATTCGAGTATCAGGCTTAAACTCGTCGAGACAGTTACGAAACTTTTCTAATCTAAACCTTTCTAATCTAATTCGAACGATTTCGTCGTCGTCGTCGTCGTCATTCTCATGCGATCCGATCGATCGCATATAACGAAATAACATTTGATCTTTCTTGCCAGATAGGAAATAGAAGTTAGAACGGCGGCCAAAGGGAATACGAGACTTCGATAATTCGTCAAATAAAATCCGCGATTCCTCGGAGACATTGCAACAGGGAGAGAACGAAGGAGACAGTATATCCAACTTCTGTGAACCATAAAGGTAAGCGTGAAAATAAATGGCCGTTTGATTTTCTAATGGACAGAAGAATAACGATTTTAAAGAGAATCTACTCTCGTCATCGAATTCCAACGATAATTAAATCACCAAGCGCACGTGAAAGATGTCAGATTTATCGGTATAAAATATATGATAATGGAAAGAGGAGGAGACGAAAAAAGGATAAATATATAGATACAATAAAACACACACACACACACACACACATATATATATATAGAGAGAGAGAGAGAATAAAATATTTTCTTGTAGGAATACCGATATGGTGTTTGCACTATATCCTATAAATGAGAAGTACCCGCCTAACACCTAGCTCGTTATAAAAGTTATAGTCATAAAGGTTTGCCCTTGCACCTAACGTGTCCGCCATTATTATTTAATAGTCCCATTATTGTAATTGATAAGTAGTTAGCTCGGTGTGTACGAAGCGAGCGCGAAGAGAAAAAGGGGTTGGAAGGAGTAGTAGGTAGAGAAGGGTGGTCGAGGAAGAGGGAGGAGGGGGAGAGAGAGGGAAAGAAGCTCGTACAAACGCGTTTTATTACGTAGACTGTTATGCGCGAGTCAGTCGGCCTCTTCTTGCGTCCACCTTAATGAACGAAACTACTTAAAGCCGACTTGATAAGAAGTCGAATTATCTCGCCGACTAGATCAACCACGCGGCTTTACTTTCTCTCTCTCTCTCTCTCTCTCTCTCTCTGTCTGTTTGTCTGTTTCTCTCTTTCTCTCTCTCTCTTTCTCTTTCTGACTGTTTCTCTTTCTCTCTTGCACTTCGTCGTCGTCGTCGTCGTTGTCGTCGTCGTCGTCGTCTTATTCTTTCTTCGTTCAACCTGCTCTCGAGTTACGGTCCATTCCACACGTTATAAATACATGATCGTTATATTAAGAGGCCAGCGTTATTCGTAATTTATCATCGCTTCCTTTACGCACGCACTTTCGCAGCTGAGGTAACTAGTATTAGAGTAAGTAACTCGCGTTAATTCTTTGAGTTACGGACCGTCGAAACGGAAAGAATCCGGTTCGCACGGATGCCAAGTGGGATTGGAAAAATTTCCTTCCTTCCTTTCTTTTTTCCTTTTTGTTTTTTTTTTTCTTTTTTCTTTTTTGGTCGTCGGTTATTCTCTTTTCTTTATCTTCCATACTAATCGAGCGAACGAAGGAATCCAAGGTATCTTTCTTTTCTTCTT